>NC_135649.1:6969696-7272727 GCF_053574225.1 Canis aureus
GCGGCACCTTACCGCCGACTGTCCCCGCGGCTGGACACCTGGAAAGTTGAGGCACTGGGGACGGGCAGGATCCGGTGCGCCGGGGGACCGGCCGGGGCCAGCGGTGCGCGGAGAAAATCCCCGCGGAGGTCGTGCGGCTAACCCCCCGGGCGGCACGGGTTCCGATTTGGGCCAGACGCAACTCTTTGGACTTGGAGTGCCAAGCGACGCTGTGGGGACCCGCATCCCACCCTGTGCCCGCACCTCCCCCCACCCCCGCCCGGGCACCCGACCGAGGAGTCGCGGCGGCGGGGCCAGAGGTGGCTGAGATCAAGTGGGAGGGCGTCTGGGGCGCCCCCACCACAGCCCGGGCTCCTCTTAACAAAGGCGAAAAGCCCAGCCCCAGCCGGGGGACCTGCGTAGCACGGAGAAGGCAAAATTCAACACCTACCACTGCTGCTCCAAGTCCCAGTCCCTGAAAAAGTCGAATAGATCCATAGCGGCCGGGCGGCGGCGGCGGCAGGCGGGCGTCTGTCCCTGCTCGCGGCGGGTCGGCGCGGCTTTCGGCGCGGCTCGCTCGCTGCTCTCGGCGGCCCGGCTCTCCGGCCCTCCCGCCCGGCTAAAAGTGCCCAGGCCGCATCGGCGGCGGCGGCGGGCGCCGGGGGTGCCGGGTCCTGCGCTCCGGAGCGGCGGCGGCGGCGGCGGCACGGGGCGAGGAAGTGCCCGGCCGCCCGCTCGGGTCCGCTCGCTCGGCAGCTGCCCGCGCGCCCAGCGCCCCGACGCTGCGGCTGCAGGCGCTGGGGGCTCGGGCCGGCGGGGCCGCCCGCCTGGCGGGCTGCGGGCCGGCGGCGGCGGCGGCGGCGGCGGCGGGGGCGGCCGGGGCGGCAGCGGCAGCGGCGCGGCGCGGCGCGGCAGCCGAGGCGGCAGCGGCGGCGGCGGCGGCGGCGGCTGCACAGGCGGCGGCGGCGGCGGCGGCGGCGGCGGCCGCGGCAGCATCACACACTTACACACTCACAGGGGGCGGAGCCTGGGCAGCCCGAAGCCGCGACATGGAGCCGGCACGTTATCGGCCCCGGATCTGGCAGGGGCTCGCCGCGCCCGCCTGCGGGGCCCGGGACCCCCCTCTGTCAAAATCAGCTGCCGAGAGCGGCTGCAGAGCTGGGGACCCGGGCCCGAGCCCGAGGGGCAGCTGCGGGGATGCGGACGGGGGACTCAGGACACAGGCCCCGAGAAAGGGACCCCCCCTCTCTGAACCCCCGCCCATTCCCACCACGCGAGTTACTGGTGGGAACCAGAAAAGGGCACACAAACTGCTGCTTGGATCGGGGTCGACCCCGCCCCCACCCCCCACTGCCCGGGGGACTCTCCTCCGGCTCCCGAGCACCAAAGCAAACTTTGGCGGGCCCGAGCATCCCTCGGGCCCGCAGCACAGAGCACGCGGGGCCGGAAAGGAGAAGGCGGTCACCTTCACCGTCCCCGCGGCGCCGCGTGCCCGCACCCAGGCCGGCCAGCCGTGCCGCAGTGTCGTGCCGGGCTGCGGGGTGCGGCGCGCACCTAGTAGGTCCGCGCGCTCGGGGCCCCGGATTCCGTGGGCTGCTCGGGTAGGCGGCAGCCACTGCCCCTGTGAGAACCACGGGTACGTGATTAGGAGGCTGGGAAAGTCGGTTGCGCTATCACCTTTCCCCGCACAGCCGCCACGTGCCCGGGGGGCAAACGACTTCTGCTCTTTCCTCCTCCCGCAAACGGAGAGCCACCGGGTGTGTGCCCACTAGCCCACCCGCCGGCTGCCTGTCTCACTCCTGGCCGGAGAATCTGTCCCCACGTGCAGCTTCACCCCTCTCTTCAGCCGCCAGTGGTGCTCCAGGACTGAGTGCAGCCCTTTAGCCAATGCCCTCGGGTAAGGCTTCCTGGCCTTCGAAGGCAGTCGGGGTGTGGGAGAAGGGAGTAGGGGTGTCGGAAGGGGCGGGACCCGGCTCTGCGTTTCAGCTGCGCTCGTGCTCTAGAGTCCCAGACATCTCCCTTGCCTTCTTCATGTTCCTCTGCAGAGGAAATCGTATTGGCGCCTTATTGAAATCCTAAGGCTGGGACTCCTAGGAAGAGCAGTAGACTGAGAATTGACAGAGCAGGGTGCCAGTTCTGATCCTATCAGTGACTCTCTGTGTGACTCTCAGCAAAGTTTCTTCCCAGGGGCTCAGTTTCTTCATCCCTAAGAATAGAGACTTGATCCAGCTGCCATCTGGCTCTTGCCATCCTGGCCATTCTCTTTCTGTTTGAATATGTTTCTCTAAGACTATCTCATATTCTCCAAATCATCCAAATGGCTTCGCTTTATTCTCCTCTCCGCCCCCCCACCCCGGAAGAAACAGAGGCACTGAGACTGGGTACTTTGCTCAAGATATGACATTTCTCCTAAAGGGGAAACTGGACTGGAACCTCGAATCAGGGAAGCCACAGCTTCAAGTAGGTAGAAGGTACCACAGCTTCAAGAAGTGGCTGCCTTCAGAATCTGAGCTTGAAGGGGCCCAGAGTTTCAATTCTTGTGCAATCTCAGTGTGAGAAAAAAAAAACCACATCACTGACATACAGAAACAGGGGGCTAAGATATGGCTACTCTAGCACCCAGTGAGGCTTTGCTCAAATGTTTATGTATTTTGCATAAAAAAAAAACAAGTTCTTCACAAATACTGGCTGACTGAGTGCAAACCGACCAAGGAGCAACCAGAGGAAGACTACATTTCAGATTGCCTTACCAGTTTGGCTTCTTGTAAACTCCTCTGCTCAAAGCCTCCATCACAAAAAAGCTATTGGCAAAATTGGTGCAGGGGATTTTCAAATGATTTCGGTTGCTTCTTTATTCCTGGGAGTTCCAGCCCTCGCCTGGGAACCCTTGAGGTGGCAGGGGCTGCCCTGCTCAGATTTGTGGCCCCCAACCTTTGTGCCCTCCGTAAACGATTCTCAAATTGGATTTGATTGCTAATAATGATTGTTGCCAGGGCTAGGGCTTGATCTGCTAGAAAATCCTTAGAGAGAAACCAGAACATCCACAATTAACATTTAAATGTGGTGATTATGGTCACTTTGTATTCACTTTTCTCACCAGATTGTATCGATTGTGGAAAGACAAGAAAAATTATGTGCTGGGTAAATAAATTTCCAACAGAAATAAAGCTGCTCCTTTAAGAATTCCAGACCCCCATCACCCCACTGGTGCACTTTCTTCCCAATCAGCGGGAAGACCAAGCAGAAGCAGAAGGAGCCAGCAAGAGGCAGCACTCGGAACAGAAGTGCCTGCGGGAAGGAGAGAAGAGACAAGTGGTGCCTGCTGCTGCTTCCGAAAAGGGGCAGGGGCTTTCTCTTCCCGAGATCAAAACCAGGAGGGAAGGCTGGGCTGGGCAGAAGGAGCTCGCACTCCCAGCCACCCTCCTGGAACAGGGAGGCCGCTGAGACAGGCAGCATCAAAGGGGCCAGGCTGTCCCTGAGGCCAGCCAGCCTGCCAGGCCCTGCACTCGCTCACTGTCAGCATCAGCTCCCACACAGGGTAGCAGCTTTGCCTTCTCCCTTCCTCCTCCTCCTCCTCCTCCTCCTCCTCCTCCTCCTCCTCCTCCTCCTCCCCCCCGACCCCAGCTCAGGCTCTGATGGTGCCCCAGAGCCTTAGAACTCAGCCCCTTAGAGGACCTTCAGATATGCCTCGGAGCCAAGCTTCCTCCAGTGCGCTTAGCAGCAGCTCCGAAAAGGGAAAGCGGGTTGCAGGGAGGGCAGGAGCAAGAGAAAGGAAATAAGGCTGTCTTGGATCAGAGCCAAGTGCTGCTGTCCTACTGGCAGCTCAGACATCCAGTCCCTCGGGTCACGTTGCTTCCCTCTGTCCGGTTCCACTCCTCGGGCACCTCGGCTAAGGTGGAAGATTCCTCTGGGCCAGGCTGTTCTGGCTTTGCCTGGAAAAGCCCCTCTCTGGTCTGGCCACACAGCTCTGAGTTCAGCCCAACTTCCAGAAGCTGAATCCCCTCTCCTTTGGCCTTCCTCGCTCTGTTGGCTTCTCCCATTCTCTCTCTCCCATTCTCTCTGACCCAGTCGGGGGAGGGGGTGGGGGACTCCACACCTGACCAATCCCCCCCATATCCAAAAACCCTGACCCAAAGAACCTCCTGGGAGGACCACTGGCCCCAGAGAACAGAATCACAACGAAGAAGAGGCTAGATGGGTCTTTTATCTCTTGAGGCAAAACCAGAAATCATTTTCTAAGAGGCTTGATTGTATGGAAATGCTGATTCTCAGACTTTCTAAAGTGAGATTTTGACTTGAATTACTTCTAAAGGAGTTTAATTTGGAGTCTCCAGGTACTAATCTTCATTTCAAAGAACTTGAAATCTTCCATTCTTGCAGTTGTAGTAAAGGCACTATCACACAGGTTCTGGTAGATAGTGTCTAAAATTAAGATTAATTTAGGAAAGTTTCACTGTGAATGTCAGTTCCAAGAAATGAACAAATCGACAGCGTGTGATACATGTGTCATCCTGTCACACCTCAGATTTCTGCTTAAAATATGAAGCATTTCTCTCTGACCCACTGTGCAGTCAGGCTGCGTTACTCTCTAGGAAGAAATTCTGGTCAAGGTAACAGCTCACCTGCGGAAACAAGCATGCTTGGAAGGGTTCCATGGGCTCCATTTTGGGACGCACCAACTTCTACTACTGTGGCTCTTCCTCTGGCAGAGCAGCCTGGTGCTGTCATGAGTTTGGAATGAATTGACCCATGTGACTCTGAATTCAAGGCAGTTCTCACACACAGGTGAAAGAACCAGGGGCCCCTGGGTGGCTCAGTGGTTGAGCATCTGCCTTTGGTTCAGGTCATGATCTTGGGGTCCTGGGATCAAGTCCTGTATCGGGCTCCCCGCAGGAGCCTGCTTATCCCTCTGCCTGTGTTTCTGCCTCCCTCTCTGTGTCTCTCATGAATAAATAAATGAAATCTTAAAGAAAGAAAGAAAGAAAGAAAGAAAGAAAGAAAGAAAGAAAGAAAGAAAAGAAAGAAAGAGAAAAGAATCCAGAATATCCATCCTTGTTCTGTGTCAGTGCCCCCAGAAACTGTAAGCCTCTTGAGGGAAGGGCCTAGGTCTGTGTCATCAAAGCCTAGCACAGGATCTGCTGTGTACCAAGTCTTCCAGGGCCTGCCGGACCAGTCTCCATTAAGGTGGCAATCCCAGGAGATGAACTGAAATTACATCAAGTCAATTCTCTGAACCTCTTGTTCTACCACTTTGTACTTTGGGTCTCAATCATATATCACAGTGGAAAGTCTCTTCTCTTGGGCTTTCTGACTATTGTAGACAAAGACCCCATTTCAGAGATCTTCCAAAGTCCCCGGCTCCGGGCTTCCGTTGAGTCCTAAATATCACCTACCACCAAACTTCATATCAGTCACTGCCTATTTAGATGTACAGTATTGATGATGGTGTTTTATGATTTTATATGGCACATTCCTATGACTTCTTGGACATATTTAGCATAAGAAAAAAGAGATTATGTCAACTGAGCCTTTATTATGTACCAGGAGCTCTGCTAAGCATTTTTTTTAAAATATTTTATCGATTTATTTGACAGAGTGAGTGTGCACAAGCAGGGCTGAACAAGAAGCCCCATGTGGGACTTGATCCCAGGACCTTGAGATCATGACCTGAGCTGAAGGCAGACGCTGAACCGACTGAGCCGCCCAGGTCACCTGCGCCAAGCATTTGATGTGCATTATTTCATTTACTCCTCACCATGATTCTCTGAGGTAGGCGCTACTATCATATGTTATCTTGCAAGAGGAAACCGAGGCTCTCAGAGGCCGAGGACTTGCCCAGAGTCACAGAGCATTTAGTTTGTTTGCTGCCAAAGCTCAGGGACTCATCCTTGCTGCCTGGCACCCTCCATTCTGCACCCACAAAGGGTTTCCTCTCACAGTGGCTGTGGGGAAGGCGACAAGGAAGGGACCATTATCTCGGTTTGACAGTTGAGGGAACACGTTAAATGACTTTGCCAAGATTATACAATGGGACCACTGAGCGATGAAAACTAAGACAAGGTCATCTAGGCTGTGAATCCAGCATGTGCTCTCCTTCCCACCTTACTGTTTACAGTCCCAGGGCCACTCCCAGGAACTCTAAGATTCTGGGACTTTGGGACTGCAGTGGCATCAGTTAACTGTTGGATTAAAAAAAAAATTCTCATGGTGCAATTTCCCCCATCTCAACTGTGGCTGAAGTGGGGGAAGGCAGTTGGCTGAGCCATGCCCTCATATTAAAGAAAGTCAGTCAGGCAACAGGAAGCAAGAAGATGGTGGAGTAATTCTTGCTTCATCACTTAAGGAGACTCAGATGGGTCTTTTTCCTGGAGATTAGAAATCTAGGTTGAAGATAGTGTTTAGGCTGACTGTGGGGGAGTGCCTGGTGGCTGGCTCTGAGATGTCACTGGGGAATCCTCTCCTGCATCTGTGGACTCCACTGTCTTGTCTATAAATTAAGGGGGTTGGAAACACTCCAGCCCTGACATTCTAGGGCTCCTTGATTTGAAGTCCCTTTATACAACACCCTCCGCCCACCCTCCATCCATGGCCAAGTGCAGATTGGTAATTTGTAATGATGAGAGAGGTAAAGTGAAGAGTCACCTTGATTACCCAGATCCATCATCTCCGTTCCTGGTCCGGTGGTTGAAAAATCTGCTTCCTGGAGCTCAGAGCCCTGTCCCTGGGCTGCTCTCATAGCATTGCCAAGAGTCTTTTCCCAGAGCCCACTCTGCAAGGCTGAAGGGCTGAATTCCAGAGGGAAGGTAAGCATTTTCCCGGTGGTCAGAGAGAGGGAACCTAATGTCTCTGAAACTGTTTTGTAAATGGTAAAAAGCCGCATATAGATACGTGCTCTCTTCATCCCTAGGGTTGCTGTCTCAGAGGCTTCTCCATCAGGCGAGATCAGCGGTGCTGACTACACTGGTTGTGTTTGTAGGGATTGCCTTTGTATTTTTGTTTTGTTTTGTATTTGTTTCTATTTGGCAAAGGGACACACATGCCGTGGGTGCCTGAGTCCGGCTAATAAGCTGTAAGTCAAAATAATATTAAGAAATAGAAATTTCTTTTTACTTGGTAACCATTTTTTGGAAAGGGTTCAGCTTATTGATTTTCATAATCAAACATTTAAGAGTTTTAAATCAGTGAGTTTGTTTAAGGTTTCCTGGTTCTTAGCATCATGTGAAACCTTTATTTTTCTATTAAGTTGCTAACAATCAAATCCTTAGCAGTGGCATTAGAAGACATGAAATGACTGCCTACAGTAAATTTTAGCTGCTCTGCCTTTCTATTTTCAGGAAGTAAAATGCACTGATAAGTCCCTCCTCCTTTGAAGTACTCTCTCCTTTCTTTCAGCTTTATTGAGGTATAACTGAGAAATTAAAATGTATATATTTAAGATATACAAAAGGATGGTTTGATATTCATGTATATCGTAACATGATTATCCCAATCAAGCTAATTAACACACAGGTCACCTCATATAGTAACCGTGTGTGTGTGTGTGTGTGTGTGTTGAGAACACTTAAGATCTATTCTCTTAGCAAATTTCAAGTATACAGTTCAGTATCATTAACTATAGTACCATTAGTTCTGTATGCTAGATCCCTATATATCAGCCAAACATTAGATCCCAGAACTCATTCATCCTTTAACTGAAAGTCCAGAATGAGCATCAGAGGTACAATTAGTGCATTTGTTCTATGGGGGGAGGGAGGCACCTGTCCCTTGCTCTTTTTCACAGCACTTGGGCCAGATAGGGATGATGGGCCACAGTCAGCTGGACTGGAGCAGATGCGTGGCTGAGAAGACTTTCTACCACTCTCCCAACAGCCTGACTTAGGCTTTCCTTTCCTAAACCTACAACCACCTCAATGAGTCAGACCCCTCTGGATCTACTGCCAACGATAATGGGAGATGGCCCTGCCCGTCTCTACCCAGTGCTCTACTTTGCTCTGCTAAAAGGGATCCAATTAAAAGGTGTCTTCCAGTCCAAAGCTCCTTCTTCTGAGAGACTACAGCCAGGAAGAGGGCCACATCCCTTCCCCAGCACTTCAGGGTGTCATCCTGGAGCCTCAGTAGCCTTTCCTTATGTCACCTCCCCAGATCTTGTGACCTTACTTATTAGGCCATGATGAGGGGTTTTTTTGTTTTGTTTTGTTTTGTTTTTGTACTTAAATTTGAATTTATCAGCAGGATAATGCCCCCAAGATTGCCTTTTTCTTTCCTGTCAGCACTTAGTTTTATAGATCATAGAATCATAGAATATCAGAGATGCCTGGGTGGCTCAGCAGTTAAGTGTCTGCCTTTGGCTCTAGGTGCAATCCCAAAGTCCTGGGATTAAGTCCCACATCGGGCTCTCAAATAAATAAAATCTTTAAAAAAAAAGAATCATAGGACATCAGCACCACTGGGAGTCTTATTGATTATATCTAGCCCAACAGGGGCCCGGGTTGCTCACCAAGATCACAAAGCTAGTTCTATCAGAGTCAGAACCATAACCATGTGTCCTAAGCCTCTGAAGAATGCCTAAATCCTGCAGTCCTGAAATCTCAAGCTGTTGCATCTTGCACCATTTGTAATGACATCATAAAACACTTGTTCTTTGACCTATTAAGCAAAGTCTTTTCCTTTGGAGAAAAATTGCAAATTTCCATCCAATAGTCTGTAATAGAATCTTCAAGGTGGTTGGTTGTTTTGAGGATTGGTGGTCTCTAGTCAATAACTGTCAACAAGTGTTCATTAAGTTCCCAAAGATCCCAAGTTAGGTAGACACTTTGCCCCATAGCACTGCTTGAAGAGAGAAAACACAGCTCTTCTTAGAAAACACATGCAATTTACCTTATTTAAAGCAGGCCTTCCTGGAAAGAATTATACTGACTCTGGACTATAAGGTACCAAAATAGTTCTCAATTAAAGAATAAAACCAAAAACAAAGCCACGGGCTCTGGAAAGGGAAATGCGCTGACTATACTTTCATTTCCCATTAATCTTATTAGTAATGTGTGTTTTCTCCAATGTGGTATCCTTTCCTAGTATATGTGGGTTATGGAAATCCCGCCAATATAGGACCTACATGCTACCTGGTATTTTCCTTCCATTTTCATGTACCACTGTTTTGGCTAGAGTATCTGCCTTTGACCTAAAGCACATTTTTAATGAGTGAGGTTTTTGTTTTTTTCGGAGCCATTAGCCTGTATTAATAGGCTTCCATGTAGCCAGTTAGAACCTATGCATAGCACTCATCAAAGTGTAGTTCCTTTAAGTTTCCTGATAGCATAACAATAAAAACTTTCTGCAAGAATTCTGGTTATAGTTAACATTTTCTAAGGCTGAAGAGGCATTAGGACAGTTTATAGGGACAAGTCCCCAATCTCAATAAGACCTGAAGATAATCACAAAATAAGGAACAAACATCTCATGGTGAGTCCATTAATCAAGGACCTCTGAGAATGTGGCTAAGACTATACAAACTATTATAATATATAAACAGGGGCATTCTATACAAAGCAGGGGATAATTTATAAAACTTTTAAAAGTTTTTTAGAGTTCCCAGGTGCCAAATAGTGTGCCTCCTAGCAAAACAAAACTATGCGGGTGCCATTACATGACATTCTGAACCATATAAATATGTCCTATATAACCTTTGAGGTATCAACATGTAAATCTCAATGTCAATGTTGATACATAGACATACAGAATTTTTGAAAATTGCTAAAAAGCCTCATAAAAATTTTTAATGAAAATATTCTTCTTGGGGCAGTCCCAGTGGCTCAGTGGTTTAGCGCCGCCTTCAGCCCAGGGTGTGATCCTGAAGACCTGGGATCGAGTCCCACATCGGGCTCCCTGCATGGAGACTGCTTCTCCCTCTGCCTGTGTCTCTGCCTCTCTCTCTCTCTCTCTCTCTCTCTCTCTCTCTCTGTGTCTCTCATGAATAAATAAATAAAATCCTTTAAAAAAATAAAATATTCTTCTCATAGAATGTTAGAGCTTGAAGAACCCTGGGGGATGGTGGATCGGTTATGGCATTTTGCGGCTAATGAAAAAGACCAGGGAGGGAAAATGAGCAGAACACAGTTTGAAAGTTTTATAAGGAACAGAGTCAAGCTTCTAACCCATGTCTCCCGCATCAAGCTCAGTGCCTGTTCCTCTCCATCACATGGTTCTCTGCAAAACTTGCCAATAGTTGGCATCATTTAGAAAGAGCAACAAGTCAGTTCTCCCAATGAAATAGCCCAAACTCGAGGAGGTATAGAGGCACTCCAGTTATGTTTACAAAAGGCTTGTAATATTCCAAAAAATAAAAATAAAAAAAGGTTGTGTTCAGAATGTAAAAGTTATGTCACACAATTATATAAACAGTGTGGCCCTGAGAAACACAAAACAGGTGCATTGGAAGCAGACTGGAGGAAGCAAATGCATCAAAAAGTATATAGTAGTCTCTGGGGGAAGATGAGGGAGTGAGATTTGGGTGATTTTTTTTTCCTTCACTTTTCTGTGCTTTCCAGAAATTTTTGTAATGCCCCTGTATTACCTTTTAATTGTAAAAATTAAACTTTCATATCAAAAAGTTTGTGCACAGATTGGACTAGGGTCTCTGCAGAAGCCCCAGGGCCAATCTCCCCTGGGGACCAAGCCCCTGCCTTTGTTTCTCTAAGAGATGTACATCGGTAGTGATCTCCTCAGTGAGATATATTCCTCAGAAGGGGTGAAAAGGACAATTGATTTCGAGAGGATTCCATCAAAGGAAATTGAATGGAGTGAGGGAAGACAACAGCCAAGTCCTTGTCATGGCCGATTCAAACTGTTTCAGGCTCCATGTATTTATACTAACATCCAAAAAGGAATTCAGCAAGGATTCCTCAAAGAACCACGATGGCAGCTCAAGGCAGCAAACAGAAACTATTCAAGTGCAGGATTTTAAGTCCCTTTATCCCTGTGACACCTTAAAATTGGGTGTTGCTCCAGGTCGTTGTGGTACTTCCGGAGGGGCGGGGAAGGTTCCATTTTTTAAAGTTTATTGTTATGTCTATGCTTTATTTTCTGTTCTCCCCATCAGAACAACAGCTTCAGAAGGGGAGGTGTATCTGTCTGTCTTTTTGTTTTTTACTTTTTACTTACAAATGATTTTAGACATACAGAACAGTTACAAAAGTAGTACAAAGAGTTGCCATATACTCCTCACCCAGCTCCCCCTAATGTTAACAACTTACAGAGGCCTACTAAAATGATCAAAACCAGGAAAGGAAAATTGGTACAATACTAGTAACTAAACTACAGAAATCATTCAAATCTCACCCCTTTCCACCCAATCTCATTTTTTTTTTCCTGTTCAAGAATCCAATCTGGAATCCCATGTTGCATTAGATGCCCTGTCACTTTAGTCTCCTCCAATCTGTGATGATTTCTCAGTCTTTCCTTGATGTTAATGACCTTGATCCTTTTGATGAGCACAGGCTTGTTATTTTGAGAATGTCCTTCAATTTGAGTTTGTCTGCTGTTTTCTCATGATTAGATTGAGGTCATGCAATTCTGGTAAAAATATCAAAGATGTAATACTGCACCCTCCTCAGTGTATTATATCATGGGGTTCATGGTGCTAACGTGTTATCTCTGGTGATGTTAACCTTGATCACCCAGTTAAAGTGTCTGCTGGGTTTCTCCACTATAAAGTAATGACTTTGCCCATCATAATTAATAAAGACCTTGGGGAAGACACTTTGAGACTGTGGAAATAATCTTTCTCCACAAATTTTTGCCCATCATTTTTAATATCCATCAATGGATGGTGCTGCAACAATTATTGTGATGTTTTAATGGTGATTTTTCTATTTTCCTCTTTCCTTCTTCATTTATCAATTGGCATCATTCTCTAAGGAAGAGCTGCCCCCATTTATTGAATTATTTATATCACCATGGACTCATGTACACTTATTATCTTTTATAAGTTATAATCGAATACTATCATTATTTTGTTTCCTTCACAGACTGTACCATATTTGGCCATTGGAAGCTCATTTAGTTTGAAATCTGTTTTCCTATTGACATGCACCCACTGTTTTGAGCAATTTTTTATTTTTAGTTACCACAACATGTTCCACATTCATCTTGCATTTTCTTTGCTTCGGCTCTGGAATCAACTACTTCCTCAAGGGTCTCTGATTGCTTTTATGGGAGCAAGGGATTTAGAAACCAAGATCTGGGCACTGGGTGTATTCATTGCTAATAGGGGATCATTGCTCCTACATCTCTCAGCAGACAGATCTGGAAAGTGTATGCGTGTGTGTGCATGTGTGTGTACGTGTGTGAGTCTGTGTCTATGTGTTCATGTGTGCGAATTGTCTGTTCGTGTCTTTTACCCATTTATTATATTGGGTTCTTGGTTGTTTGTCCCTAAGTTTTTAAGAATTCTTCTTTTTTTTTTATGATAGTCACACACACAGAGAGAGAGAGGCAGAGACACAGGCAGAGGGAGAAGCAGGCTCCATGCACCGGGAGCCTGACGTGGGATTTGATCCCTGGTCTCCAGGATCGTGCCCTGGGCCAAAGGCAGGCGCCAAACCGCTGCGCCACCCAGGGATCCCTTAAGAATTCTTTATAGAGGAAGGGTATAAGCCTTCTTGTCTGTGGTGTATGTCACAAATATTTGTCTCCCATTTTGTCAGTTATCTTTGACTTTGTTTATAGTTCTTTGCCATGTATTTTTTAATTGTACATAGTCAAATTCATTGATTTTTTTTCTTTTATTGGCTCTGGACTTTGAGCTATAATTAGGAAGGCATCCCTTATATCAAAGTTAAGAGGAATTTGCCCACCAGTCTTCCAGTACTTGTATGGTTTCATTTTTGACATCTGGATCCCAATCCATTTGGAGTCTGTTTATGTCTTTTATGTGAACAAAAAAGGACATTTTTTTTTCAAATAACCTCCCAGTTTTCCCGGAAATTCTTATGAAAAAGTCCATCTTTATACTATCTTGACCCCAGTGATTAGAGATAACACTTTTGTCACATATTAAACTATTCTTTTCATCAATGTTTTATTTATGAATGGATAATAAATTTTGTCAAAAGGTTTTTCAACATCTATGGAGATAATTACATGATTTGTTTCCTTAGGTCTATTAATACACTGTATTAATGAACATCCTATTATTAAACCAACCTTACATGCCTGGAATAAATCTCATGTGGTCGTGGTGTATTATTTTCATAATATGGTATTGGATTCTGTTTGCTAATATTTTATCTAGTATTTTTGCATTGATATTTATGGGTGATGCTGTTCTCTAGTTTTGTTTCTTAATATTGCCTTCATTTCATTGAGTTACCCATGTTATACTTGCTTCCTGAAAGGAGTTAAAAAGTTTTCCTTTCTTTTCAATGCACAGGAAGAATTTACAGCACATTAGGACAAACTGGTAATTGAAGATTTGATATAATTCCCCTGTAAAATCATCGGAGTCTGGTGTTTCTTTTGGTATGGGAGTAAAACCTTTAAACTTTCTGTATCTCTTTGATGAAAATTGGTCAGCTTAGCTTTCTAAATCAAAAAAAAAAATCAAAAGCTCATTTTCAGTAATCTAGATTTTCATAAGAAATCATCCACTTAATTAAGGTTTTTAAATGTTTTTACATAAAGACATGAAAAGTAGTATCTCAGATTTTATTTATATTTCTTCCCTCTTATCTTTCCTTCTTTTGTACAATTTTACTTTCTCCTTTTCTTTAGTTACTGATTTAACTATTTTGATAATTTTCAAAAAGGAATAAATTCCTGTTTTTATTATTTTCTTCCTTGTACATTTTTAAATTTTTTCCTAGTTATTTTTTAAGTTTTTTTTTTATATTTATTTATGTGAGAGAAAGAACACAAGCCAGGGGGAAGGGCAGAGGGAGAGTAAGAAGCAGATTCCCGC
Source organism: Canis aureus (assembly GCF_053574225.1). Lineage (NCBI taxonomy): Eukaryota > Metazoa > Chordata > Mammalia > Carnivora > Canidae > Canis > Canis aureus. The sequence continues at coordinate 6,983,630 of NC_135649.1, forward strand.
AGAGCAGGGAGCCCAACTTAGGGTTTGATCCTAGGACCCCAGGATCATGACCTGAACCAAAGGCAGATGCTTAACCAACTGAGCCACTCAGGCACCCCTATTATGACATTATTGGTTTGTTGTTGTTGTTGTTGTTGTTTTAAAGATTTTATCCATTCATTCATGAGAGACACAGAGAGAGAGAGAGGCAGAGACACAGGCAGAGGGAGAAGCAGGCTCCACACAGGGAGCCCGACGTGGGACTTGATCCCGGGACTCCAGGATCAGGCCCTGGGCTGAAGGCGGCGCTAAACCACTGAGCCACCCAGGCTTCCCCCTAGTTATTTTTGAGCTAAGTATTTCATTTATTTTAGGCATTTCCTTTTATTGATAAAGGTGTATAGTGCACTGAATTATTCTCTGATCACTGTTTTGAATGTATTTCATAGATTCTGATGTATAGTCTTTTCAATGTAATTATTTTATAAATTCTGTAATGTAATTTACATTTTCTATTTTACTGAACTGTTGTTTAATAGAAGGCTTTCTTAATTCCAATTTGATGAGCATTTTCTGTTTTTTGTTTTGTTAACAATGTCTACTTTTATTACATTATTATTAGAGAGTATTGTTTGTAATATTTTTGCTTTATGGAAGTTACTGATATTTTTTTATGCTCTAGTATCAATCAGTGCCTGTGCCATGGTTTATTGAGAGAGTGTACATTTGCTCTTATAAGGGAATTTAACATATTTCCATAAAATCTACCCAATTGACTGTGTTGTTTAGCTCATCTCTCTGCTTAATTATTGTCCGCTTGATCTTTTTTATGCTGAGAGTGGTTTATTAATCTCTCCATTATTAGTGCCATATCCTGTAGTTTTTGCTTCATAAAGGTGGTTGATGTCTTATTTGGTACATAAATATTCATAAATGATATATCTTTATTGTGAATCATGGCTTTTAGCAGTAATATGCATCCCTATGTCTACAAGAAACCCACTTTGAATAGAAATAAGTGGATAGGTTAAAAGTGAAATATGAAGAAAGATATAATACACAACCAGCAACTAAAAGAAAGCTATATTAATTTCAGACAAAGTAGACATCGGAATGTCGTCAGGGATAAAATGGGACATTACATAATGATGAGAGGTCAATTGCTCAAGAAGACATAACAATCTTTAACATTTATACACCTAACAACAGAGCTTCAAAACACATGAGGCAAAAACACTGATCAGTTTGAAAGCATAAAGAGACAAATCTATCCTTCTAGTTGGAGATTTCAAGATTCCTTTCTCAGTAATTGATAAAACAGGTAGACAGAACCGCAGAAAGTATACAGATAAGCTGAACAATGCTACTGACCACCTTACTAAATGATATTAATAGAATGTTCCACCTGCCAACAGCATATACATTTATGTTCTTTCTAAGGGTACATGGACCAATCACCATGATAGACCATAATCTGAGCCATAAAGCAAAAATTGAATTTAAAAGAATAGAAATAATAAAATTATGTTCTTAGACTATAACAGTTTTAGTACAGAAGTTGATAACAAAAAGATATCTGGAAAATGCCCACATATTTGTAAATTAAACAACATACTGCTAAATAACCCATGAGTGAATGCGATATTTTCCAGGAAAATTAAGAAGTATTTTGAACAGAGGCACCTGGGTGGCTCAGTGGTTGAGCAACTGCCTTCAGCTCAGGTTGTGATCCTGGGGTCCTGGGATCGAGTCCCACATCAGGCTCCTTGCATGGAGCCTGCCTCTCCCTTTGCCTATGCTTCTCTCTCTCTCTGTGTCTCTCATGAATAAATACATTTCTAAAATCTACAAAAAAAAGTATTTTGAACTGAATAAAAATAAGAAAATAGCATATCAAAATCAGTGGGACACAGTTAATATGGTGCCAGAGGGAAATTTAGAACATTAAGTGCACAAATTAGGGGGGCAGAAGGAGAAATATCTAAGATTATCCACCAAAGTTTCTACCTTAAATAGACAAAGAACAGAAAATGAGACCCAAAACAAGGAAAAGGAAGTAAAGAACAAAGATGAAAAGAGAAATCAATTACATTGAAGACGAACACAATGGAGAAAATCAGTGAAATCAAAAGATGGTTCCTTGAAAGATTAATAAAACTGATTAAGCTCTAGTCAAGAAAAAAGTTGTCTACTAGGTCACAGTTAATGCTCTGTGGCTTGACACCTGCTTTGTCTGGTATCAGTCTCATTATCTCTTTTGGTTTCCATCTGTCAGCTATTCTTTCATTCATCTCTGTTTGTAGCCTTGCCACATCGAGTGGTTTTAGGTCCAGCTTGGTATGTGGCTTATAGTTGGCTCTTTTGAGCCAACTACAGTGCTAATTAAGAATTAATTAATGGGGGTGCCTGGGTGGCTCAGCCGGCTAAGCATCCGAGTCTTGATTTTGGCTCAGGTCATGAACACAGGGTTGTGAGATTGAGCTACACATTGGGCTCTGTGATGGGCGTGCAGCCTTCTGAAGATTCTCTCCCTTTGCCCCTCCTCACCCCCATGTGTGTGCACATGTGCTCTCTCTCTCTCTCTTAAAAAAATTAATTGATGAGTTCAGCTTATCTGCATCTATTGGTATGACTGATAGGTTTTCTCTCAAATGTGCTGTAATATTATATCCTTATGCTTATTTTGCTATATTTTCTATGCCTTTCTCTACAAAATACAAATACTTTTCTTTTTTGTTTATTATTTTTTTCTGTTACTCAGGAAGGCCTTGGTTTTCATCCTAGTGTTTACCACTATGGTTCATACTTTTTTTAAAAAAACATACCTGGCTTTCTTGTTTAATCTTTTACTGTCTGGTTTTTGTATTTGTTCTCCCTAGTTACTGTAACACACACCTATCACCTTTCCCATTTCGTCTTTCATTCTCCTTCCTCCTCCTAATGGTAATTGGGTTATTTCTACTCTGTCCAAATGTGTAGTTTTGTGCACAAATATCCCACCACAACTCTTCCTTTCTGTCTTAGATATATTTTAGTATGCCCACTGCCAGTCTTTTTGCAGAAGTTCCCCAGCCATACGATTAGATAAAGGTCACCCCTTACGGTATTCCTCAAAATGACCTGAGAAATGCAGACTTCCCTGAGTTCCTGTATGTTGCACACTGGTCTCCTGCAGTCTGGAAACTTCAAAGATGGCCTGGTTGGATATATATCCTTGCTTTATGCTATCTTTCATTAAATTTGGTTTTCTTTTTTGTTTTGTTTTGTTTTAAATGCTGCAGTGTTCCATTGTTGTCTGCTTTGAAAAGTCTATGCCGGCTTAATTGTTGTATAAGCTAATTGATCTTTTTGCCTGGAGGCCTCAGAGATTTTATTTTTCTTTTTGAAATATAATACTTTTACCAGGTCATGTCTTGGAGCTGATCATTCTCTTTTAATTTCCCTAGGTGCCTGTGGGCCAATTCAGGTCTTCTGTTTATGGGACGTTTTCTTATTGTATAGTTTTAAATCTTAGCTCTGTTTCAGTGTTTTGCTGTTTCTTCTCCAGGGACTCCAATAATACAAATATTATTCCTTCTTTACCTCTCTTCCCTTCCTACTGCCTTCTACATGACTGTTTTTACTCATTTCTTGTTTTTTATTTATTTATTTATTTATTCATGATAGTCACACAGAGAGACAGAGAGGCAGAGACACAGGCAGAAGGAGAAGCAGGCTCCATGCACCGGGAGCCCGATGTGGGATTCGATCCCGGGTCTCCAGGATCACGCCCTGGGCCAAAGGCAGGCACCAAACCGCTGCACCACCCAGGGATCCCTTTATTCATTTCTTTACAGCATTTTTATTCTCTTGGTTTTAACCTTCCTGCCTTTTTTTTTTCATTTCAACCTGTTCTCCCCCTCCCTTGGGCCCCTTGTAATTTATTCTTCTTTTATGAAATAATTTTGTCTTTTTCTTCCATTTATTTCCAAGGCCCATTCAAGTCTCTTTATTTCTCCTTGTTTTCAGTCCATTTCTATTTTTAGTTTTTGAATTTCTGATTCAAGGTAGTTTTTGATAGCCTTAAGAACTTGTTTAAGTGTATTTAATTATGTCTGGTGGTTCACATGTGGTTTTTTTTCTAGGCTTCATGTTTTGTCTTCTTTTGGGGGAGGGGTACTGCCCTCAGTTCATATGTATTTTTTATTTCCTGATTTTTCTGCTATAGCTTTCTTTTCTTTGGTTCATGTTTATGGCATTAGGGCATTTTACAGGACTTCTAATTTAACAGCACTGCTATGAACTGAATTGCCTCCCTTCAAAATCCATATGTTGAAGCTTTAACCTCCAAGGTAACTGCATGTAGATAGGGTCTCTAAAGAGGTAAGTAAGGGTAAGGCTATTATCCTTTAGGATTGGTGGCCGTAGAAGAAGAGGAAGATCTCTCTCTCTCTCTCTCTCTCTCTCTCTTTCTCTCTTCATGCATAGAAGAATGGCTATGTAAGGACACAGTGAGAAAGTTGCTGATGTCAAGCTAGGAAGAGAGCCCTCTTAAGAAGCTGAACCCTGCTAGACCTTGACCTTGGACTTCCCAGCCTCCAGAACTATGCAAAAATAAATGTCTATTGTTTAAGCTACACTGTCTATTATATTTGTTATGGCAGCTCAAGCCAACTTAATACAGGCTAGTTCTTCTGTCGGTATAGTGAAGTTCAGGTAATTCTGTAATGATGGTAGAGGTGGGAAGATTTTAGATTTTGTGGCTCTCTTTCAGGCCCTAAATTTTCTCCCTTTTCCTTTGTATTCTTCTTGACTACCCAACTGCCAAATGATTCTTTTCTCTTCCTTTTTGTGCCCCCCACCACCACCCAAGCTATGTGTTTTGAACGCTGTTCCTTTATACCGTGCCTATCCTTTTACATCATGCCTGCCTGGTTAACTAGGGCTTGACCAGAGGTATCACTTCAATCATGTATAATTTGAAGTTCCCTCCTTGTGGTTCATGCTCTGATCTTCCTAGAAACTTTTTCTTTTAGTATTTTCAAACTTAGTGTTGACTTAGTCTTTCCGGCAATAGATTTAAAATAAACTTAGGACCTTTTGCCAACTTCCCTGTCCTGTCCTCTCATAAGTTTTTCTTGTCTTTGCTTGCCACAGAGCCTTACAGAGGGCAGGCATGGGTTGGGGCCATGAGAGATCACATTCTGGGAACTGGTAAATTTTCTGTTTTCCAGTACAGTTATTTGAAATTTGGGTACTCTCTGTCTTCAAGTTATGCTGAGTGATTGGTCTTCATATAGATTCCCTCTTTCCTTCCTTTTTAAAAAATCCATTTGGACTATTATTTGTCAGCTACTTATTGTTAGTTTGTGTTTATTATTTATTTAAATTATTTAAGATGCTTTTAATCCAACTTGGAAAAAAGTAATCTCACTTCCTTTTGTCAAAGGGAGTAATAGATAACAGCAATATTGCTACAACTCAGTGGAGAATTAAGTATGAGAATTTACTTTTGTGGCAGGAGGACCGCCCCATTAGGAATAGATAATCCAACTTTTAGATACAAAATGATGTCTAATGAAAACATTCTACTGTCAGACTCCTGCTTCCAGTATACTTTATAAAGTTTTGTTGGCAAGCCAAGGGATAGAAGTCATGAATATTTATAAGGAAAAATGCCTCTCTCTTTATCTTTCTGAAACTGTCATGCAGGTTTGTGTTTTATAGTCATTGGGAGCACTTTTGGCAAAAAGTAAATAGTACCTGAAGAATATAGAACTATAAGACTATAAGAACATTTACTCTTAATTTACAATAAGGTATGAAATAGGTGGTCTCAGAGTTGGGCAGATGGCTCAACAGTGTCCTCAAGGACTTAGGCTCTTTCCATCTCTCTACTCTGCTACACTCAAAGTTTTGGCTTTGTGTGTATATGTGTATGGTAGTGAGGTCTTATCACCTCATGGTCATAAGAAACTTGCTGCAGCTTCACACATTTTGTCTACATTTTAGCAAGAAGAATAAAAAGTGGGAAGCACCTGGCTGTCTTGGTTGGAGGAGTGTGCAGCTCTTGATCTTGCGGTTGTGAGTTTGATTGAGCCCCATGCTGGGTGTAGAGATGACTTAAATAAAAAAAATAAACAAACAAAAAAGAATAAAAAGGGGGAGCCACATATGCCTTGTTATCCAGAAACCACAAGTATCTCCCAGGTATTACAACAGATTTCCCCCTATGTCTCATTGTCCCACACTGAACCCCCATGGCCAAAACTAGCTATAGATACTTTGCTCCCAGGATCCACAGGGAGCTGAAAATGGCTGTCAAACTTGCCAACCAACAATATCTGCTAATGATTTCAGAAGAGTTGCCTCTAGTAGTTCTGGAAAAGACCTCCAAGGATATCTCCAGTCTAAGTGCTTCCAAAATCACATTCATTGTCACTAACACTTTAAGACTACTTCCTAAAACCAAGATAGGATGTTTCAAAGTTTTTCTCATTCTGATCAGCCTGTTGTACTTATGCCTCATGTGGCTTAAGGAAGCAATCGAAAGCCACACCAATATGTATGAGTGACTGAAAAAAAAAAAGGATGGCACAGGGTGTTCATTGGAAGCACGGAGAGTTTGCATGCCAGGCACAGCGCTCAGAGTCAGTGACGTTGTCTGACCTGAGTGACTAAGAGAATTGAGAATGTCACTGTGACATTGTGTCACTGAGGGAAAAAAAAGGCCAGAAAATGACTTGGTTCCTTCTTAAGTATCACCAGTTGATAATACCTGGAGCACACTGCATATTCTAGGCACTGAATTGTAAAGACTGTTAATGGCTTATTCACTTTCCAAATGAGGGAATTTGTATCGGGGAACAGTAGCACATCCAAATAGAATTTAGAAACTCAAAGAAACCAAACCACATTTCATAAATTCCTAACTGAAAAATTGGGTATGGAAACTGATTTAGGCATAACCATTAGGATAGGACTTTTAAGAAGCCTCCCACTATTACTTCTAATATGATCCATCTCCTCCTTTATCTGTTTTGACTTCAGTGCAAACTCTGCCAGCTGGCATCCTAGTGGAATATAAACATTCTATAGTTATTAAACAACAACAAATCACATATTACATATGACATAAAGATAAACAACCAACAGTCTCTTTGTTCTCTTTGGAGAATAGTAATCCCCTTTCTCAATAATAAGAATGCAGTACAAGCCCCTAGTATTTTATGGCTTGGAAAACTCTTCCCTGCCATCCTCACAAGAACACAGGGGGCATATTATTGCTCCTACTTTGCAGAGGAAAAATATCATCTCAAGGAGGGGAAGTGACTGATCCAAAGTCCCCCAGTTCTCCTGAGCCCTCATCCATTGCTCTTTGCCTCCATTCAGGCTGTTTCCTGGACTACCTCCTGGTTCAAGCTTTTGAAAAGATGTGCTTCTGACTAGTTTACTTGCTCTGTCGTGCTAAATAAACTTGGAGTCTCAACCCCGCGGTGCACCTGGGACCAAATTTCAAAGGAATTAATCCAACATCAAATGCCTTGGTCCATGGTTGCTGTCAGTAAAGAAGACATTTTGTCATTCGTGTGCTGGCTCTCATTCTTTTCCAGCTGGACATAAACTCAACACTTCACTTGCAGCATGATCACAAGCAAGAGCTGATTTACTCATGGCCCAAGCATAATCTGATTTAGGTAGAAAAGCAAGATGCACGGATAATGCACAAAAAGCAAATCCTGGTATTTCGGTCATGTAGCCACATCAAGCCAGATGAAACCAAGATAAAAAAAAAAAAGCCTCCACTGTTAGACTTTCTTCTTTATCCTCTTTAATCATGGCAAAGTGAAACCAAAAGCACCAGGAAAAACTGTGAAATTAGCATCAGGCAATGAGAGCATTCAGACGAGATACTGCTTAGAGAGGTGCTTTACTGAGAATGTTTTTTATGAGCTACTCACAAAGACCCAGAGGAAAGAAGTAAGAATGAATTTAACTGAAGTTTACAATGAACATCAGTTTCCAAGTTCCTCTTGGATGAACATGACCTTATTGCATTTTACGTCTGTATAATTTCACAGAACCGGACATTTGGTCTCCAAGAAAAATCCTTTTAAAAGGCTTAATGATTTACTTGGATAATACATAGCATCTCCTTATCAGTCTTTTCCTCAAATGCACAGATTCACTTTTCTGTTTAAAAAAGAGTCTGAAAAAAGACATTTGAAGTTTTTACAGATATCTGAAGAGTGATTTGCTAGGTTCACCACCATCCACGCACAGTTGGCTTGTTTCACCATGATCAGTGATTCAGAGAGATGAGAACATGAGCCCACCCAGAACACAATTGTTTTTTACTTCCTTTTAATTTGTTGAGATTTATTTTACAATGAATACATCTGACATTTCATTGTGACTTTAATCTACATTTTCCAGAGCACAACTTTTAATGAATTTCGCCCAAAGCTCTATATCCAACAGCTAGTTTTATTTTAAAAATTGTTAGAACAATGAGCAGCATAGGAAAAATAAGAAAATGGAGGTCAACTTTTCCATCCTCTGGTCTTTTATCTTCCCGTTACTTCTACTGTTCCAGCGAGATTGGCCTCTTATTTTCACTGTTTCAACCTCAGCTGGCTAATTTCTGTAACAGCTCCATATGGAAGATGTACAAGCTTCTTGGCTGAAGTCTGCTTGTATGTGCATGATTCAACACCAATGAAAATTGTAGCCAACTCTCAGTAAGCCATAAAGGGGAGAGGAATTGTAGGACGGGTAACTCAAAACGTCCGAAAAGCCCAAAGTCGTTGCTATTTGGTTTTAGAAGTGTACTGTCTTAGCTTAGGACATTTATGTCTTTTACTTAAGCTTACTTTCCTCATTCTATTTTACATTTTTAACTTTAGTCACCACTCCCAGCAAATGAGAATGTAAATGGCTCCAGTCAATGAGGAGAGATGGACTGGAAGAAGGTTGAAGCTGATACGGGCATTACAAAATTAATGCAAACAAGTCACAAAGAGGATAAGGTCTATGTGGATAATCAAGAGTTGACGCTATGATACTATTTTCAGTAGGTACGCCTGCTAAGTCTTGTGCCTTCAGATCTGTGGGGAGAGTCTTATCCTCTGCGAAAAGCACAAAGTAAGATTTTTCTGTGGCTCTAAATCCCCGTTGCATTATTTTGCCTATGATCATTCATACCTAAAAATGCCATATCCTAGTAGGAAGCAAAGTGAAACCAAAAGCATCAAGAAAAACTGTACTATTAGCATCAGGCAATGAAAGCATTCAAACGAGATACTGCTTAAAGGTATGTCAGTGAAGATTTAAATAAGCTCAGCCAGCATTCCAAACATAGAAAGGAAATAAGATTCAATATTCTTTGCATATGTAGGGGAGATTTTTTACAAATAAAAGCACATCATGTATTATGTGCACTTCTACAAAGTGTTTAAATTCTGTGGCTTATGTAGCTGAGTAAAGCTTGGTGAGAATAAGGTAAACTCAACCCAGATAATGGCTCTCTACCAGGGGCCCTTGCAAGGCCAAGGCCAAGGCCAGACAACCCAAACCCTGAGCAGCTGAGCCTTCCAATGCTTATACTCATCTTCTGGGTTCCGTTCAAGCATGGCCTTGAACAATCAGGGTGGATGCTGGAACTGGGATTTCTCTTGCATCCAGATCAATGCATTAGTTTAAAATTTCTTCTGTCTGGTTTTGCATCTCTTTGACTTAACCTTTTGAGCTATGATTCATACGTGCTTTAATACGTAAAATTATCGGAAACTGTAGTCAAGCAGGCACAGCATTACAGGTGAGACAGAGCCCTGGTAAAATAGCCTCTAGAGATATAAATCAATTAGAGGAACTGTCTGTTTGAGTCAGAAGGCAGCACTGGGCTTGGCTGCCAAAACAATTCCAGGCTTAAGGGTTTACAGTATCTTTGTTCCAATGACACACCAATCTTTGGATTAGGCCTTTTTTCAAAAACAGTATCCAAGATGTTCTTGGAGATTTCTTGTCACCGAGGGTCTGATGTCTGACATATTTATTTCATACTGTAAGAAATAACACCATGTGAAAAGAGCTCGAATGAGTGTTATCTAGCTCTTTTCCTGGCAATGAAATGACCCTGCCTTGTTTTGTTCTGGGAAACCTGCCAGGTGAGCTTGGAAAGGCTAGCAGGGCCGAGGTGAGGGCCCTGGCTGGGAGGTTCATTCTGACATGTAAAATGGACCTGCTCAAGTCCTGGGCAGAGATGGAGGCCCAGCAGAAGGTACATGGCGTGCTTTCTAGCATTTGCTGAAGCCTGCCTGAGTCCCACTTTCTCGAGATCTGGATGTGCATGCTCCCTCCACGCCTCTGGCCCCAGGGACCTGGTTGGAATCCTCGCTCCGTCCCTAGCTAGCCCTGTGACCTTGGGCAAGCCACATAACCTTCCTCGGCTTCACGTTCCTTGTCTATACAGTGACAATAACAACAATTAGCACAGAGTACAGTTGCTCCTTTTTCTGCTCCCTGTTTTGCTGGGTGGTGGACACATTGTGTCAGTTCAGGGGCTCTCTGCTCACTCAGCACTGGGGTTCCAGGGACAAGTGCTTCAGGTCCGTTAGCACGCACCATCCTCCCATGCTGGCACCTACGCATGTTACCACCACCACCACTGTGTCCTCCCTCCCCTCTGTGAGCCCTCTTCCCACCCTGGCTCCTTCTCAGATCCAGATGTCACGTCAGCTGCTCTTTTGTGCCACTCTTCAGCTGAGGAAGACCAGGAGGCTGCCTCTGTGCCCTCGGCCTCGAGACACCCCCATTGTTTCTAATCTTTTGCTCCTAAAACCATGCTGGGCTTGCAGGGAAATCACTCTGGGGCCTGTCCCCAACCCTCACCAACCACACTCACGTAGTGATTACTGTTATGATAGGCCACACACTGTTCTAAACACTTCACACATTTAGTCCTCAGAATAACCCAATGAGGCAGGTATTATAGTTATCACCCCTTTGTAGATGGGGAAACCGAGGCATTGCCTGGCCCAAGGTCATGCAGCTAGAAGGTGCCAGATTTGGGATCGGAACTCACATGGCCCATCTTCGACAATCCTGCTCTGCTTCTCAGAGTGCTGACCCAGGGAGTGGGTGATAGCGCCCTTTCCCCATGGTAATGAAGAGGGCCACAGACCACAGACATTAACATGAGGGTCTGCACATTGTAGGCCCTCAAAAATAGATGTTAACTGGTTGTGAGATACCAAAACAGAGGAAAGACGCCAAATGAGGACAGCCTATCTGCCATATGCCTGACTGGACGGTCACGCAGGGCCGAGCATGTTTATTCTGTTCCCTGTATGCATGCTCCACTGGCTTCGTGTAGCATTTGGGACCTCTGAGGGCCCCAAGTCCATGTCTTCCTCTTTGAAGCCCTGGGTTTTATGTCCTTCTCTTCCTAGAATACTCCAGAATGCCAATTAGGTTTTTAGCAAATGTTTTTTGATGGAGGCAGTACTGTGCTTATATCACACATAACAGCTGAATGGCTGGTAGGCTAGGACCCCAAATTTTACAAGGCTCCATTTGGGTTCTTTTGTTAGAACACCGTAGATGACTTGTGAGTGTGTTCTTTGGCACTGGATGAATTGATGATGGTAAAATATTGGCATCTCAGAGAGTCTGGCCATTTTCTCACAGCTTCAGAGAAGTGAGAACTTTTAGAGCTTCAAAGAGGACCGGAACGCTACAACCGGCTAGAAATGCAGACACACACCTCTGCCAACTCCCCATTACAATTCTCTGTCTCTCAAACGGAGATTAAATGCAGCGCCAAAATGTGTCATCTGGTGTTGCGTTTTTGTAATGTGGACAAATGTCGACAAAATTCATGCAGAGGCTCGAAAATCTAACTATTTATGAATTAAAATGAAAATGAAGTTTCACTATGGGTGGAAGCCTTAATTGCTAAAGCTGGGTTCACTGTGCTATTACCAAAACAGCAGTGCCTCCTCCCTGCAATCACCTGTTAGGAAGGAGAAAGTGCCCTTCTCGAGAATCCACTGGGTGCATACCCTGTGATTACCAGGCCCTGTACGAGGTGCTGGCCGCGTGCTATCTCAGTGGGCACCTTTGTCAGAGGGGATAGAAGTGGAAAGTGATGATTTCTGATAGCCTACACTGCCAGCAATCATTTTAATCAATCTTGCAGATCCACTCACAATTTGGGCAGGCACCAACAACTTATAATTTGTCTGCAAAGTGTGTGTGTGCCTTACCATGTTAGCCTGGATCAGTCTCTATCCCTCCTGATCCACACAACTTCCCCCTCAGGACTTTAGACCCTTCGCCAGGAAGCAGAGGAAACCTAAATCTGCCTGTATTTAGTCTGCTCCAAATTGGACTGTTATCACTACGCTGGGTAGTATGCCAATAACCATTATATATTCCAAATTCCTGCTGATTGGCTATCTGATACTCATGATTTACATTCACATTTTAATATGAAATTGCACCCCATCTGCATGTGTATACAGTAGTTTCAATTAAGTGGATTAGGTACAATAGGTGCAGTATTTAATTTATTTTGCTGTCAATAGCTGCCTCTCCAATGGATTGGCTGTACAGATAACGCTGCCTTTCCACAGGAAGAATTTGGCTCAATGGGTGAAATAACCACTCTTGGAAAGTTGTTTACAGAAAACAAACTTGCAGTAACATGAGATTACAGCTTGGAGCCTTTATGACCAGCCTTTTGCACCAAGTATTTAGCCCTGCCATTGACTGTGTCAGATATCTGTGGTCAATCCTTGGGGACACTTGGCACAGAGAAATATTGCAAACTCAAAAGCACCATCCATTTCATCGTTAGTAGTACATCAGGTATTGATCGCAAACCTTGATTTCATCTTTGATGGACTCTCTATGTTCACAATGCCAATTCCAGCATTTTCTCAAGCTGCCACTTGCCATGCCCTCTTTGGTCAATGACCACATGCCCTAACTTACTGCCATGAGCTTCCTCAGCTCTCTTCAGATTCATGCTAGAATTCCTCTCTGCCTTACCCATCTTTTCCATCATCTCCCCCTCTTTTTTTCAAGTCCTTTCCAACTTCACTGCCTCATGGTTGACATACACCTTAACTGTCTTTGTAGGGTTTTATGTACTCAACACACTACTAAAATTTCTTCTGCACAACAACCTTGACTTTGCCTGATCAGCATGTTTTCCCATCATTGACCTACAATAATGCTGACATACTCAGTCCCCCAGAAACTCTCTTTTCCCTTGGTGCAGGCAATGCTATACCAAAGTGTTTAGACTCTCCTCTTACTCACCAAGAACTCCTTGTTTGTCTTTACTACTTCTTCTTCCAAGCCTTTTTGCTTCTATCTCTTCTCTTTTCCCCTCTAGAAGGAAGAGTTTCCTAACTTCCCAATTAACCAACAGGCTCCAGAGACTTCCAGGAAATCTCTGTACGTTTATGACAAATTGTGTTTGCGTGTGCATCTATGCATTAATTTGGGTGAAAGGGTCCATAAATTTCATCAGATTTCAAAGGGGTCCAGGAAACGTTAAGACCTCCTGCCCTAGACTTCTGCCTTGGGCAATTTCATCATCTTCCAAGGCTGAAACGGTGACCTTCCTCCCAGTCTTCAGTCCTTTAAGTCTAGCTGAGTCTTGGGGCACCAGAATGGCACAGTCGGTTAAATGTCTGATTCTTGTTTTCAGCTCAGGTCATGATCTCAGGGTTCTGGGATTGAGCCCTGCATCAGGTTCCATGCCCATGCTCAGCTTGGAGTCTGCTTAAGATTCTCTCTCTCAGCTCCTCTCACTCATGCTGTCTCTCTTTCAAATAAATAAATAAAATCTCAAAAAAAAAGAGCAGCTGAGTTTTGATGTTTCTTCCTGGTTTACAGGAGTACTAAGAATTAGCAAATAAACCCTCTGTGGAAGCCCAAACCAGCCTGATACTCTCCTTACCAGCCTTCCTTCCCAGGTGCTTATATGCAGCTCTGTACTAAATGGAAAAAGCATCTCTTCCAGGCAGGGCCAGTGCTGTGGGTACATGGGTCAATAATCGGACAGTACTTTTGTGTTTCTTGTTGACTTTTCAATGTGTACTCTCATCATGCCAAGCTTATAGAAAAGCTGACACCCAAGCATCTTAGTCTCATTGCCAAGGCTCTCTGTGATGTGGTCCTAACCTTATGCTTTTAGCATTATGACCCACTTATCCCCTCCACAATGCCTCTACTCCAGCCAGATTCATCTGCTTATTGTTACCTGAGGACGCCCTATGCATTCCTTCCCCTGCACCTTTGTTCACTATATTTTACCTTCCTAGAATCTCTGCCTCTTCACATACATTTGATTGAGTCCTTGACTCTTCCACATCCTAGTTCTAGCTCTGCTTCTCTTCTGAAACATTCTCTAATCACTCCAGTGCTCATTGACCTCAACTTCTTATCAAACCCAGTCTGTATCCCACTGTTGACCATTAGCATTCCTTGCTATTTGACTCCTAATGCAGTGCCCTAGGACCTTGCTACTCAAAATGTGGACTACATTTTGCAACAGCATGGATGTCGCTTGGCAGCTTGTTTAGAAATGCAGACCGTATCCCCCACCCTGGACCTGCCAAAGAAATTTTTTAAAAAATCTCCATTTTCATAAGACCTTCACATTTTATACAAATGATAGAATTTGGGAGGCACTACCTCACACTGTGTATTTGTAGTTGTTAAAATATCATAGTATCAGTCCTTGAGTGTTCCTTGATTTTCACAATTTTCTGCTTTCTAATCATGCCTATTCTGTCCACTATTGCTTCTCAGAATCCCATATGTCCTATGAAGCTTTTCCTATATTCTCCCCTGGAGGTAAGGTATCTCTTCTCTGAATTACTTTGTTATTTTCCTTCTATTACTCATTTTCTACGTGTATCTTGTATTAATTTGGTATTTTGTATGCAGAGGTATTAACTCGTCTGCTAGACTATAAGCTCTTTGAGGACAGAGAAGTATTTTGTTCATCTCTGTAACCTTGGCAGTTTCCAGCATAGTTCGTGTCACCTAGTAGTTAATAATCATTAAAAAATGCCTGTTGAATGAATGAATGAATGAATGAATGGCTAATTTCATAATGAATCTATTTGAGCTGTGGGGTTTACTTGAAAAAAATGGGATAGATAATTGACCATGGGTCATGCTGTTCATAATTGCAATGTTTTTATTTTTCAAGCCAAATATTAATTATCTAAGCTAGTCATGCTGTTTCTTAATGACTTTTAAACCTGTACACCACAAATACAAGACTGCATGAATTTTTAACAATCTCCAAGTAGTTCATAATTAAACACTAAAGTGATTCAACTCACTGAGTCAATCAATGCCTTTGTTTATAGCTTGATTTTCAGCCCTGAAGAGACAACTAAGAAATTAAAAAATGCTAATCAAACCACAGCAAACAAAGTTTGAGGATCAAAAAGCATAAAACAGTATCTCACTACCAAATCTGGGTCTGGATGACTAGTAATGAAAGGGGAAAATGTCATAACCACTCAAGTTAATCAATACACTGACTCATCTACTCAACAAATTCTAGATGAATCAGAGCTTTTTAGTTTCAAAGTTTATGACTCATATTTCTTGAATTCTGTGGACCTAATCATGGAAACTAAATATTGTAGGGGGTACTAAATGGTCCAAATCCAATCTTTTAGCAGTGCAAGAAGAAAAAGAAACTTTGGAATTAGAAGAAATCACCTTCTTTCAGAGGCTTAGCAATTTAAAACTTATTTCTTCAGTTACAAATGACTGAAACGATCCATAGAAAAGATCAAGTTGTAACCAGTTTGTTTTTGACATGAGAATGATGTTGCCTTAGATTAGGAAGTAAATTCTATTCATCAAGGTGTTTTGAAGGCATTTTGTTTACTATCACAATTTTGGAAGATGATTCATCTATACGATTGACTTTGGAGAAGAAAACCAGAATACTTGGCTGCCCAAACATAAAAGTCCCCTTTATATTATCCCACAGGTCTAGTGCTCTGGATTCTCTATTGACAATACACTCCAAGTCCACTAATTAGGCTATTAAAGAGAAAAGTCAATGTGGCAGGAGGTATCTTTGGTAAGAACTGGACTACATGAACTATGGCTCAATACCTGGTGGTGAAATTAGACTGATAAGGATGTAAATCCCAACTTGTTCTCTTACTGTTTGAGTAACAACAGCTAAGTTTCTCATCTGTGAATCGAGACACTAACAACAGCTGTAGGATTAAGTGATAAAATGTAAAGTGCTAATCAAAGTACCTAGCACTTAGTTAGTTCCCTAACTACAGGCTTTGTTAGTTGGTATCAAAGCTGTCTGCAAGGTGACACCTCTGACCTTTCTCATGCTCACTGATGGACTGGTCTTCTGTCCCATCTTCAGCAACTACATGTCTTTTGGAGGTTCACTTGGATATTCATCACCTATAGCATTCTCTAGGCAGCTGCCCTTCTCTCTGTCTTCATGTTCACACTGTGTTTGTGAACCTACAGCTTGCCTTAGTCTTACTCCTTTACATATTCCCCCTGGCCACCACGCTCCCCAACTTGGGCTGATCTTGCTGATAAGTGGTCTTCAGTCTAACCCTAATCTACCTCAAGACCTCCACCTAACTTCCCTAACCACATCTCTAACCAAAGTTTTTAACCCCAGAAAGATGAAAAAAGGTACATGAAGAGAAGCACAGGGTGACTAGTGCAATGCTTTCCAAAGTGTGTTATGTACAATGCTAATTGTGCAATTTTTAAAAACGATTTTATGTATTTATTTGAGAGAGAGAGAGAGAGCACGAGCAGGGAGGATGGGTGGAGGGAGAGGGAGGGGCAGGCTCCCCGCTGAGCAGGGAGCCTGATGTGAGACCTGATCCCAGGATGCTGGGATCATGACCTGAGCCAAAGGCAGATGCTTAACTGACTGAGCCGCCCAGGTGCCCTAATCCAGCAATTCTTATAAATGAAAAGATAAATCTTCCTGGTCAAGTAATTTTGGAAAGTTTCACGTACTATTTATTCACAACTAGTCACCTCCTGGAGATTCCCAGTGTATCTTAGTATTTAGAGTCTTGGACAAACCAAGTTAAAGAGAATACTGTTTAACTCTGTTCGCTAGAAGACATTCTTGTCTTTTGGAAACACCAGTGTAGTAGAAACTGGGATGGGTGAGGAGACTTGCATCATAGTCCTATTTATATTTATTACTGAATGCAACACTTGAGATGCCTACAATAAACTTACAGCCCCCAAATCCCAATAGATCATGCTATTATTAGCCACTGTCACAAATATTACCAGTCACTGTGGCAAGGGGAAAGGATTACTCTGTAGGGTATGATATTGACAACTAAGTGATCAGCCTAGAAGTGGTGCATGTCACTTCCACTATCCATTCATTGGTGAGTACAAGTCATCTGGCTTCACACAACCATAAAGAAGCCAGGAAATGCCATCTTAGCATCTGCATGGGAAGGGGGAAGAAGTGCAAACGGTTGGTAAACAGTATTAACAACTACCACACTGAACTTCAATGTTCCTATCTGTAAAATGGGGAGAAAAATTATCTCTTGTGAGGATCAAAAATAAATAAATATTAGAAGTCTTTGTAAAGTGAAAATCACTCTATACATCTAAAAGATCATTATTAATGTGGCTCATGGGGGTCTCTGCTTTGAGATCAAGATGAGAACATGAGCTACAAATGAACTGTGAGGGAGGGTAGGTAGCTAGAATGATGAAAAGCAGAACAGAATTAAGAAGGATGGGGGACTAATAAGACAAAGTTACAGATAATAGCCAAATGTAAAGAAGAAACTTGCAAGACAAGAGTAAGCTTCAGTCCACTGTGAAAGTGAGTATATCTGAATTAATAATGTTTTCCCATAATTGCTCATTGAATTAAGCCACAAAGGAAATCCTGTTTTCATTCAGAAATATGATCTTCATAGACAATTTCTCCTCAGGCAGACTCTCGGTGCTGTTTCCATTTACAAAAACTATTAACTGTCATCTATCCTTCTTTTTTCCCACACAGAAATTATACAACAAAAGCCTTTCAAGAGGGAATACATTTGTGCCACCTAATTTTTTACACTTTAGAGTGAATTTCAATAGACTGGATACAGGAAATGCTATGGTTCCATTCCATTTGTCATCATTTAGTCCTCCCTTAACAAGCATGATCTGAATCTGCTTGAAAATGACATATACTTAAGGTACAACACTTACTAAATATATTGATTATGATATATTGTAGATATATCAGAAGCAAGTAGGGTAGATTTCCTCAAGAAATTTGGAAAACCCCTGCTTATAATCATGTTCTTTGGATCAACCTAGCCATATCTAGTTTTTATTTGTTCAAAGATGCCTTAAATGTTCCAACTGAAGAGGATACAGAGTTTGAACCTGGACAGGCCCTCAGCGATGCTCATTAACAGCCATAGGCCAGGACCCCAAACAACTACAAGGACGGTGGAGGGATAGCTGCTTAGGGAAGAAGCAAAGGTGGGAAGGAGATGAATAAAGTAGTGCCAATAGTAGAATAAAATCCCCTCAGAATGGGAAAAGTGACAAACGAGCCCTATAAGTGAGAATTTTAGTTCAAATGAAACTTCACAGGAAAGTTTGTAGACAGTTGTTTCTGTCAAAGGACCAAACACCACAGTAACACTAATTATCTAATAGAAAAGGTTAGGGTACCATAGAGAAGGCCACAGATTTTGCCCCCCAAAAAGCTGAAATATGGTCATTACAAAGCTCAACAATATCCACAGAGAATCAAAAACTACATGGCACACTACGAAATAAAAAAAAAATCACAAAGTCTAGCATCCCATTGAAAATTATCAAGCATGCAAAGAAGGAGAGAAATACTAACCTATAATGAGGAGAAAAGTCAATCAATTGAAAAAGACCCAGAATTCGCACAGATGACAGAATTAGGAGATAAGAACAGTAAAACTGTACTCCATATATTCAGGAAGCTAGGGGAAATACCAAACATTACACAGAGACCTGAAAGATGTACAAAAAAGATCCAAACTGAATTTCCAGGGATGAAAATAATGATGTCTGAAATGAAATATACCCTGGATTAGGATTAGTAACAGATTCAACATTGCATGAGAGAAGGTTAATACATTGGTTAGACATAGAAATAGGAATCATCCAAAATGAAACAGAGCAAAGAAAGAATCCCGCCACAAAAATAAATAATAGCATTGATGAGCAGTAAGTTAGCTTCAAGCTGCCTGATATATGTGTAACTGGAGTCCCCAAAGGAGAAGAGAGGGGGGAGAAAAAATACTGATGAATTAATAGTAAGAAGATTTCCAATTTTTTAAAATTTATCTATTCATGAGAGACACAGAGAGAGGCAGAGACATAGGCAGAGGGAGAAGCAGGCTCCTCCCGCAGGGAGCCCAAGGCAGGACTTGATCCCAGGACCCTGGGATCATGACCTGAGCTGAAGGCAGATGCTCAACCACTGAGCAACCCAGGTGCCCCAAAGATTTCCAATTTTGATGAAAAGTATAAACCCACAGATCCAAGAAAGAACTACCGGGTAATCCAATCTGTTGCTGTCAATCAGGGTAGTACCAGTGGAAGCAGAATTGGTCACATTCTGGACAGGTTTTGAGGGTAGAGCCAATAGGATTCCCTGATGGCTTGGATTTGAATTGTGAAAGGATTCAAGGATTGCTCCAAGATTTTTAGACAGAGGCACTGGAAACTTGATATGGCAAATGATTCTCATTCAAAAGGGGCCCAGTTGAATAGGAACCATCAGTGCAGACCTGAACTGACAGTTTCTCAACTTTCTGATTTAGAAATGTATTTCTGGGTTAGTTTTTACTGATAGTTTTTGGTGTCCAGAACAACAATAAATAGTTAAAGATGAAAATCATTTACACTGTCCTTCCAGGGATATGCCAAGCCCAAACTTCCAAAATGGTTCTCAAATGGGAATCTCTCAACTCTTCATCTAACCAGGCTCCCAGCCCACATTGAGACAGCATGGATTCTCATCAAAGATACAGTTATCTAAGCATCCAAATGTTGTGGTTTGCCCTTTCATAATTATAACTCCTTTCTTAGAAACAGAGAGGACAAGAGAATGCTGCATACATTTCAGTTGCCAGCAGCTTACCAGAATGCAGTGTCCAGAGCTCCATTTGCTTCATTCTCCCAATTGGCCATGGCAAAATGGTTTTGCAGCATCATTCACAATCCTGGAACATTTTATGCCTCCAGGTCCTGCCTGAATGTGTCCAAGAATTTATGTGTCACCTGCCAGACCAGCAGAAACAGAGGAATGGCAGGGGCCACTTCTTTTTTTTTTTTTTTAGGTGAATTAACTTCATTTCATAAATAGGATGTGGGTATGATGGAGGTCGGAAAATTAAGCATCACGATATTTCACTGGTGATATATTTATAAATGGATGGCACGGCTGTCATGTTTCTCATCATGTAAAGAAAGAAAGATAACTCAATTTTTTCCCACTAATTAAATGAAAAGAAAATCTTGAAGGGAAAAGGCATAATTTTGCTACTTGGAAGCCTCCCTCCACTGTTGGACTCAGGACCTGTGCTTTGGGAAGTCTTCCTGGCACTGCAGCACTAACCCACCAGAAGAGCGAGGTCCCAGATGGCCTCTCGGTGCATTGCATTCAACTCTATAGCAAATACAGGTTGGTCTGTGGTGAGAGGCCAACATACTAACATGATCAGATTCTGTTCAATCTTTTGCATTATCCTCTTCCAACCTCCCTTTGCCACCCCCCTGCTTCTGGCACAGTGCCTTACAGGCCTTTGTGAAATTTACTGAATCAGAAAGTTGCTTATATTCATGTTAGTGTGCTGGCTCACATGCTAGTAGAGAAAGGAGGCACACAAATAGCCATATTATGAGATCAACTGGCTGAGTTTGATTCAGCTTACTGAGTGTTTGCTCAGAAGTCTTTAAGTCAACCTTGACTTTTTGACTTCTTTAGGATGAGGGGAATGGACAGTAGAGGCCCATCTCTACCTGGAAGTGTCCACTGCCTGACCTCATTAGAATTGCCCACGTCTGCCCTGAGGAGGCCAATAGGCCATTTTAGTCAAGAAGTGAACAGTCAGAAATAGATGTGGATCTGCTGGCCTAAGTGAAGGAAATCATGCAGGCTCCCACCCAAGCTGATATGGAGCCTAAAGTGAGACTTTTCTTGGGTCTGAAAAAGTTTCATAACTATCCTCAGGGTGTGTTTCATTTTCATGCCCTGTGTGCATGCTTCACGGCTTCCTAGTTCTACTAAAAGCAGAAGTGCCAAAATATTTTAATAAAATTTCTTCTTATGGCACGGAAAGGCCAGGTGTTAACAGTCAACAGCATGGCAGGAAGAGTATGCAGACATTCCTAAGAGACTAAAGCTTCCCTTGAGGAGCAGCCACAGGATCTGGCCATGACCTTTGTGTTTGCCTTTTTTCTACGGTATGCTTTGAATTTACGGGACAGACCCATTTGGGATCCTGAAGCTCTCTGCAGATAAGGACACAGATTGATTTTCCATTTATAGGTTAAGAAAATTGAAATGCAGAGATATGCTCTGTCCCTAGCAGAGGCACAAGGGACAACATTCTTGGTCTCTCATTGATTCACAAAATAGGAAAGATTCTCTTGAAGGACAGGGTCATTATTACTTACTTCTGCAGCAACTGTTGTGTTGACTCATCAAACTATCACATATTCATCTGAAATTAATTTGAAAATGGTGTTGCTAAATCAGGAGCTACAAGTGTCTGGAGGTACTGCAAGACCATTGGGATTCTCTTTCAATTGTTAATGACACTGTCAGTAATAAATAACTCCATCTTCCCACCCCATCCCCATTGAAAGGTAGGATGTAAGAAAGGTAGGTTTATCCCAATATGGGGAAATTCAATTTTTAGCCTATATGCACCAGCACTGGCCAATGGACAGGAGTAAGGAGTGGGGTTTCCAGGAAAGAGTCTGGCCTATTCAAGGAACCACAACTCTAGGTGGACCACATTGGGGGCACTGGTGTTGGACATTAGTTGAAACAGAAGATATATACCAGATCCAGATCACAAAGGGCCTTAAAGCTCACGGAGTCTGGACTTCTCCCAAGAGCACAGAGGGAACAGCTAAAAGGTTTTTTTAGGGAGTTATGTGGTTGTGTTAGGTTTTTTGTTTGTTCCTTTGTTTTGTTTTGTTTTGTTTTACTGTGGTATGGGGAATGAATTAAATGTGGCATCTTATTTATCTGGAAACCTCTGATACCAGCTAGACTACTGGCAAGGACATAGTATGTGCTCAACAAGTGTTAGCTGGGAGATTGCATATCATGGTGTTATGAGAATTAGTGAAGTAATCTTGTAACAGACCAGAAAATAAGTGCATTGTATATAAGACACTATGCATACTCAAGTCATTTTTGGATTCTTCCCCCATTCCAACCTTACAGAGTTCAATGATTCCTATAGAAAATGGGCCATTTTAAGCCTCTGTGGAACTTCCTGTGTTATATAGTACTTAAAGCAGCAGCACCCTCCCCACTTTACTGCTTGTCACTATTGTAATTTTACATTCATTTGTATTTATTTGAGTGCCATCTCTTTTCTCCTCTAAGGCTTTGAAGTCCTTGAGAGCAGGGAGAGTATCCGTTTTTGCTCACCACGGTACACTCAACAGCTAGCACAGAGTCTGGCACATAGTGACACTCAATAAATATTTACAAAATGAATCAATAAATGAACAGATGGATGAAGCATTATTGGGAAAGACCAATTAATCCTAACTGGAGAAGATAGGCAGAAACTTCCTGGGCATTTGAGCTGGGCCTTGAAAAGGAAGCTCTTCCAAAGTAGAATTGTGGTAAGGGTGGGAGAAAAGACAGGGACATTCTTGGAAGAAAGACAAGAACAGGCATAAAAGCCCCCAAGGACAAAAACTGCACAGAAGGTTCAGGGAACAGTGAGTGGTTGGCTGTGGTTGGCACACAGGATGTGTGCAGGCTGGTGGTGGGCAATGAAACTTGAGAAGTACAGAGCCAGAGACGGCAGGACATGAAAGCAACAACAGTAATATCCATTTATGGATGGTGTAGCAGGGAAGCTCTTGACATGCGTCATTTCTGGTCCTCACAATAACCTGTAACAGTGGTGTGCCAAGTGTGGTCCTAGGACCAGCAGCACTAGCATCAATATCACCTAGGAACTTACTAGAAATGCAGTTTCTTATTAGAAATGCGGCTTCTTAAGTCCATCCCACACCTACAGAGTCAGTAGCTCTAGAGATGGGTGCCAGCATTCATATTTTAACAAGCCCTCTGGGGGATTCTAACACATACTAAAGTA
Organism: Canis aureus; assembly: GCF_053574225.1. Lineage (NCBI taxonomy): Eukaryota > Metazoa > Chordata > Mammalia > Carnivora > Canidae > Canis > Canis aureus. The sequence goes on from NC_135649.1 coordinate 7,006,993, forward strand.
TGAGAACCACTGCCCTATAAGGTAAGAATTCTTATTACATATTTTAGAGGTACAGAAATTAAACTCAGAGAGGTACAATAACTTACATAAGGTCACACAGCCAATTAGTGGTCAAATAGATTTGTCTAACTCCCAAGCCCCTGATCTTCTTCCAAAATCATGCTGCCTTGTTCCTGGCAGGGGACATTTTTTTCTGAATACACTAGTGAGGGGATCCCTGGGTGGCTCAGTGGTTTAGTACCTGCCTTCAGCCCAGGGCATGATCCTGGCATGGAGGCTCCCTGCATGGAGCCTGCTTCTCCCTCTGCCTGTGTCTCTGCCTCTCTCTCTGTCTCTCATGAATAAATAAATAAAATCTTAAAAAAATAAAAGAATACACTAGTGAGCCACATAGCATTTTTAATGAAGGGAATGACTTCATAACATTTATATTTTAAAAATATCATCCTGGTGACATAGAAGGTAGATTGGAAAAGTCTCAGACAAGGAGATCAATTAGGAGGCTGTTGGTATAAACCCGCAAGAGATGATGAGGGCCATATGATCATCATTTCATATCTGAGAAAACTGAGACACAACATATTTTTGCTGTCTCATTTATTTAAGTCATTGAAGGATAGTATCTCCTGAGACAAATCAGAAATGGTCATTCTGATTTGTGTATCATTTATCTCCAGAATTAAACCATAAAAACCTTGGTGGAGTGGGGATGAGTTGGAGTTCCAAAAAATGAGAAGGGAGAAACCCCTGTCTTCTGGCAGGGAACCAACATCTGTGTGCATCTTGCATGTAGTCTCAGGGCATGGTGAACACGATACCTACCCAATGAATTAATTAATTCATTCATCTCCCCCAATCTCTAAATACTGGTGCTCTTCAGTGTGGCACATGCTGTTTTCCCCATATTTTATTTCCTTTGGATTTGGGTCTCTGGAGGACTGGGTTTTATTGGTCCTCAGATCACAACCCATTATCTGGGGCCTGTACAAAGCCTTTCTCTTGTTTTATTTATGTGTTTACTCCCTTTCATCACCATATCCCATTCTCACTTCCCTTTGGCCTTGTGGATAACCATTCTAATGTATTCTGTGTGTATCATTTTGTTTGTATGCATTCTTATAAAATACAGAGAGTTGTTTGTGTGTGCATATTTTAACTTCTGCAAAGGTACTGCATTATATATGCCATGCTGTTTTGCATTTATTTACTCAACATTAGTTGGATCCATCTGATCTGTTACTTATACTTACTGTTACATAATATTCCATGGTGTGCTTACTCATACCACATCCTGACTATCCACTCCCCCAGAGGTACACATACAGATTATCTCCAGCTCACTACAATTATTACGATTGTCGGTGCTGCCGTGAACATTCTTGCTAGTGTCCCCCATTGACCCTTTGAGCTGCACACTCAGGGACTGAACTGTTACATCATGGAGTATGTGTTGAATGTGATCATGTACTAACCAGATTGCCACCCAGAATGCCTGCTCCAGTCTCCACTCCTGCCAATACTACCTGAGGCTCTTTGATCCCATATCTTCATCCACATTTGCCATTTTCCACTTTTCAAACTTCCTCTTTCCACTGGGTGAGATCCCATTGTAGTTTTAATTTCTATTTCTCAGGTGACTACTGAGTTAGAGCTTCTCTTCGAATACTTTATAGCTTTCCAGTTTCTCTCTTCTTTCTCCACATTCTCTGTCCAACTGCAAATGTTTAGCCCTGACCCTTTCCTGCATTCCATGTGCACATATCCACATATACTCTTGCATTTCTCATAGAACATCTCAACTATAGCATATCTGATTTAGAGCACCCATTTATTGGCCAGGTATCATAAGTCTTGTCTTTCTCATATGAGTAAATGACACCACCATCCACTCAGTTGTCAAGACAGAAAACTAGAAATCTTCTTTGGTAACTTTTGGTCTTTGATCCCTCCATATCCAATCTATCAGCATGTCTATATGGCTGTATGCCCAAATTATATCTTGAATTCATCCACATCTCTTCAACTCCACTCTATTCCCTAGAATATAGCATGCCATGGTTTGTGTTGAGTTTATGTATCTAACAATACATAATTGTTTCATCTATTCATTTATGTATTTATTACCTCTATCCTCTATTAGATTGCCATTTCCAAGAGGGCAACAACCATGTCTGTCTTGGTTACCATTGTGTCTTCAGGACCTAGCACAGTGGATGGTGTTCATCAAATATTTGCTGAATAAGTGATTTCTTTCATTTTGATTCAACTGTCTAAGAAGCTGAGCAGCCAAATACCAATCAAGATGTGAAGATACAGACCATGTATAGGAATTGATCATTAATACTTGTTTTTAGCCCCATATTGCCTAGTGTAATATCCAGAACATAAAGCGTGTGCAATAAATAGTACTAGAATTAAAGCAAATAGGTAGTATTTTGAATATGTTGAAAATGGCTTCTGTGTGAGCACACGACTTTGAATATACTCAGAACTTCCTCTTTCCTTGGTGGGACTGTTACCTACACCATGATCAATGTTCATTTAAAATATTATGGTATGGCCCAAAATATGAAAGCAAATTATGAAAGCTTCTGAAAGACCACACTCCTGAAGGCACCTGCATTCTGAAATTAGTGGAAAATAGTGAATGAAAATGGCAATATATAAATGCCATTTATAAATGATGGGGATCATCTGCCACTGTGCAGGCAGATCTGCTTTGCATCTAAGCAAGAGCTGACTTCACAGACTAGAAACAGCCATTCAGAGAGAGGAGGCAGTCTGCACTGTTTGAGTGAAGGAAGGTGAGGCAAAGTAGAGACACTGAGGGTCAAGATAGACCTTACCACAGTGGCTGCAGAGCTGCTAGAAACAGGGCTCTCAAACTCTGATGTGCTTCAGAAACACTTGGGATAGATATGTTAAGATGCAGATTCCCAGACCCCATCACAGATATTATTTGGAAGGTCTAGGATTGGGTTTAGGAATCTACATTTTATCAAGCACACATATTGAGAAAACTCACACTAGGGAGACTGGCCCAAACAATAGTCTAGAACAAAGATTGAAGAGGCCTTTGTAATAGATAGTCTGGCTTTGACAGTGAACAGAAACTCAGTTTCAATCAAATATAAAAGGACAAAAAATAGTTCGGGGACAAGGGTAGGGTTCCTCAAGCCAAGAGGCACAGAGTCTTCCCAATCCAGGGGCAAAGGAAGTGACTATGAATGAAGTCAGTGAAGGTCATGAAGCTTGGGTGCTTAGGTCTTTGCAGCTCACCTCTTCTAAATCTAATCAGAAGCTTCTCCTTCCAAAAGCTATTCATTCATTCACGAACGTAAAAAGTATCTGATACGTTGTTTTACACTGAGCAGGCAATCCACAAACACTTCAAGTTATTGAATTAAGCATGGGACATTATTAAATAAATAAAAGACCCTTATATAGCCCTTTGCTTGAGAAGATGGTAATCTACTCAGAGAGATAAAACATGTAAGGAAATCTCTAGAATTGTTTCCAAATGATAGACAATGAGTTCTGATAGTGGGGAACAACGCAACACCTAAAGTTCCAAGGAGGCAGTCATGAAATTATCAGATAGGTATCAGAGTGGGAAAGATTTCTTAGAAAACATCAATCTGGAGCTGGGTCTTGACAGAAGCAATGGTAACCAGAATCTTATATGACACGGATGTACTCTTGTATTACCTACGTAATCCAAAAGATATAATAGGATATTACTGTCAAAGAGAAGGAAAGAAAGGCAGGAGCAAAAGCAAAGCACAGGGCCAAGGATGAGAACTTCCTTCTCATTTATGTTTGGAGATGGACACAGATTTGGGTTGGAGTATAAGAAAAACTTTTTGTATTATCCTTGTAATATTCTCTTTCATCTGACTTGCACTTCTGAGGTCCTATGCTATACAAACTCAGTCATCTGTAGAGACTCTTGTGATTAAACAAAATCCTAGGGACTCAGGTCATACCAAAGCATCAAGCAAGACTCCAGGACACAACATTAACATTTCCTGTGACAAAAATCATTCCAGTCCCCGTGGGTTCTTCAGTATTGTAGCTCTGTTACTTGGGACCCTGACCCTTCAGCAAGGCAGCCTAATCCTTGACTTGTTCACATGTTCCTCTAGCCAATCTCTCTGAGTTCTTTCCACACCCCAGCCCTGCCAGCAAGGTGGTCTAAGGTATACTTCTGATCTCCAAACTTATAGAGAATCTCAGATGCAACAAATGGTGATGCCAGAGAAACTACTTAAAACCCAGGCATCAGTAGGAAATGTAGAGAACAAGATGACATTAGGCCTACCTCCATATGTTTCTACCTACATCTAGATTTATACCTATATCCACATGTGTATATATATATATATATATATATATATATATAGTCACATTCTTGCTGCCTTCAAAATGAAAACAATGGAATTCCTGGTCATAGATTTAGCTGGGTCCTCCAAGTATTGTCCAGGAGCTCTTTAAAGGCTTCAGGAAGCAAATTACATTTATAAAATTAAACTTTGACCACATTCATTCACTTCTATTTTATATTTATATGGTGACTTTTGTACTAGATATTCAAATGTGCTTCATTATGCTTTATGACTATAATTTGCATACTGAAATAATATTTGAACTGAGGCACTTGGGAGTGATTTATAATGTTTTCAGCAGTGCTTTAGAATGAAGGTGATGGAGATCTATACAATCAGAGAACTTATCTGCCAGGTTTTGTCTCACTCAAACTTGGCCTAAACCTTTCATAAAAATGATGAGCTGCTACTAATACAAAGGCAGCAGCAGCCTGGTCGTTATTCTGATTGGGGTGAGGTCAGGCCTCCCCAGCTACACCTGGTGTGCTTGTAATGGGCACCCTTCTCCCTCCCTTGGTTATGTTTAAAGACCACCTAGCTCCCTGTGGCCTAGGTCTCCAGGCTTCTACCTGGAGCCCATAAATCCTGAGCTGGAGATTCAGTTACCCTCTCTTTGAGCTGACAAGCCTGTTGTGAGACATGGAGAATGTAGAAAGTGTTTGAGGTGCTTTATAGACTCAAAACTCTTTTCTGTAAAGTGAGGTGCTGGGATTTGGTCAGGGGGCCTTCCAGGTACAGTACTCACATGGCCTTCCATCTCAGCTCTCAAAAGGGAAAACATGTTTGCATGCTTGTAGTAGGCTTCCTCTGGAGATCACTTTTGAGAAAGGGCTTCAGTTACTAAAAGACAAAAAAAAATTAAAATAAAAAAGATTTCAAAAGCCAATGGACTACATTGTGTATAAATTTCTCTTTACCCTGGCATGTCTTGTCCTTGGTAACAATTCTGATCTTGCTAATTCTCTAGCAACTGGAGCTTCCACCCTATTATAGACTGAATCGTGTCTCCCCCAAATTTCTGTATTGAAGCTCTAACCCCACATAGCTGTATTTAGAAATAAGGCTTTAAAGAGGTAACTAAGGTGAAATAAATTCGTTAGGGAGGGACCCTAATCCAATAGGGCAGGTGTCCTTAGGAGAAGAGGAAGAGATACCAGGGGTGTTCACACACAGAGTAAATAAAGGCCATGTGAAGACACAGTGAGAAGGTGGGCACCTATAAGCCAAGGAGAGAGGCCTCAGGATAAATCAAACTTGCTGACACCTTGACCTTGGACTTCAGCCTCCAGAAGTATGAGAACATAGATTTCTGTTGTTTAAGACACTGAGTCTGTGGTATTTTGTTATAGCAGTCCTAACAGACTAATAAAAGCCCCAAATGATTCATTTAACTATTATTTATTGAGCACCTACTAGGTGCCCACCATGTTTCAGGCCTGGAGATATAATGGTAAATAAAACAGACATAAATCTTTATTTTCAGGTCACCTAACAAAAGGCAGTCTCAGGAGCCAGATTGCCCAGGCTCTGCTGCCTGCTAGTAGTGTGACCTTGGGCTAGCTACTTACCTCTCCATGCCTCAATTTTCCACATCCACAAAGTGAGTATGGTAATAGCAACTTTAGAGCTGTTGTGAAGATCAAAAAAATTATTACATGCAAAGCACTTAAAATAGTACCTGGAAGATAGTCCAGCTATTATTATTTTTACATTGTAGTCTACACAGACAAAAAAGAAACATATTACCTAATTCCAAGTGGCCATAAGTGCTATGAAGAACAATAAAGCAGGCACCAGACTGAGGATGGGGACAGAAAAGACCTCTTAGAGCATCTTTTAAGCCTAATCCTGAATATTTATTAGCTCTGAATAAAATGGATTAAACTACATCAACTCAATCATTGTCCTGAATAAACTGAGCAAACAAGTCATGCAGAAAACATTCCTAGCAGAGAGAACATCAAATTGCAAAGGCCCTGGGGTTGGAAGATGTTTGGCATGTTATATGAGCCATAAAAAAGCCAGTGTGGTATTTCTTAAAAGTTCTTATCATGGGAAAAAAAAAACTTTGCTGTAACTATGTATGATGATGGATCTTAATTGGACTTACTGTGGTGATCTTTTTGCAATATATACAAATATTAAATCATTGCCTTGTATACCTGAAACACATTATTATGTTGATATACCTCAAAACAAACAAACAAACACCAATGAGACAGAGCAATATGAGGAAGGTAGAGAATGAACAAAATTAAGTTGCGGAGGTAAGGAAGGGCCAGCTTCTAGAAGGTCTGATTAGGCCAGACCTCCCCCAACTTTCCTGATAGTCAGCAATCACCTTGCATCCATGTTAAGTAAACCAATTGCCAGGACTTTTCTTCTGAAAATTCTTATTTCATAGCCTTAACGTCTACTTCATGGAAGGTACCATTTTGAGCACTAAGGACACATCAATGAAAAAAGCACACAGACACAACATTCTGTCTCACTGGGGCTTATTCTAATAAGAGAAGACAGAAAATAAACATTTTTATTTATTTTTATTTTTTAAGATTTTATTATTTATTTAATCATGAGAGACACAGAGAGGCAGAGACACAGGCAGAGGGAGGATAAGGCTCTCTGTGGGGAGCCTAATGTGGAACTTGATCCCAGGACCCCGGGATCATGCTCTGAGTTGAAGGCAGATGCTCAACCACAGAGCCACCCAGGTGTCCTGAAAATAAACATTTTTAAAAGCACTTAGGATGTTGGATATTGCTACATGCTAAGCTATGAATGAAACATAACCTACTAAGTGGAAGTGACAGTGCTGGGGATATGGGTGGGTTGCATTTCTCATGCAGGAGGATCAGGCCTGGGTTGGAAAAATAAATTGGGAGTCATCAACATGTAGATGGTATTTAAAGCTATGAGACTGGCTGAGATCACCCCAGGAAAGAGTGTAGACACTGATTCAGGGTGACTCCAGTGTTTAGAGATTAGGGAGGTGAGGGGGAGTCAGTCAAAGAGATTAAGGAGTTGCAGGTAGCAACAGAAGACAACCAAGAGTTTGGGGGTCCTGACTGTTGAGAAAACATTTCCAGGAGAAGGGAATGCTCAAGTGTGTGAACAAGCTGTTGCTGTCAGGTAAGAGGAGAACTAAAGCTTGACCATTACATTTAGCACAGTTGATCAGTGTAACAGGAGGGGAGATGGGAAGGTGGATGTCATGGTGGGAGTCTGAGGAAACTGTCCTGTTTGCTTCTACTTTCTCAGTGAAGAAAAAGCATGGTTATCGACTGAAATGAAGATAGGGAGGAGGACATGGAAATTTGGGGAGTGAGAAGGTACAAAATAGTCATCTTTGAGAGTGGGAAAGAGTAAGGACCTGGCAAATAGTGTATGGCTGCTAAGCCACATTAAGGATCTATGTGAGGGTCATGGTTGTGAATTTAAAGTCAAACCAGCCAGCATCTTTGTGGGGTTTTTCACATTCACGTCCAGTTGCACAAGTACAGTTGCAAAGTAGGTTGTAGTGTTGCTAAGCACGGTGAAAAGGGAGCAAAGGAGTTGAGGATGTCTATAGGAGGAGAGAGAGGATGCGAGGTGGAAGAAAGACAATGAAAAGCATATAGGATCAGAGGATTACAGGGTCTGCTACAGTTAAAGGGGTGGTTGGCAATTGGACATTAGAGGGAGTAACCAGAAAGACAGGAAGTAGCGGAAAGAGACTAGGATGCATGAAACTGAAGTTGTGAGGGTTGTAGTTATCAGCAATGACAAGAGCTCTGGTATGTTCCTGGGGGTGCCCGGCTAAAGGGGAAAGAACAAGTTGATTGTACAAAGGGAAGAGGTTAAGAAACTGAGAAGCCAGGGTGCCAGAAGGACCATCTTTGTCAACATTGAAATTACCAAGAATAAATACAGGAGTAGTACCAGGGACAGTGACTTTGAGCTAGGAGCTAAAAATCATCAAAAAAGATAAAGAAAATTAGGTGAAGTTGCTCCAAGGACTTGTAGCAGAGAATTACGGTGTGATTCAGGGATGATATTGTTTTCTGGCATGAGATTGAAAACTTTTAACAAAACCTCTGCGTGGGGCGCCTGGGTGGCTCAGTTGGTTGAGCACACGACTCTTGATTTTGGCTCAGGTCATGATCTCAGGGTCATGAGATGGAGCCCTGCATCAGGCTCCATGCTCAGCTCAGAGTCTGCTTGAGATTCCCCTTTTCCCTCTGCTCCTCCCCCACTCATGTTCTCTCTTTCTCTCAAGTAAATAAATAAAATCTTTAAAAAAAAACTCTGTGTGATTATTAGCATCTTATTACACAGAGGCCAGCTAAAAAGTAGAAAAGTTTTCATTATAGAACATAGGGCCATTTTGGGTGCCTGGGTGGCTCAGTCAGTTAAGTGTCTGCCTTTAGCTCAGGTCATGATCTCAGGTTCCTGGGATAGAGCCCTATGCCTGGGGCTCCCCACTCAGCAGGGAGTCTGTTTGTCCCTATGCCCCTCCCTTCTCATGCTCTCTCTCTCTCTCTCTCTCTCAAATAAATAAATAAAATCTTTTTTAAAAAGAATATGGGGCCATTCAACATACAGCAAACCAAGTCACTGATCTGTAGGAACCACTTGTCATGGAGGAAATAAATGGAAACATGGTGAACTTGTCATTTTCTTTGGCAGTTCGTTGTAGAAGTCATTAACATGGTCATGCATTCGTTCACAAAACAATTAGTTAACTGCCTTCTATGTACAGTCACTGTTACAGGCATTTAAAAGACATAACAGAGAAGAACCCAGACAGAGGCCCTGATCTGATGAGAGAGACAGAATCTAGTGAGAGAGGCTGAAAATAAGCAAGTAAGCACATATACAAGGTGACCTCTGAAAGGGCCATATTCCTTAAAGATAATAACGTGGAAATTGAGAGGGCTTATTCTGTACCAAGCATTTCTTTCTAAATGACTGTCTATTTAGCCTACTTAAATATCGCAATAGTCTTATAAATTTGGTACTATCACTATCACATTTTACAGATAAGGAAACTGAGGCCCAGGGAGGTTAAAAAATTTATGAACCTGGGTAAGTGACTTAAGTTTTTTTGTGCTCCCTTTCTTCCTCTGTTACAATAGGAATGGGGTTGTTTTGATGCCTGAGGGAGTGATAGGTGTAGACACTCAGAACAATTCCTAGCACATAGTAAGTGGTAGTTATTATTTCCAATGTGCAGGTGATGATGTTACCCAAGTTCACACACTGAGTAAGTGAAAAATGGCAGCTGCTCCATGAATATTTGTTACCTGAAGGGTGGGACCAGGTTCCCATGCAGCTCCCACTCCATCCTTTGCACTCCATGCAAAGCCCGCATCCTTTGCAATACAGCATCTGTGTGCATGGGCAATCGGGAGTTAATGATGGGCTAAAAATACATTTTATTTCAGCTCTATTCTCCATGCCTGGAGATACTCGGCAAACTGTATTGCAGAATTAGGACATGTGCAGTGTTAAACTGTGGCACAGAATCACAAGGAAACAAGTAGAGGAGAGAAGGGCATTCGGTAACAGGAGAAAAAAGTGAGAAATAAGCAATATGTCTCTGTTTTTCTCATCATCGGATTACTTGCAATAGCTCATGACTGTATTACCATTTCTTCAGATTTTAGCCTTTAAAGAGGAAGATACTAGTGTATATACAAGCAATGCTTGGTGAACTGACACTAGACGTCAAGGACCGATTTAACAGTGCTGGTACCAGGAAGAAGGCATTACAGGGTTGGTCCAGCTCTAATTTTCTCAGTTCTGTGCAATCAAGGATTCCATTGGATACCAGCTGAACAAATATTAATCAGTGTGAACTCCAGGTCACCCTTGACGGAAGCTCTCAGACACTGCCCACCACCCTGTGCTGCCTGCTTAGGGCTACAGGTGTGTCAGTGTGAGAGACCGAGCTCCCCAGCATCGTTATTTATATCCTGCAGAACAAAAGACAGAAGGAGACTCCCGGCCTTCATTCTAGCTTGTCACATTCAATAGTCCACAGCCTGGCTACTTAGTAGTCAGAGAGAGGCCTTCTTATTCTGTGATTTTTAATAGGCACATTTCCATCCTGAAAACATTTATGTTGCAACCATCCAGGAACCCAGGAGCCCTCGGGAATCCAGAAGGGGTCTTACATTTTCAAAGCATGTCCTCCAAGGGAAACTCTATCCTCTTCTACTGACTGCATTTAGTTTGAAGTATTTAATAAATCTCCCACAAGCAAGTCCTCCTAGGATGTTGGCTGTGGCTAAGTGGCAAGAAGGGAAAGACATGACCGTGAGTCCCCAGTGAAAACCAGCAAGTCAGCTACCTTTGAATCTCACATTCCTGGCAAGGCTCATACAGACAGTGTATGGTGCAAGTGGGTTCAAACTCCTGTCCATGTGTCTGGTACAGCCGGTGTCATTCTGCCTCCTATACCCTCATCAAAGTCCATGTCATCTGACAGGCTGTGAGCTCCCTGCAGGCAGTGACCAAGGCTAACTCATCTCTGGTTCCTTAGAACATGGATCAGGGCCCAAGGAAGGGTGGACAAGAGGTAGAGAGAGAAAAGACAGCAAGGAGAAGAGAATGGAGGGGGAAGAGTGGAGGGGAGAAATAAGTGTGAATCTCCTTGGCAGCCAGCCAGAGGGAGGAAAGTCCCACCTGGAGCTTCTGGTTCCAGTTTGTTCCAGTTTGCCCTGCCTAGTTCTCTCAAGAGACAGAAGGACTTGAACCAGAAGAGCTTCATGAGCTTTCCAGCATTCTAGTTTAAAAAAAAAAAGAATGGTCTTTAATCGCTCTCTCCAGAGTGGCAATATTTTTGCAGGAAAAGTGAGGGCTCTGGTGGCATCATCTTTCTTCCTCCTCTACCTTCAGTCTTCTGGCCACGCAGAGCCCTCCTCAAAGACCCTTGGAGCCTCTGAGATGCACAGAAGATGGACAGTAGCAGAATTAGTCAGGGATTCTGAAACTCTGTGAATCCTTTTGGTGCACTCCTTCCTCCCCCTACTTAAGCCTTTTGCTATGCTTTCTTTTTCCTTAATTCAATTATAAGAACTTATCGAAGGCCTGCTATTAGTTGAAAATATCCAGGGGCCCTTGGGTGGCTCAGTCTGTTAAGCGTCTGACTCTTGATTTCAGCTCAGGTCATGAACTCATGGTCCTTGGATGGAGCCCTACATCGGGCTCTATGCTCAGCAAGAAGTCTGCTTCAAGATTCTCTCTCTCTCTCTCTCCCTCTGCCCCTTCCCATCTCAGTTACACACTCTCTTTCAAATAAATAAATAGATCTCAAAAACAGAGAAAATATCCATTTTTCTATTGCATTCAAAAACATCAGCATCATTTCAGACAATTTGTCTCCAAACCTTCAGCATTAATTACTGCAGCACTCTCACCATTGTGTCGTGGTTTCACTGTTTTTCAAGGTCAACCTCAGAATTTTCAAGGGTTTGCGACAGCATCTAATAGTGTGAGAAGCAGCTCTTTCCAAGTGCCAAGAGAGGCATCTGCTGCGAGGCCGTCTCCCAGTGGTCAGTTAGGAAGGCCTCTCTGCCCAAACCTCAACTATATTCAGCCTACTGTGTTGCCATGGACCAAAGCTCCCCCAGAAATGATATCTCAGTGTGGAGTCTTCCATATTATTGCACTTCTCTGAAAAACCATCTATTGAGTGTCTTGATTATTAATTTAATCAAAGGGACTATGGATGTTGTCTGTGGACTCTGCAGGACTAGACCAAAGGAAGGTAATTTGGTTGAAAGCCACACTTTCATATCTTGATTTTTCTTTTCCACCTAAAAAAAAGAATTTATTAGGTAGATGTCGTCAGCCTTCTCTTGATAGATTGGTTGGTTGTTCAATAGGAAGTGAATTAGAACTTACAAGGCATTTAGAAGCATCCCCTGCACCCAAAGTACCACATGTGAGTTCCACTAGGGCAAAGACTGTCTATACCACCCATCTCTATCTCCCCAGAGGGATGTCTGGTGCATTGATTCAAGTGTACAGTGCACAGCATGTAGATAAACAAATGGGTAACATGAATAGCAAAGAAGTCAAATAGTAGAGACCTAGAAGAACTCTAAGGGAAGCCATTACAACAGTGTTTTAATAAATTTCTCTGACAATTAGAGTTACCTGGCCACTTGTTAAAAATATGGATTGTCCAGCACCCACCCCTGACTTCCTGATTGCCACATCTATAAGGGAGGAGACCAGAATCCATGTTTTCAACAAGCTACTCTTGTGATTCTTTTAAAGTGTACAACTCAGTGGCTTTGAGTATATTCTCAGAGATGTACAACCACCACCACCATTCAATTCTAGAACATGCTCATCATCCCCAAAAGGAAACCTTGTACCCATTAAGCAGTTGTTTTCTGTTCCCCTTCCTCCTGTTTCTGGCAAGCACTAATCTAGTTTCTATCTCTACAGATTTGCCTATTCTGGACCTTTAATTTAAGTAGAATCACATAATGTGTGTGGCCTTTTGTGTCTGGCTTCTTTCAATTAGCATGATGTAGTCAAGGTTCCTCTCTGCGGTTATGTGTATCAGTGTTCCATTCCTCTTTGAGGCCAAGTAGTATTCTGTTGTGGGACAGACCAAATTTTGTTGAACCATTTGCCAGTTGATGGGCATTTGAGTTGTTTCTCTTGCACTGTGTGGTGACAGTTGACAACGATCAGAGTCTCTTCCCCACAGTGGCCATCCCAGTTAGAAATCTGTGTGAAACTCCATTTTTCTTAGTTCATTTATTTATTTTAGTCATCTCCACACTCTATGTGGGGCTTGAACTCACAATACCGAGGTCAAGAGTTGCGCGCTCTTCTGACTGAGATGGACAGGTGCCCGTAGTGTGAACCTTTTAAAAATATTTCTTCTCAGGGGTTTGAAGGAGTGTACAGGTTGAGCGGCCATATCTGAACAATCCATAATTGGTGAGGTCCTGTCAGCCACTGGGTTGAGTAACTGCTTCTACCAAACACTTACAACCCATTGGAAGAGAATGGATAGCTTCTTGGGGACCCTCACTCATTTAGCATGGGTTGAAGAGTGGATAATATAACCATTGACTCATCTACCTGGAGGAAGTTAAAGTCACTTCCATTTCTCTGTCGGATACCCTAGAGTAGCATTGAGTGCTCTTTTTCTTGGAAACACTCTCCACTCGGCCGACTGCTCTCATTGTTGAACTTGAACATTTGAAGGAGAAACAGTCTGCACACAGGCACCAATTTTTCGGTGCAGCATGACTTGTAGGGGCAAATGTCCATTGGGGACTTATTTTCGAGGCACCAAATACTGATGGAAGGTGTAGTTAACTATGTATGAAATTTTTGCTCCCTCAATTAATTGGGGGCACTAAATTATGGCTGCTCCAAAGAGCAGAAAAGACTTTATGAAAATTGAACCCATTAAAGGGAATTCTCCCAGGTTAGGAGCAATAAACTACAGCAGCCTGCAATAACGATGACCTTTAGCAACAACAGCTAACTTCCCTGTCAGTGGAACAGGTATCAGAGGGCTGCACTTGAGGCCAGGCAGAAAGAGCTGGCAAAAGGCCAATCCAGGTAGGCCAGACCAACTATTAGTCCTAAAATAAAAATGGACTAAGTTTGGTTGCTAAATCAGCATTCACAATATTAATTGCTTTCCTCTTTTATTCTTGTTTTTTTTTTTAAAAAAAAGAGGTATCAGACAATAAATATATTCTGTATATTGGCCAGTATGACTTCTGAGAGCAATGACTCTGGATGAAACAAGCACCTAGTATAGACTAAGCACTCAACAGGTGCTTTGAAGGAATGAATTGATGATGACAGGGTTTACCAAGAAACTAGACCCTGTCCTCAAAAGCGTGCAATAATAGCCATAAATGGAATCCTAGAGAGCGTTCAAAGTAACAATAATCGAGGTCATAGTAATGGGACACAAAAGAAAAAAAAAGAATAACAATAACAAAACAGATTTAGAGGTTCTAAGGAAGAGAAAAAAAAAAGAAGTTGGAAGAGGATCCATTATAACATCAGCATGGGGTCAGGGTCAGAAAGACTTTTAGAACATACTGGACTTCAGAGAAATAATAGTCCATCAGAATCTTATGTAAATGAATATTAAAAAGTACTCATATATTACCTGTTTAATAACAACAACAACAACAACAACAATAAAAGTAGTAGGATGGAATTGACAGAAGGAAAGAGACGAGCAAAACCAAAGGAACACTAATAGGAATGAAGGGACCATGTGCAGGAAGTCAGGATGTTTCGGGTGCTCTTTTTACTCCATCATCCTCTGCTTTCAAGAGCTGCTTGGTTCCCTTTGTTTGTAAACGTTCCCACACCCAAGTCAGTTTGCACTTGGCAGTTCCATCCTGCCAACACTTGGAACCTAGTTCTGGCCTTAGACAGGATGCAAGGCCTCTGTTTTATTATGATGTAGACTCAAATTTTGTTGCTAATTCAGGGCCCGCTGCTCAAACCTGACACTTCTATGCCTCAGATCCATATTCTGGGTGTGTGAATTGGCGCCTTCTGTTGATGAGTCCACCTGAGATTGTGGATTAGTTTCCTGCTGCCCAGCTGCCCTGAGCTGAGGTTCCATTTGCCAGTATCCAGCTTCTGTATTATCCAGTACTGTTGCCCTCCCCAGCCAAGGGTGCTTGCTCAAGCATCTGGAACTCATCCATTTCCCCCTGCATTTGCCTGCTCCCTGGAAAAGTTGCCGTTTCATGATGCTGGGTTTCTGTCTGTGTTCCAGCCCTGGACTTCTAGACTTGACCTTCCTGCCTGGACCAGTGGTAACTAGCAATACAAATTCTATACCCATTTACCTCCTAGATAAAGTCCTTTACTTCTTAACACCAAGTGAACTTGGCCAGTCTCCTTTCTGCTCATCTTGTATCCTCTACCATCAGCTTACCACGTTAGTTCTCTGAATTCCTTCATCACTTGTCTTTAAAAGTATGATGACCTACTCATACTTCCAGAAGATTCATTCATTGACTAAATATTCATTAAGCAGTTACTATGTACCAGGCATTAAGGTATGGAATCAAACATGGAGAATACAGTGGGAGGCAAAGATAGATGCTAAGTAATCATTCAAATCATTTTCTAGGTAACTACAAGGGTAACATGTTGTTATCCCATCAGCATCTATAGCCCAGACAGTTACTTAGATTAGAGGATATTAGAGCTTCACTTTGGACCCCCCTGGGCCCACTGAGATTACAGCTCAGCATCCTGTCCAGCAAAGTGACCACATTTCAAAATAGAAGACATTGATGTAGTCCCATTTGTTGATTTTTTATTTTGTTGCTACATCAAACTCAAAAGCTTCTGCACAGCAAAAGAAACAACAAAATGAAAGATCAACCTATGGAATGGGAGAAAATTTTTTGTACACCATGCATCACATATGGGGTTAATATCCAAAACATAAAAAACTAACACAACAAAAAATGATCTGATTTAAAAATGGGCAGAAGAACTAAAAAGACATTTTCCCAAAGAGTACATCAAAATGGCCAACAAGCACATGAAAAGATGCTCAACATCATACATTTTCAGGGCAATGCAAATCCAAACCACAGTGAGATATCACCTTACACCTGTTAGGATGGCTATCGCCAAGAAGACAAGAGACAACAAGTGCTGACAAGGATGTGATGAAAAAGGAACACTTATAACACCATCAATGCGAAAGTGAATTAGTCCAACCACTACGGAAAACAATATGGCAAGTCCTTAAAAACTTGAAAATAGATCTACTATGTAATCCAGCAATTCCAGTTCTGGGTGTACACCCAAAGGAAATGAAAAGAGTTTCAATGAGATATGTACCCACCCGTGTTTAGGGCAGCATTATCCACAATAGCCAAGATATAGAAATCACCTAGATGCCCCTCAGTAGATGAATGAACAAACACACACACACACATATGCCATATATATATATATATACACACACACACATAGTATGTATATAATGTATATACATACATATTGTGTGTGTGTGAAAGTCTGTATATAGGAATATTATTGAGCCATGAGAAAGGAAGATAGCCTGCCATTTGGTACAACACAGATGGACCTTGAGTACGACATCCTAAGCGGGATAAGTCAGAGAAAAACAAGTACTGTATGATATCATTTACATGTGGAATCTAAAATTCTAACTAGGAAGAAAAAAAAAGAGCACAAAAACCAGAGAGTAAAATAGTGGTGACCGGAGGATGGGGGGTAGGGGGGGATAAGATTGATGGTGTTTAAGGGTATACACTTGTAAGGAGTAGTAAATAAACTGTGCAGATATAATGCACATTGTAATGAATATAGACAATAATACTGTACTGGAATGATGTGATGTGATAAATTCGCTTCAATGGCAATCATATTACAATATATAAATATATCAAAGTAACATGCCATACACCTTAAATTTATACAATGTAATATGTCAGATTTATGAAATTAAAAAACAGGCAAGACAAAGGAAACCCTTTCATTTCAAAGCTTCCGCCAGGTGTTTGTGTAGTTAAGTGGTGGCCATTAAGAGGTAAGCAGCCCAGTAATGGCTTCCATTCCTTATGCACCTATAGGCCCTGGGGCACAGTCTAGAAAGCACTAAAGTGAACAAAGGGGGGGTTGGTACTGCTCTGCATAATAGACTAAAATGCTACTTCCAGAGCAGTCTTGGGTCAGCTGGGCTGATCACTGTAAAGTCAGGAAATGTTTCTCCTCCTTAATAAGGGTTCAGACAGCCCTATTTGGAGAATCTTGATGTGTCCTCTGGGGATGTGCATATGTCTGTGTGTATGCTTATGTCTCTTTACAGTAACTACATCTTGGGTCACCCAGATGGGGAGGCATGTAAGGGAGCCCGCCACTACCGCGGGGAGATGCTGAAGGCCCTGGGTTATGAGTGCTGGAGGCCCCGATGAAGCCCCTACCCTAAGCCCCAGGATTCACTCTGACCTAGCTCCGAGTTTGGGACATAGTCTGTGGGAAATCACTGTGGCCCAGCAGGGAAAGGACAGATCCTACTCATGACCTGCCTGATCCCTCTGGGAATCTGCAGAGGAGGTCTGAGGGTAGGGGTATGCTGTGTGGGTCTGAGGGCGGTACAGGACCCAGCTCAAGGACAGTGAAACAGTCCTAGGTACCCTGGAGTGAACTCTTAAGTGGATTCCCTGTGAAAGCTTGTATGATCACGTCCATACTTGGGATGAAGCTTAACACTTCCCTGGGAATTGCAGGCTGAGTGATGAGGTGGAAATGGGATCAGCGAGTAGGAACAAGCAAGACAGAAGCTGTGGCCTCAGGAGTAGACTTTGACCCTTTCCTCCTTCCCAAATATGCCCCCAAAGATGTTGTATTTAACAGAGCTAGATGTGCGAGCTCCCGGTATGGCCCCATCTCTGTGAGATAGTGTGGTTAGCGGTGTGTGGTCCAAGTGCTACTTTCTTTAGTGACATATGTTGAAATGCTGTATAACCCAGCTAGGTGCATGGATGACTCGATGACTCGCTGTAGTGATAGCTGCGTGAAACACTGTTTAACAACACATGCTACATGTATACTTCTTGAGGGACATATGTTGAAACTGTTTCCCACCGAGCTAGGTGCCCAATGACTCCCTGTAGGGATAGCTCTGTGACACCCCATGAGGGCACTAGTTTTTTTTTTTTTTTTTTTACACACACTAATTTCTTTAAGGATGAATGTTGAAACTCTGTTAACAGAGTTGGATGCACATTTTAGTGATCATGACATCTCTGTAGTACAAAGGGTTGGGTGGTGTGGGACACCCAGCTGTTTTGTCTCATGATATATGGTGAAACACTGTGTTTAACCACCAGAAGTGGGTGACTGGGAAGGAATGAATTGGAACTTCAGGACCACAGGAAATTACCATCATGATCAGGGAGGTGAAGATGTGTAAAGTGGACTGTGGGCACATCTAGGACAGGACATGGAAAATGGACCCAAAGGAACTAATTTAAGAAGAGCATCTGGGGGGAACCCTGAGTGGCGCAGTGGTTTGGCGCCTGCCTTTGGCCCAGGGCGCGATCCTGGAGACCCGGGATCGAATCCCACATCGGGCTCCCGATGCATGGAGCCTGCTTCTCCCTCTGCCTATGTCTCTGCCTCTCTCTCTCTCTCTCTCTCTCTATCTGTGACTATCATAAATAAATAAAAAATTTAAAAAAATTAAAAAAAAAGAATAGCATCTGGGGGTGCCTGGGTGGCTCAGTTGGCAGAGCATGAGACTCGATCTTGGGGTCATGAGTTTGAGCCCCATGTTGGGCATAGAGATTACTTTAAAAAATAATAAAAACTGCATCTGTTTATTGGGTACTTGCTCTGTGACAGGTATTATTTGAAGGGTTTTTATATGATCAAACATTTAATCCACACAAAAGCTATATATCTTTATTACACAAATGGAGAAACTGAGGCATGCAGTAAATTTAGGCAGTTCTCAGAGATCCTGCAGCTGCAGAACCTGCCCTTGCCACTCTGATGCAATACTGCTTATTGAAATTAAATTGCAGAAGTCGAGAAAGAATATTTCAGGAGCCACAAACAATGTCCAGGGGGAGAGTTTTTGGTGTGTTCGAGGAACCAAAAGAAAGCCGGCATGATAGGAGTGGAGTGTGCTGGGAAGGAGGCATCCGAGATGGGGAAGAAAACTTGAGAGGACCATGAGGTTGGTTGCGTAAAGCCTTGTGGGTTGTGGGAAAGGATTTGGGTTTATCCTGAAGCAATGAGAGTCTCTTGGATAGTTTTGAGCAAGGGGGTGGCATGATCATTTCCATGAGAAGTGGTGGGATTCAAGGACTATTTTGGCTTCAAAATAAATTGTAATTTGGTGATTGACTGAATATTCTCCTCAGGAGAAGATATAGGTCAAGGAAGAGAATGGGGGAAGCCTGTGAGCTTGGGTTTCAAGCCTGCTATGACACATTCAGCCCCTGGATTTGTGTCATCTACCTGCCAATGGCTCCCACCTCATGGATATCTGTTGGTTCAAATTCAATTTGTCAAAAAAAAAAAAACAAAAAACACATAACCTGAATCCTGCTCACTCCCCAACTAAAGGCTGCTTCTCCCCATCTTCCTCATCTCAGTAACTGGTAACACCATCTATCTGGGTGCTCCAGCCAAAAACGTAGGACTCTCACCGGATTTCTCCCTTTCTCACTCCTCACATCTAATTTCACCAGAAGCTCTGGAAACTCTATCTTGAAATACATCCATAGTTGGGGCGTTTGGCTGGTTCAGTCCATAGCGCATGCAACTCTTAATCTTGGGGTAGCAAGTTCAAGCCCCATGTTGGGTGTAGAGTTAATTACACCCATGTGGTATAAAACATTTTTTACACCATTTATACCCATGATCTAAAAAAGTACACCCACAGTCTGACCACATCTTTTCATCACTCCTCCTGTGACCACCCTCGTTCTGGTCACCATCCTCTCTCCTTTGGATGCTGCCACAGTCTCTCAGTCTCCTACCAGGCGCCCTGCTTCTACTTTCCCCCTGCTAGAGATTATTACCAACATAGCAGCCAGAACAATCCTTAAAAGATATAAATCAGTTCATGCCATGCTGCTTTCTCTAACCTCTTCAAAGTCTTCCCACTATGCTCTGATTATAATACAAATTCCTTAGAGAGCCAACCAGTCCCTCCATGACCTGACCATGCCTGCTTCTCCAAGCTCAGTGGCGATCACTCTGCCCTCAGCTCACACTGCTTCAGCCACATGGGCATTCTTGCTCCTACTAGGACATGACACACTCAGTCCTGTTGCAGAGCCTTTATATTTGCTCTTCTCTCTGCCTGGAACACTCTCCCTCCCAGATATTCTCATGAATTGCTCTCACATTTCATCCAGGTGTCTGTTCAAATAGCACCTCTTCAGATCGTCCTATCAGATCCCTGATTGTCCCAGCTAGAATGCCATCCCTTATCACTCTATAATCCATTTATTTCATTTTGTTTCCTCATATTTATCATCACCTCAAATTATATGATTATTTCTTCACCTTAGTTTGCCTCCACCAGAATATAGCACCAGAGCCAGGGGCTCTGTCCTGTTCCATAATGTATGCTCGATGCCCAGAATGGACTTGGGGATATAGTATGTACTCATTAACTATCTGCTAAATGTAAAACTAGTTTTTATTTGATGTCTGCTGTTTTGTTTATTCCCAAACTGCCCTCAATTTCTAGGGATTGTCTTCCCCCTGCCTGCCCCACCCCCTCATCACTAACTTGGTTGACGGACACTCCGGACATAGTGAATTAACCAGGGAGCTGGTGCCTACCCCAAGCTGGACGATATACATTCTTTCTCAGCATTTGGGACACAGGACTGAGGAAAAGAAATCATAGTCTCTTCTACTGGTTGAAACAGGACTTTGAAACCCAGCTGCTGGCAGTGATCATGTTCTCCCATGATGACTGGGGTCAGAAACATTCAGGTAGAAAGAATCAAAAGGAAATCATGAAGTAGACACACACAGAGAGAGAGGGAAAAGGTGGTAGATGGACACACTCATTCCTAGGTTCTAGTTTCCATGGTTCTGGTTCATTCCTGGCAGATATATCAGATAGATATATCTGACTCTAGGTTTCTCAAGACAATCTAATAATCTTTCAAACAAATTATTTTACCCCATAAGTAATTTGAGTTAGATTTCTATCACTTGCAATCAGGAGTCCTGACTTAAACAGATTTGGAGGTCAGAAGAGAAGTCTCAGCTAGACACATCATCTGGTGAGTCACTGGCATGTAAATGGTGTATTAGAAATTGATAGAACTCACCATATTCAGCTCTTTTCTCCTTTGGCACATAATATAATGTCCCAGTTTCCTTTGAAGTTGGGCTGAGCTATGTGTCTAGTTCTGGCTGTGGAAATGACAGGTGTCACTATAAAGTTGGAAGCAATTAAGAGGGAGTGGAAGTTCTCCACATCCTGTCTCCCTGATGTGGTGGTCACTGAAGCCATGACACAAAATGATGACATGAGAAGGTGTCAGCCTGAGTCCCTGTATTGGCAGTGAGTGAGGAAGAAATCATTGTTGTGTGTTCAATCCCTGGGATTTCAGGACTAATTGGTGACCACAGCATAACACAGCCCACCTGACTACTGTGGATGGTAATTGAAGTCATGGGAGAGTCTAGAACAGAGCCTTAAGAATACCAATAGCTAAAGTGTGGGTAGATGAGGATCGGGTGGCAAAGACTGTACAGAATCTGCCAGAATGGTGGGAGGAGAATTAAGATGTGGGGGTCCTGAAGTCAAGGGCAGTGAAGCATTAAAACATGAGGGCATGTTCAGAAAACATGGAAATTCTGCAGAAAGGTTAAATAAGATGAGGATAGAAGAACGTCTGTTGGACCCAGCAACATTTCAGTCATTGGTGACCTTGACAAGATTGGACATATTTGAAGAGTGAATGGGGGCGGGGGGTGGAACTGAGTACAGCGTGCACAGAATATTTGTTTTATTGCAGTAAATAAATGAAGCAATAGTTACAGGAGCCTGTGGGATCCACAGAGGTTTTTTCTTTTTTCTTTTTCTTTTTTTTTAGACATGACACACTTGAGAATATTTAAATACTGACAGCAAGACTCAAGAAGTCATAGATAATACACACAGTAGGCACTGGCTAAGCCCTTTCCATGCACAATCTCAGTAAAGGTTCACATCAATCCAAGAAGACGGTCCTTATTCACAGCTGAGGACAGTTCATAGTTGAGGACCCAGTGGTGCCGAGAGGCAAAGAGCATCACCCATGGCTGATAAGTGACAAAGCCAGTGGATGAACCCAAGCAGTGAGGGCCCTACATTGACCTGCTGGGCTCTAGAGATGGAGAGGTTGAAGCAACAGGTGATGGGCTGACCCCAAGTTTTCTAGAGGTGCCCAGGGTAGGCAGGAAATGGTGCTGTCTAGAGTACCAGTCTTTGGGATAGCACACCTCCCCATGGTAGCAACAGGTGAGGAGGACACAAACACATGGGGCAGACACAAACACGTGGGCTGGGTGATCAGGTGTTGACAGAGAGGTTTTCTAACGGCATCTATTTTCTCCATAATGCAAGCGGCTAGCTCATATGCTGAGAATGAAAGGTGGAGTGAGGCAAGGTGCTTGAGGAAGGTGGAAAGATTTGTACTGGCGGGTACAGCAAATGAAAGAGTAAGCTGTGTTAAGGACCCACTTGAGGGATCCCTGGGTGGCGCAGCGGTTTGGCGCCTGCCTTTGGCCCAGGGCGCGATCCTGGAGACCCAGGATCGAATCCCATATCAGGCTCCCAGTGCATGGAGCCTGCTTCTCCCTCTGCCTGTGTCTCTGCCTCTCTCTCTCTCTGTGACTATCGTAAGTAAATAAAAAAAAAAAATTAAAAAAAAAAAAGACCCACTTGAGGTAGGTAAACATGAATTTAAAGTGGAACCAACCCGCCTGCTTGTGTGAAGTTCTCCAGCAGTGAGCAGCTGTAGATAGAATAATAGCAGCTAACTTAATTGAATACTTAGCGTGTGTCAGGCCTGTGCTAACCACTTTACACATATTGCCTCATTAGATATGCCCAATAACTATGAAACAGGTTCAAGTACTGGTTTGAAGAAGTCGGCTAACTCATACGATTTCAGCTGGAGCTAGACTTCAGTGTTCTTTCTCCCTCACGCACCTACAGCCAGCAAGTGCTGTTGATTTTTTCCTCACTGTTCCTTGTTCTTGCATCTGCTCCTCTTGATCCCCAGGGGCACTCCTCTGGCCAGACCTTCTGGACCTCAAGCCTGAATGACCGCAGCTGGCATCCTCATTGGTGTTTCCCATGCCAGCCTTGGCCTGCTCCTGTGCATCTTTCACATGGCTACAGGAATAATCTACTTTAAGGAGTATTTCTGTTAGGTTCCTCCCAGGCTCAAGAACCCATAATAGCTTTCAACTACATGTTGAATCAATTCCTTACTCTTCAGATGAAGATTTAGGGCCCTTCATCAGCTGGTCTCACTATTTTTCACCAATGTTATTCATTGCTCCACACTCTTCTGCAAGGGGGTTTCTAAAAGCAGAGATCATTCATGATTGTGACTCTTATGGGCTCCATGTTTTTATCTTATTTTAAGGGCACAATGTACAAATAGTGGAAAATAGCCACTAATTTGAAAAATCCAGTCTGGATCTCTTTCCCAAGGTTAGTCTGATATGCCTTAGTGTGTTTAAGCACCTGTAATTCAGAATGTCCAAATCTGACATCATCCTCTCCTACGACCCCTATGCCTGCTTCAGCCGACTGCAATCATATTCCCCAATTCAGTTGATGGCACCACCATCCACCCGGTTGCTCAAATTAGAAATCTGAAAAATCGGGGATCCCTAGGTGGCTCAGCAGTTTAGCGCCTGCCTTTGGCTCAGGGTGTGATCCTGGAGACCCGGGATCGAGTCCCACATCAGGCTCCCTGCGTGGAGCCTGCTTCTCCCTCTGCCTGTGTCTCTGCACCACCCCCTCTCTGTCCCTCATGTATAAATAAATTATATCTTTAAAAAAATAATCTGAAAAATCATCCTTGACTCCTTTTTTTTTTCTGGTTAATCAGAATGTTTAATAAATGTCAGTAGAAGTCAATGCAGAAGTGAAAGAACTAGATTTGCAAAGTTGGACACGGAGGCAGCATGTGGGGGTAACACTATTATTCATTAAAATAACTTTAATGTGACATTTCATATGGAATGCAAATTGTATAAGATGCACTTTGGGGATTTCCAACCCCAAATTCTTATACACTCCTGAAGTCACATAGACATATGCTTTGTTTCAAGAGAACTTCTATTAGAAAAAAAGAACACAGCTTAGTCTAAGAACAGATTCATTAGAAGGCACTTACATGTTTTACAGATGGACTCTTCATTTTCCAGGAGGATTCAGAATATTTCTCATCAATTATTCAGATTTCTCCGACATTCCAATTTGTTCAATTTATTTAAAAATTCAGTTTACAGATTTAAGAGCACATATGTGTAAAGTGAAGTGTACTAAATGGCATGAAGTTTGCAGACATTTGGCTATCTACACCCCACATGAATTTCAGAAATCATCAAACGAATCAAAGACCCCATGGCATCAGATCCACTTCGACCTTCCCTGTCTGAGGAGGAGGGCAATGAAAAGATTGTGCTCATGGTGAGAGCATGTTGGGATGAATCTCCAGAGAAGAAGCCCACCTTTTCCTCCATCAAGAAAATTTTACGAGAAACCAGTTCCAAAGGGTGAGTCGGATGTGCAACATTTTCTCCTAAAAATTTAACCATTAGAATTTTATTTTTTTTTGTTTTTTTTTTGTCTTAGTTTAATGCGAATTTTTTTTGTGTGTGTTTTACAGATTTTATTTATTTATTTATTTATTATTTTTTTTATTGGTGTTCAATTTACTAACATACAGAATAACACCCAGTGCCCGTCACCCATTCACTCCCACCCCCCACCCTCCTCCCCTTCTACCACCCCTAGTTCGTTTCCCAGAGTTAGCAGTCTTTACGTTCTGTCTCCCTTTCTGATATTTCCCGCACATTTCTTCTCCCTTCCCTTATTTTCCCTTTCACTATTATTTATATTCCCCAAATGAATGAGAACATATAATGTTTGTCCTTCTCCGACTGACTTACTTCACTCAGCATAATACCCTCCAGTTCCATCCACGTTGAAGCAAATGGTGGGTATTTGTCATTTCTAATAGCTGAGTAATATTCCATTGTATACATAAACCACATCTTCTTTATCCATTCATCTTTCGTTGGACACCGAGGCTCCTTCCACAGTTTGGCTATCGTGGCCATTGCTGCTAGAAACATTGGGGTGCAGGTGCCCCGGCGTTTCATTGCATTTGTATCTTTGGGGTAAATCCCCAACAGTGCAATTGCTGGGTCGTAGGGCAGGTATATTTTTAACTGTTTGAGGAACCTCCACACAGTTTTCCAGAGTGGCTGCACCAGTTCACATTCCCACCAACAGTGCAAGAGGGTTCCCTTTTCTCTGCATCCTCTCCAACATTTGTGGTTTCCTGCCTTGTTAATTTTCCCCATTCTCACTGGTGTGAGGTGGTATCTCATTGTAGTTTTGATTTGTATTTCCCTGATGGCAAGTGATGCAGAGCATTTTCTCATATGCATGTTGGCCATGTCTATGTCTTCCTCTGTGAGATTTCTGTTCATGTCTTTTGCCCATTTCATGATTGGATTGTTTGTTTCTTTGGTGTTGAGTTTAAGAAGTTCTTTATAGATCTTGGAAACTAGCCCTTTATCTGATATGTCATTAGCAAATATCTTCTCCCATTCTGTAGGTTGTCTTTGAGTTTTGTTGACTGTATCCTTTGCTGTGCAAAAGCTTCTTATCTTGATGAAGTCCCAATAGTTCACTTTTGCTTTTGTTTCTTTTGCCTTCGTGGATGTATCTTGCAAGAAGTTACTATGGCCGAGTTCAAAAAGGGTGTTGCCTGTGTTCTTCTCTAGGATTTTGATGGAATCTTGTCTCACATTTAGATCTTTCATCCATTTTGAGTTTATCTTTGTGTATGGTGAAAGAGAGTGGTCTAGTTTCATTCTTCTGCATGTGGATGTCCAATTTTCCCAGCACCATTTATTGAAGAGACTGTCTTTCTTCCAATAGATAGTCTTTCCTCCTTTATCGAATATTAGTTGCCCATAAAGTTCAGGGTCCACTTCTGGATTCTCTATTCTGTTCCACTGATCTATGTGTCTGTTTTTGTGCCAGTACCACACTGTCTTGATGACCACAGCTTTGTAGTACAACCTGAAATCTGGCATTGTGATGCCCCCAGATATGGTTTTCTTTTTTAAAATTCCCCTGGCTATTCGGGGTCTTTTCTGATTCCACACAAATCTTAAAATAATTTGTTCTAACTCTCTGAAGAAAGTCCATGGTATTTTGATAGGGATTGCATTAAACGTGTATATTGCCCTGGGTAACATTGACATTTTCACAATATTAATTCTGCCAATCCATGAGCATGGAATATTTTTCCATCTCTTTGTGTCTTCCTCAATTTCTTTCAGAAGTGTTCTATAGTTTTGAGGGTATAGATCCTTTACCTCTTTGGTGAGGTTTATTCCTAGGTATCTTATGCTTTTGGGTGCAATTGTAAATGGGATTGACTCCTTAATTTCTCTTTCTTCAGTCTCATTGTTAGTGTATAGAAATGCCACTGACTTCTGGGCATTGATTTTGTATCCTGCCACGCTACCGAATTGCTGTATGAGTTCTAGCAATCTTGGGGTGGAGACTTTTGGGTTTTCTATGTAGAGTATCATGTCATCGGCGAAGAGGGAGAGTTTGACTTCTTCTTTGCCAATTTGAATGCCTTTAATGTCTTTTTGTTGTCTGATTGCCGAGGCTAGGACTTCCAGTACTATGTTGAACAGCAGTGGTGAGAGTGGACATCCCTGTCTTGTTCCTGATCTTAGGGGAAAGGCTCCCAGTGCTTCCCCATTGAGAATGATATTTGCTGTGGGCTTTTCATAGATGGCTTTTAAGATGTCGAGGAATGTTCCCTCTATCCCTACACTCTGAAGAGTTTTGATCAGGAATGGATGCTGTATTTTGTCAAATGCTTTCTCTGCATCCAATGAGAGGATCATATGGTTCTTGGTTTTTCTCTTGCTGATATGATGAATCACATTGATTGTTTTACGGGTGTTGAACCAGCCTTGTGTCCCAGGGATAAATCCTACTTGGTCATGGTGAATAATTTTCTTAATGTACTGTTGGATCCTATTGGCTAGTATCTTGTTGAGAATTTTTGCATCCATGTTCATCAGGGATATTGGTCTGTAATTCTCCTTTTTGGCGGGGTCTTTGTCTGGCTTTGGAATTAAGGTGATGCTGGCTTCATAGAACGAATTTGGAAGTACTCCATCTCTTTCTATCTTTCCAAACAGCTTTAGGAGAATAGGTATGGTTTCTTCTTTAAACGTTTGATAAAATTCTCCTGGGAAGCCATCTGGCCCTGGACTCTTCTGTCTTGGGAGGTTTTTGATGACTGCTTCAATTTCCTCCCTGATTATTGGCCTGTTCAGGTTTTCTATTTCTTCCTGTTCCAGTTTTGGTAGTTTGTGGCTTTCCAGGAATGCGTCCATTTCTTCTAGATTGCCTAATTTATTGGCGTATAGCTGTTCATAATATGTTTTTAAAATCGTTTGTATTTCCTTGGTGTTGGTAGTGATCTCTCCTTTCTCATTCATGATTTTATTAATTTGAGTCTTCTCTCTCTTCTTTTTAATAAGGTTGGCTAATGGTTTATCTATCTTATTAATTCTTTCAAAGAACCAACTCCTGGTTCTGTTGATCTGTTCCACAGTTCTTCTGGTCTCGATTTCGTTGAGTTCTGCTCGAATCTTTATTAACTCCCTTCTTCTCTTGGGTGTAGGATCTATTTGCTGTTTTTTCTCTAGCTCCTTTATGTGTAAGGTTAGCTTGTGTATTTGAGTTCTTTCCAGTTTTTGAATGGATGCTTGTATTGCGATGTATTTCCCCCTTAGGACTGCTTTTGCTGCATCCCAAAGATTTTGAACGGTTGTATCTTCATTCTCATTAGTTTCCATGAATCTTTTTAATTCTTCCTTAATTTCCTGGTTGACCCTTTTATCTTTTAGCAGGATGGTCCTTAACCTCCACGTGTTTGAGGTCCTTCCAAACTTCTTGTTGTGATTTAGTTCTAATTTCAAGGCATTATGGTCTGAGAAAATGCAGGGGACGATCCCAATCTTTTGGTATCGGTTCAGACCCGATTTGTGACCCAATATGTGGTCTATTCTGGAGAAAGTTCCATGTGCGCTTGAGAAGAATGTGTATTCAGTTGAGTTTGGATGTAAAGTTCTGTAGATATCTGTGAAATCCATCTGTTCCAGTGTATCATTTAAAGCTCTCGTTTCTTTGGAGATGTTGTGCTTAGAAGACCTATCGAGTATAGAAAGAGCTAGATTGAAGTCACCAAGTATAAGTGTATTATTATCTAAGTATTTCTTCACTTTGGTTAATAATTGATTTATATATTTGGCAGCTCCCACATTCGGAGCATATATATTGAGGATTGTTAAGTCCTCTTGTTGAATAGATCCTTTAAGTATGATATAGTGTCCCTCTTCATCTCTCAGTACAGTCTTTGGGGTAAATTTTAGTTTATCTGATATAAGGATGGCTACCCCTGCTTTCTTTTGAGGACCATTCGAATGGTAAATGGTTCTCCAACCTTTTATTTTCAGGCTGTAGGTGTCCTTCTGTCTAAAATGAGTCTCTTGTAGACAGCAAATAGATGGGTCCTGCTTTTTTATCCATTCTGAAACCCTGTGCCTTTTGATGGGGTCATTAAGCCCGTTCACATTCAGAGTTACTATTGAGAGATATGAGTTTAGTGTCATCATGATATCTATTCAGTCCTTGTTTTTGTGTATTGTTCCACTGAACTTCTTCTTAAAGGGGAATTTTAAGAGGCCCCCTTAAAATTTCTTGCAGAGCTGGTTTGGAGGTCACATATTCTTTCAGTTCCTGCCTGTCTTGGAAGCTCTTTATCTCTCCTTCCATTTTGAATGAGAGCCTTGCTGGATAAAGTATTCTTGGTTGCATGTTCTTCTCCTTTAGGACCCTGAATATATCCTGCCAGCCCTTTCTGGCCTGCCAGGTCTCTGTGGAGAGGTCTGCTGTTACCCTAATACTCCTCCCCATAAAAGTCAGGGATTTCTTGTCTCTTGCTGCTTTAAGGATCTTCTCTTTATCTTTGGAATTTGCAAGCTTCACTATTAAATGTCGAGGTGTTGAACGGTTTTTATTGATTTTGGGGGGGATCTCTCTATTTCCTGGATCTGAATGCCTGTTTCCCTTCCCAGATTAGGAAAGTTTTCAGCTAGAATTTGTTCAAATACATATTCTGGCCCTCTGTCCCTTTTGGCGCCCTCGGGAACCCCAATTAAACGTAGGTTTTTCTTTCTCAGGCTGTCGTTTATTTCCCTTAATCTATCTTCATGGTCTTTTAATTGTTTGTCTCTTTTTTCCTCAGTTTCCCTCTTTTATCAACTTGCCTTCTAGGTCACTCACTCGTTCTTCCACCTCGTTAACCCTCGTCGTTAGGACTTCTAGTTTGGATTGCATCTCATTCAATTGATTTTTAATTTCTGCCTGATTAGCTCTAAATTCTGCAGTCATGAAGTCTCTTGAGTCCTTTATACTTTTTTCTAGAGCCACCAGTAGCTGTATAATAGTGCTTCTGAATTGGCTTTCTGACATTGAATTGTAATCCAGATTTTGTAACTCTGTGGGAGAGAGGACTGTTTCTGATTCTTTCTTTTGAGGTGAGGTTTTCCTTCTAGTCATTTTGCTCAGTGCAGAGTGGCCAAAAGCAAGTTGTATTGGGAAAAAGAGAAAAAGAGAGGAGAGAAAGAAGGAAAGAAAAGAGAAAGAGAAAAAAAAGGGAAGAGAAAAAAAAACGAAAGAAAAAAGAAAAAAAAAAGAAGAAAAAGAGAAAAAGAAAGGAGAAAAAAAAAGGGGGGGTGGGGGAAGGAAACAAATCAAAAACCAAACCAAACCAAAACAAAAAAACAAAAAACAAAACAAAACAAAACAAAAAAAACAAAAACAAAAACAAAAAAAAAAAAAAAACCAAAAACAAAAACAAAAAAAGAACCACCGGGGAGTATCTTCTGATTCTGTGTTCTTTAAGTCCCTTGGCTTCTCCTGGAAGTTGTCAGTCTAGCTGGTGTTCTGGGGGAGGGGCCTGTTGTGCTGATTTCCAGGTGTTAGCAGTTGGGGGAGCTGCTGTGCCCCTGCCTGGTGCAGGGCTCAGTGGGGGTTGTTTACCCCGTGAGGCCGCAGGAGGAACAGCCCCAGTGGCGGGGCAGCTCTGGAAACCTGGATTCAGCTCCGGCAGGAACTCCGTCTGCAGGGCCTGGAGGCTCCGGGGCGGGGCCGCTGCTCTGCTCAGCTGGGGCAGGAGCGTCCTGGCTGTCCTGGGCCCTCCCGGCCTCTGCCTGTCCCGGGGGAGGCGGGATCCTGGGCTGTGTCCCGGCGCCCTGTGCTCCGGCGCCTGCGCTGGTGGATTCGCGCTCCCGGGGCCGCGCAACCCCCTCCGCGGAGCTGCCGCCGGAGCCTCCCGAGCTGCTCCTGGAACCGCGCAGGCCCCTCCGCACGGAGCCTCTTCCTCTGCCCGAGCCCCTCCGAGCTGCTCCCGGGGCCGCGCAGCCCCCTCCGCGGAGCCGCCGCCCGAGCCCCTTCAGCTGCTCCGGGTCCCGCCGGGTCCCGCCGTGCGCGCTGCAGCCCTTAGGGAGCTCGGCGCACTCTCCCGGGGCGCAGGTGCCTGTTAGTGTCCCCGGAGCCCGAGGGCATCCCCGCCCTCCCGGGTCCTGCTCCACCTCCCCGCGAGCCCCTTTCCGCCCGGGAAGGTCGGTGCAGCTCCTGTGTCTCCGGGACGGGGCTCTCCTGTCCTGGGGACACTCGCCCCGGCCTCAGCCCGGCTCCTCGCGGGGCCCCTCCCCCTTGGAGGCCTTTGTTCCTTTATTTCTTTTTCCCCGTCTTCCTACCTTGATAGAAGCGCGAACTCTTCTCACTGTAGCATTCCAGCTGGTCTCTCTTTAAATCTCAGGCCGAATTCATAGATTTTCAGGATAATTTGAAGGTTTTCTAGGTAGTTTGGTGGAGACAGGTGATTTGAAGACCCTACTCTTCCGCCATCTTGCTCCTCCCTCTCATCCTTGACTCCTATTCACTATTTCTGAAGTATTATACACATACAGAAAGCACAAACAACTGAAGTACAAAGTTCAATGAATACTTACGTATGTATACAACCATGTAACCCCCACCCATATTAGGTTATGGAATATTTTTAGTACCTAGAAGGCTTCAGAGTGCCCCTTCTGGATCACTACCAACATCCAAAGATAATCGCTATTCTGACATCTATCAGGTTTGATTAGTTTTGTCTGTTCACATAAGTAGGTTCATATTGTAGGTACTCTTTTGTCTTTCACAAATACTGTAGCTGTAAGACTCACCCATTCCACTGAATGTGTTAATACTTTGTGTTTTTTTTATTGCCGTGTAATATCCCATTGTAGGAATATACCACAATTCATTTGTCCATTCTATGATGGACATTTGGGTTGTTTCCAGTTGGGGCTTTTATGAATCACCATGATAATAACATTTTTGTGCATGTTTTTGGTAGGCATGGCCATTCATTTATCTCAGGCATATACCCAGAAGTGGGATTGTTGAGTCACAGAATAGGTATATTTAACTTTAGTAGATGCTGCCAAACAATTTTCCCAAGTGGGTGTACCAATTTATACTCCTACCAGCAGTATATAAGTGCTAATTGTTGCACAACCATGTCAGCACTTGATATTGTCAGGCTTAAATTTCAGCCATTCTTGTGCGTGTATAATCATATCTCATTGTGGTTTTAATATGCATTTCCCTTATGACTAATAATGTTGAGTACCTTTTCCTGTGCTTATTGGCCATGTGGAAGTCTTATAAAATGACTTATAAAATGACTATTCAAGATTTTTACTCAGACCGAATGCAATCATATTCCCCAATTCAGTTGATGGCACCACCATCCACCCGGTTGCTCTTATACCGGTCAAAATGACTATTCAAGATTTTTACTCAGACTTTACACTGGATTGCCTTTTTCCTCTTGATGGGTAGAATTTCTTTATATATTCTAGACATGAGTTCTCTGGCAGATATACATAAATTAGTATTTTTCCTACTCTGTGACTTGCCCTTTCACTTTCTGAAAGGCATCTTTGGATGAACAGAAATTCCTAATTTCAATGAAGTCACTACATCAATCTTTTGTTTTTGTGTGTGTGTGTATGTGTGTGTGTTTTAATGTGTGTTCTGTGTAAGAAATCCTTGCCTATCCCTATCTTTATTTTGATTTCTCCCTCTCCTTCAACTTCCCAGTAACCAATTAGTCACCAATTCCTATAAAACATGCCTCCAAAATGTGTTCCACATATATTCAGTGTTTTCCACAATCACCACTAACATCCCAGGTCAAGCTAGTGGTATCTCTCACCTAAGCTACTGCACCAGCCTCCTGACTGATCTCACTGCTGTAAGAATCCTCTCCAATCAATTTTCTACACTGAAGCCATAGTGACATTTCTGAAATGTAAATCTGACCATGCCATTCCTTTGCTGAAAACCCATCAATGCCTCAACATTTCTCTTGAAGTCTTCCATGCTATGGCTCTTTCTTATGTGTTTGATGTTATCTAATGCCACTCTACCAACCAAACTGCCTTGAATGTGCCATGTACTTTCTTGCTTTTAGACCTCTGTGCATGCTGTTCATCATCCCTGGAATATCTTCCATCAATACTCTAACCAAACTGAGCTAATTCATATTCATCCTTGATCCATGACTGTAGGATTCACCTCCTCTATGTATTGCTTGAGTCACCAGGAGTGGGCTTGATGACCTTCCAGTGAGCACCCTGAGAGATAAGAACTGTGCCTTATTCTTTTCTGTGGCCCCCTGCTTTGGCCACAGTGTCTTAGTGTCTGGCACATAGTAAGTGAGAGAAAGTAAGAGAGAAGAAAGAAGGAAGGAATAAGGGAAGGAAGAAAAGAAAGAGAAAAGGAAGAAAGAAAAGATTCACACCTAGGCAGTATTCTCTGATTTGTAGAATGGTTCTGTGCCTTGTTAATCCTCTAATCGGAATTGGCTGCTGTCACCAGTGCTAATTCTATAAGTCCTCAATTCTTGTCTCCAGGGAATCCAATAACTTTTTCTTAAAACTGAGAGGAAACAAACATGGTCTTAACCCCCAAGACTCCAGGGAGCCACTAAAGACTCTTTGGCAGAAAGCAATTATGAACGTAGGGAATTAAGGGAGAAACTGGCCAGAGATGGAGAGTGGGTTGGTGGAGAACATTTGCAAAAGTGCTGAGGGCACTAGATAACTCCAGTAAGGAGCCAACTCAGGGAATAAAGAGAAGAGGGCAAACACAGATGATGTTCTGTTCGGGGAAATGTCAGAACATGATGACAGATGGAATGTGAGGAACAAAGCATACTGAGAAGCCAAAAGTTACTCTCCAAAGAAAATTCCTTCCTTTTCCCCACCGAGAGGTCTAGCTTTTTAAACTGCTATGGGGCCCATAATTTAGTACTCATGTGGAAACAAGGCAATGCAACCTCTGGGTTTACATGTCCATTTCCCAGCCTGGCCTTGTTGACAGGATAAAACCAATGGGTCACTTGTCTTGAGAGAAACAG
This sequence comes from Canis aureus, assembly GCF_053574225.1. NCBI lineage: Eukaryota > Metazoa > Chordata > Mammalia > Carnivora > Canidae > Canis > Canis aureus. The sequence goes on from NC_135649.1 coordinate 7,040,708, forward strand.
AGAAACGTCTGCAATGGCAATGCCTCAGCACAGCACTCTCAAAATATCAGGAGAATATTTTTACTGAAATGCACTTTTTTTCTGTGAGGGTGCATAGCTGGGAGTATAAAGCACGACAAAAGTGAAGACTCATTGCTGGCCTCATGTACTGCCAATGCCATACTTCATTCATTTGTCCAATTCAACAGATATTTATTGAACATCTACTATGAACGGAGCACTGTCTTCGGTTTTGTAGCTACCACATGAGACAAGATAAAATCTTGTGGAACTTACATTTAGATAGACCAAAAAAAGGAATAAATTCAAAACATAATTTTAGGAAAATTAAAGGTTAGAGGAAAATAAACAAAGGGAATAAGGATGCTTTCAGCTATGTGTAGTAGAAACTCCCATTCAAAATGGTTTAAAGAGTAAGGTAATCTATTATCTTGTGTAACAGGAAGTCTGGAAGTAAGTTAGGTTCCAGGGTTTGTTCATCAATGGCTCAACAATATCATCAAGTATCCAACTAGTGTTTATCTCTACACTGTCATCTTCAAATTGACTTCATCTTTGGGCTGGGAACAAGATGCTGCAGCAATTCTAAGCACCAGGGGAAAATGCTACAACTTCAGAAGTGTAAGAGAGACATTCTTGGGGGGTGGGTGTCTTTGCAAGAAAGAGGAAGGCTTATTGTGCTGTTAATAAAGCTCAGTTAAACCTCAGAGATCTTCTCTTGCCCAAACTCCTTTGAAAGCTCTGGGGAAAGCCTAGCAATCCCATCCATCATAGGTTTTCATAAAACTTGCAAAGATAAGGTATTTTAAGAACTTTCGTTTAGGCCTCTGTCTCTTTCCACTCTGGCATGTCCTGTCACACTTCCCCTTGTGTCAGAGGGCACTGGCATGACCATGGGAACTGTAGGGATCCAGCTAAGGGAGAGACTTGAGTTGTAGATATATTTAGTATGGATCTAGTAATATATTTTTACACATTTCTCAGTTACTTCTGCACAAACTTAAGTTATCGCTAGCCATTCCAGAGTAGCAATGGCTTTCAGGAATATTCCCACTGCCCATTGTGGTGACTCACCTTGTATTATGAAATGAAGGTGTTGGGCATGAGTTCTAGAATTTTATGTTCTACCATGCCCAGCCTCAGGAATATGTGAATACTGAAGGAAAAAACAAGGTTTCAAACATCCAAAGCCAGAAGCTAGTCTGTGGAACATCTTTTCGACAATCAAACATGTAAAATCATAAGGACAAAATTTGGTTTTCATTCACACCTATCAAAATGGGAATTCTCACTAATTATAAACAACCAGTGAAAAGCCTTGAATTGTTTCTAAATGATTATGAAAGTGTTGTTGTAAGTTATCAATCATAAAACATAAAATTTTAATCAATCACATTAGAGGAAGGACTAGTTTATCTTTCTATAGAAAATATTACACAATTACTGTTATTCCAAGAGGTGATTAAAGAGTATTTCACCAAAAATCCAGGGGGAAAAACATTCTAGTGGTTTGTCAGGCCATTAATAAAAATAATGTGCTGCTTTGCTGAACTCGTGAGGTCAGATTTTTAAAGTCCCAACCCCTCATGTATTTTCTCATTCTAAATATCAAGTTTTGTAATAATTTTATATTTGCAATTTTGTATTATTTTTCTCAAACCAGATAGGCTGCAGTTCCACACAATCTGGATCTACTCCTACTCAAATGAGAGGAAAGTTTTTCCAGAAATCCTGTAGTAGGCTTCTTCCCCATCTCACTGTTTCCATCTTCTCTCTTACACTCTACCCATTTGGCTGAATGTGCCAGGAGAAAACCATACAGCCGTAATGACTGGTCTCACTTGAGATTAATGGTCACCTTAGGTGAACTCTTCATATTGCCTTGTGATCATATTTTCTTAGTCCATTTTCTCTTCCACCATCCTGGAAAACTCTTTTATATTTTCCTTTCTCTTGTCACACCTCCAATACTTTTCCTTCTTTCCCGCCCCCCAGCTGGCGACCTTGCTTCCCATTTCAATGAGAAAACAGAAGAGAACTCCCACAAACTCCCACCCACCTGTGTTTGCACCCACATACTCTGCCCAGATACGATGGATTAACTGTGCAGTAGACTCCATGCCCTCTCACTGAACCAAGAACTTCATTCTAATGAATTTCCCTGTCTCTTCTCCATCTCAAGTTCTCCTTTTCTCATGGATCATTCTCATGAGCATAAAAATATGTCATTACTTCTTCTCTCTTGACAGAAATTTAAAAAAACCGAAACCTTCTTTTGACTCTGATTTCCCCTCCAGGTGCTAGCCAAATTTCTCTCCTTCCTTCCTCAGCAAAACTCCTGAAAGCATAGCCTATGAACCCAGTATTTGATTTTTTTTCTCTAAGTTCTCTTCCCATCTATTCCATTCAGGCTCACTCTCCCAACTGCTCTTCTCCACATCAACAATGACTGCCATGCGACTAAATCCAATGGTCATTCCTCCATTTTCACTTTACTTGACCTTTCTATAGCCTTGGACACAACTGATCAATCACTTACTTTGTCCTCACTGAAACCCTGCTTCACTTGATTTGCATGAAACCACAAACTTATGGTTTTCTTTTTACCTTTCTAACCATTCTTTCACATCTCCTTTGTTGGTTCTTCTCATCTGCAGCACATCTGAGCTTAAGGGCCCATTTCTTAGTCCTTTTCGCTTCTACTATAGTCAGTCTCATGGTCATACCATCTAGTCTCAAGACTTAAGTCACTGGGGTACCTGGGTGGCTCAGTGGTGAGTGTCTACCTTTGGCTCAGGTCATGATCCCTGGGTCCTGGGATCAAGTCCTGCATTATTGGGCTCCCTGCAGGGAGCCTGCTTCTCCCTCTGCCTATGTCTCTGCCTCTCTCTCTGTGTCTCTCATGAATAAGTAAATGAAATCTTTCTTCTAAAAAAGCCTTAAGTCATCATCTATATGTTTATGACTCTCAAATTTATATCTCTAATCTGGACCTCTCTTTGGAATCTCCATAACCAACTAACAATTTGATATTCCCACCCGTATGTCTAATAGGCACCTCCAACTTGACTGCCCCAAACTGAACTCTTGACCACTCTGTCCTATCCTTCTCCCCAAATCCAGCTTATCCTGCTATCTTAGTTTATTCAGGCTGCTATGACAAAAATACCACAAACCGGGGGGCTTATAAACAACATTTACTTCTTGCAATTCTAGAGGCTGGGAAGTGCAAGATCATGATGCTGGTAGATTTGGTGTCTGGCGAGACCTGTTTCCTTGTAGATGACTGTCATTTCATTAAACCTCACATGGAAAAAAATAAAAAAATAAAAAAAAAAAAAAACCTCACATGGTAGAAGGGACAAGCTAGCTCTCTGAGGTCTCTTTTATAAGGGTCTCAATCCCAATCATGACCTAATCATCTTCTAAAGGCCTCACCTCCTAATACCATCACCTTGAAGCTTAGGATTTCAACGTAAGAAAAAAATTGGGGGGGGGCGGGGAGGGGTGGTCAGGGAGACAAACATTCATGCCATCTGGCTCATCAGGTTGATATCAACTCCATTCTTTCAGTTATTCAGGCAAAATAATCTTGCTATCACCCTTGATTTCTCTCTTTTCAATATATTAGAAAATTCTATCAACTATACCATAAAAATATACTCCGAATCTACAACTTCACACCCCTTCACTGTCAACACAGCCACCATCACTTGCCTGGCCTATTGCAATAATCTTCTAGCCACTCTGCATGTTTCTGCCCTAGTTTCTTGCCTGTCTGGCTACCAGAATGCAAGTTTCATGAAGGAAGAGATTTTATTTGTTTTATTCCCTGCAGCATCCCCAGGACGTAGAACAGTGTACAGAACATTTCTTTCTGAGTGAATAAATTGTCCAGAGTTGGGCTGCATGCCCATTCCTCAACCAGTCATGGGCAAGTGAGCTAAAATAATCTCTAGACCAGCATGTCCGTTCCTGGACCTGTGGCAGCATCAGCTTCCCTTAAGACTCAGGATTGAATGGGGAAAGGATGGGTATGTGAACAAAATGAGTTTTCGTTAGGAAGGAAGGGGGAAGGGCCAGAGGTTACCTGCTGGCTCGGCAATCAGCAATGTCCAGTGTGTAGGATGAAGAGATAGGGCAATAGGGAGGATGCTTTAGATAAGGTGGTGAGGTAAAGACCTCTCTGAGAGTGGATGACATTTTATCTGAAATCTGGAAGATTAGGATAATAACAAGATCTGGGGAAAAAGCTTTCCAAGTAGAGGGAATAGCCAGTGCAAAGGTTTTAAAGCAGATAAGAGCTTTGCGTTTCAAGTCCTGAAAAGAAAGTGGTTTGGCTGGAGAGCAGAAAGTGAAAGGGATGAGAGAAGTGGGAAGAATTTGAAGAGGGAGGCTGGGCCATCCTCAAGCCTTGGACACCAAGGTCAGCCGTGTTAAGAGACAATAAGGAACCACCGACAGGCGGTCAGCAGGGAGTGGCATGATTTGACTTAGGCTTGAAACCACTGAATTTAGATGCTGGGTGGGGTATGGGTTGTAGCAGGGCCAGATGAGTAGGAAGACCAAGCAACTGGCCTGGTTGGAAATGATGGCTTTCTCGTCTAAACAGACCCTCATGATAAATAGCCTCTAACTGGCTTCGCTGCCTACACACTTTCCTACTTCCATTCTTCTGTGTTTTGCTGCCAGGGCAATCTTTCCAAAGCTCCTGCCCCTCCCAGTGTTGTCAGTGCTGTGCCCCCACCCTGCTGGCAGACTCAGTTTTAGACTTCGATGTTCCATTCACCAGGCTGCACCCACCTAGAGAAAGGGGCTAATGTACAGACTAGTGTGAACCAGTGGTGGGTCTCTCCTTGCTCCATTTTATACTGGGCTGAGTCTAATTCATCACTTGATCAGCTCAGGAAGCAGAAACTCCCACACTGCGAGTTATGTGACCAGAGGCCCTTGGAGCTGTGCAAGGCAATGGCTCTGCCTGAGACTTCAGGCTGTGTTAGGTGGCCCTGTTCTAGCCACAGTTTGAATCCTATTGAATTATGTAAGGCTTCCCACTTGCCTTCCCCAGCCCATGAGTAATGGAGCACCTTCTGTGAAGTTATCCCTCCCTCTTCCTTCTCTTTTCAAACTCTCCACATCCTTCACATCACCAGTGTCTTCACAGTTCTGACACATAGTAGGTTGCCAGGATTTTGTAATTAAACAACTTGACTAGATTCCCTGAAGGGTAAAAGCATGGCTGACTTCTTCCTGTGTCCTCCATAGCAAAGGGCCTTGCACAGGATAACTGCTCAATAAATGTTCATTTCATGAAACCCCTATGATTTATTTAGAGGCCTTCTGCAAGGCCTGTGGTCATGAAGGTAGTGGTGATTTGCACTACGAAGCACTGATCCAGGACATTCTGCAAAGCCAGGCTTATATTCCAACCCAAATTCGAAAGAAATACCTTCTTTTAAAAAAAATTATTTATTTATTCATCACACACACACACACACACACACACACACAGAGGCAGAGATACAGGCAGAGGGAGAAGCAGGCTCCATGCAGGGAGCCTGACGTGGGACTCGATCCTGGACCTCCAGGATCACACCCTGGGCTGAAGACAGCGCTAAACCACTGAGCCACCTGGGCTGCCCAAAATACCTTCTGATGACTCTTCTCTAATTATAAAATCCCTCCAAACACCCTCTCAAGGCAATTGCTCATGAGAATCATGCTTCAACATGAATTCATTTCCAGCTCTTGTGATATCCAGATCCATGTTATGAAAGATGTAAATCAATCCTGAAGACAGTTTTTCAAAAAAATCCAACTTTAGTAACCTTCCTTCCCTTTGGGAACTAAAAGGTTCTGATAGCCCTCAAAGAAAAAGGTCACTTATGGGATAAAACATGCCCACATGCAAATCAATGCCCAGAAAGTGCACTAAAAGTACCACCCCCCTGACCATTTGTAGTAGATTCCGATCACCAAACAGCATATCACAGATTAAATTATTTGTGTGTGTTTTTGTCAGTATCTACATATGTCCTTTTATTCTTGGTGTAAAAATATTTTATGGTCTTTAGTATAATTTATCAAATTACACTCCAAAGAAAGAGAGCCATATTTCAATCATGTTATGGGCTGAATTGTGTCTCCCCAAAAGATTGACATTAAAGTCCTAACCCTGAATACCTCTGATATAAACTTACTTAGAAATAGCATTCTTACACAGGCCATTAGTTAACCTAAGGTTATTCTAGAGTGGGGTGGGCTCTCATCCAATATCATTGGCACCCTTAGAAATCTGGACAAAGACAGAGCCTCACGGTGAAAGACCACATGACAAGGGACGCAGACTGGAGTGATGTAGCTACAAGGTAAGGAATGCCAAGGAATCTCAGTAATCACCAAAATTGAGGAAGAAGAAGGAAAGTATACCCCCAGGGCTTTCAGAGGAAGCATGGCCCGCTGAATCCTTGATTTGGGACTTTGGGCTTCCAGAACTATGAGAAAATAAATTGGTATTATTGTAAGCCAACAAGTTTGTGGACTTTGTTACAGCTGCTGTGGAAAACTAATATGGTTCCCCACACCATTTTAAAGGAATGGAAAAGAAACAAAGACAGATCAAGTAGTAAGGTAGTACATTTGGAAGAGCACTTGGATAGGCAGTCAGATGACCTGGGTTTGAGTCTGGCCTTGTGGCTACCTAAACTGGTGGAAAAAGTCTTCTCACCTGTAAAATAGCAAGAAAATACTGCCTGGCTATCTTACCTTTCAAGACTGTTACATGTTTCTAGTGGGAGAATCAAATGAAATAATATATGAAAGCCATTTGAAATCTGTAAAATCAATCCAAATGTGAAATATTATAACTACCATTAGATCAAGTCATTTATTTGATTTAAATAAATCCCCAAATAATATCATTGAATGTGGCTTGTTAAAAATAGCATTAAAAAATAGCATTAAAAACCTCTCAAAATTGGGGAATGTAGGTCTACTCTAAAAGAAAGCCTGATCATTCTGATTAAAATGAAGGAAAATATTTAATTGGTCCCAGGTGTGTGTGCATGTCTACCTACTGAAATATTTTGTTATTGTTCTTTTGTTAACAATTCAGGAGGTGAAAAATTAAATCCATCCACTTTTTTAAAAAATCTGAAATAATTCCTTCTCCACCTTGGCATTGTTGGAGAAGAGGGAATTACTACTACCTATAAAAGAGTTTTTTTCATGAAAAGATTTCTTTTTTTCCAATTTTAAGTGACATGCTCACAAAGATCTTTGATTTTTAGTGAGTTTTAGTCACTTCCACTATTAAGAAAACATATATTTTAAAAAAATTCCATTTGTACGAGTTCTCAAGTCTAAGAATATAACACAAAAACCGAAAATGAGTCATAATTGGATAAAGGTGACCCTTAGAAACTCCCCAAATGGAAAGCTGAATCATTTTCTTAAATGACAAAGAGGGAAAAGATCTGGCCCACTTCCATTCTTCATCCAGTTTCCTTCAACACCTCCCCACTCATCACACATATGCACACAAAAGAGGGAAAAAACTCTTTAATGTGGGGACTAGAAATAGATAACTACCGCTTCAGGACATAGTCTGGAGGACAAAGAACTTCCGGGGACGCTCTGTAGATGGTATGTTGTCCTGTATCCTGCCAGGTGATGACTTGACATAAGCCAAGCCACCATACATTTTTTGTTTCCATTACTCGAGACTATTCAGCATTTAATTAATAAGTGGGATAACAAACAGAATATACCTGTTTGAATAGAATAAGCATCACATAAACGTTTGCTGCTGCTATTGATACCAAACCTGGAAAAGCCAACATGTTTGGTATATATCCCCCAAATCATAGTCTCCCTGCTTGGGTCAACTTTCACAAAACAATGAGGAGGAAGAAGAGGAGGAAAGGAGGAGGAAAGGAGGAGGAGGAGGAAGGTGATGACGACAAAAGTAAGAGCTAACAATTGCTAAGGCCCTGCTGTATTCCAGAAGCTACACTAGGCATTTCATATACACTTTACATCGACTTCAATGCAATTGAATAAATTTCACACTCAGAAGGCCACCAGGGCTCTAAAACATGATGTTGCTTTCTCAGCATCACACTGGTCAGGACTCCAGCCTGGGTCCAGGTGCATCCTGAGTCCACGTGCTTTCAACTAGACAACCTCTGGGCTAGTTTTTGCTTTGTAAAGAATTTCTTCGGGATCCCTGGGTGGCGCAGCGGTTTGGCGCCTGCCTTTGGCCCAGGGCGCGATCCTGGAGACCCCAGATCGAATCCCACATCGGGCTCCCGGTGCATGGAGCCTGCTTCTCCCTCTGCCTGTGTCTCTGCCTCTCTCTCTCTCTCTCTCTCTCTCTCTCTCTCTCTGTCTCTGTGACTATCATAAATAAATAAAAATTAAAAAAAAATTTTAAGAATTTCTTCCTATGTAGATGAAAAAAATTTGCCATTTCTTTGTATGTTTATTTGCTGATGCTCATGGTCATACAATGAGATCTTCACTTTACAGATGGACAAACTAAAGCTCAAAAAGATTAAACAACTAGGCCCACACCACAGAGGTCAGAAGTAGTGAAGCAGGGCTATACCTCCATCTCCCTCTCCAACATCTGCATTTTGACTGGCTTCTCTCTTCAAAGAAAAGACATAGTGAATTGTTTTCACCTCCTTCCCTTCCTCCCTTGCTTTCTCTGTCTCTGTCTCGTTCTCATCTTTTCCCTCACCAGAGCAAAGATTTGAGCTATGCAAAGAAAAGCAAAAGCATTGACAAGGAAATGGTCAACCCCCAATCCAGGCCTGCCTTGGTTCTAGACATCACAGTATCAGGGTGTATATTCCACCAGAGTGAAGATACCAGCCACACCCTCAGAAAGGCCTCCCCAGAAGGCAGAGGATGCCTGAGGGCCAGAGACCATAACGGAAGATAATGGATGCTCTTTTCCCATCCTCATGGCGTCACAGCTGCCAAATAACCAAAGCCATACAGATTATCCTGAGAGAAAATGTACAAAGTAATTAGAGGGCCTCTGGTTAGCAGGGTCGGAAATAAGGTTATCACATAGAGGGGCTGGGGGAACTCATATCATGAGGCAGGGTTTTGGGATTCATTTTCTGTACTTGACTCAGAAGGAAGCCTCAGTGTCAGGCCTCGGGATTGTCAGAACCCTGAGCTGCTAGTAAAATAACACTCTTGTCACTACCAACCTGACTAGCATGTGGAGTGGCTCCACAACTGGCCTCCATCCCAAGACTCACCACTATCACTCCATTTTTACCTCCAACTGTTAGGCCAGCTTGGTCTCTGGTATAGGATGAGTGAGGGTTCCCAGGTACAACATCACATGCAACTCCCTGTGGAAACCTTAGGTATTCCCTCTGCAACTTCCACTGCCTTAACTAAAACTTGAATCTCCATTAAAATGTCATTGTCTAGCAATACTCTTCAGTGGAGGCCGCTCAGTCTTCCATATCCCTCATACACAATGGCCCAAAGATAAGTCATCCCTCTCTCTGCTCTGCAGTGTAACTTCCCTCAATTCTCCATAGCAACACCTCTGTCTCTGAGGCCCATGCCATCTGGTTAGTCTATGTTCTTCTCATCTTCTACACTGTTAATTTAAAAACATACTGAGTATCTACCATGTGCCTAGCCCCGGGCTACATACTTTGCACATACTGCCCTAAATAATCCTCACAGTTGCCCTGTATTTATTCTTTTTTTTAAAGATTTTATTTATTTATTCATAAGAGACACAGAGAGAGAGAGAGAGAAAGGCAGAGACACAGGCAGAGGGAGAAGCAGGCTCCATGCAGGGAGCCCAACATGGGACTCAATCCCACGTCTCCAGGATCACACCCTGGGCTGAAGGCAGCACTAAACCGCTGAGCCACCTGGGCTGCCCAAGAGTATTTATTCTTGCCAAGGTCACACAAATAGCAAGTGGCTGGCTGTGTTGAGTATAAACCCAGGTCTATCTAATTCTAAAAATCCATCTTAACCACTAGCTGGTGTAGAGGAACAATGACATTCCTGCATGGCAGTTGCAATAATGGGAGTATATACAGGGTATGGTGTGGAGACAAAAAGAAAGGCATGGAAAAGCTTGCCTGAGACACTCAAGGAAGACCTCAGAGAAGAGTTGAGGAGCTAAGACCCAAAGGGCAGCTCCCCAGGCAGAAGTGGAAAAAAGGAGAAAGCATTCAGAGTGCAATATGTGCCAAGGCATGAGCATTCATGCTGCGCTATGAGAAATATGAATGGTGGGTCTGGCTCCAATGTTGAATCCATGTGGGTGAGTAGCAAGAGACATACTGGGAAGGTAGGTGGACCAAGGCAGGCCACAAGGGGGCTTGGATACCTTATGAGGAGGCATAAATGTCTTCTAAAGACAGTAAGGATGGATCGACCTAAGAGTCTTCAGCATGGGACATGAAATTGGTACTTTTGAAAGATCACTGTGGCAAAGTGTGGAGGACAGATTTTAGGGGGGCAAGCCAGGAAGCAACAAGGCCAGCTAGAAGGCTGTTTGGTCACCCAGCTGAGAGAAGATGGTGGTTTTGTGATGGAGAAGAGGGAAGAGGTACTTAGAGAAAATCCCATAACATGGATAACTACAAAAATAATGTACCAAAAATCAATAGCTTTTCCATATATGAATAATAACCATTTAGACCATATAATGGAAGAAAAATCCTATCACATTAGCAACACAAAAGTTAAAAACCCAAAGGATAACCTTCAATAAATCCTTAGAATTAATCATTTTGAATAATTCTATGAATAAATCTGTAACACTCCAAAAGGGGGTAAAAGAATACTCAAATTAATGGAGAAACACACCTTGCTTTCAGATAGGAGGACTCAATAGTATAAAGATATCAATTGTGCCTGTACTTATCTATACTTAAGACAATCCCAATTAAAATTCCACCAGGAAGTTTTTTGAGGAACTTGTTTCTAGAAGAAGAATGCAAGACAATATAGTGCAGTGGTTGGGATCATAGGCTTTTGAGGCAGAAAGACCATGTTTCACTCTTGATAGGCCTCCCACTCATGCCTACCAACTAGCTTCATAAATTACAGCAAGAGGGATGCCTGGGTGACTCAGTAGTTGAGCATCTGCCTTCAGCTCAGGGCGTGATCCTGGAGTTCTGGGATGGAGTCCCACATTGGGCTGTGTGGATGGATGGAGCCTGCTTCTCCCTCTCCCTCCCTCTCTCTCTCTCTCTCTCTGTCATGAATAAATAAATAAAATCTTAAAAAAAAGAATTATAGCAAGTTACTTAATCCTTCTGTCCCTCAGATTCCTCATCTTAAAATGGAGATGAGAGTACATACCTCCTGGAGTAGTTGTAGAATTAAATGAGGTAATGCATGTAGGTAAAGCACAGTGCCTGACAAATATTAAGTATTAAATAAATACCAGTTGTCACTATGACTAATGAAATGAAAATATTCAGCAGAACCATCTGAAATTGCCATTTTTGTAAGTCATACGTGATTAAATATTGGCAAATTCATGTAATATAAACTAATACATGTTACAGAGACCTGATGTTCCTTACATATAAATACTCATACAAAAAAAAAATACTCATACAATATTGAAAAAAATCCCAATAAGGAAATTAACGAACGATATAAACAGGTAGGATATATTTTAAATGGTCAGTAAATACATGAAAGTTGTTCCAACTTATTAATAATAAAAATATATAAATTAATTATGAGGCATTCTCTTGTACTTACATTGGCAATAGTTTTTGACAGTACACGAAGTATTTTCAAGGCTGTGGGGTTACAGGCACTCCATGTCCTATTGGTGGCTTAGCATAATGATTAAAAAGCCGAAGTGCCTGGATTCCAATGTCAGGTTTACCACAACACTATCTGTGTGAATTTGGGCAGATAATCATACCTTACTTTGCCTCAACTTCTCCATGTTTTACAGCGGGGATGATCAGAGGTTCTACCTCATAAAGGCTGAAGATTAAACAAATCCATCTATGGACAGCACTTAGAACAGGACCTGCTTCATCATAAGTGCCATGCAAGATTTGTGTTTTTAAATTTTTTAAAGATTTATTTATTTATTTGAGAGAGAGAGAGAGAGAGAGAACAAGGGGAAGGGGCAGAGCGAGAGGGAATCCCAAGCAGACTGCATACTGAGTGTGGAGCCCGACATGGGGCTCGATCTTACAACCCTGTGACCATGACCTGAGCCAAAACTAAGAGCTGGATGCTTAACCAACTGTGCCACCCAGGCACCCCAAGTTTTGTGTCTTTTAAAATCATTTTTATTATTGGTGGAAGGGAGACATTGACCCAGTTCCCAAGGTCCTAAACCTGAAAGTCATCCTAGATATGTCTTTCTCCATCACCCTCACATCCAAATGATTACATTCTCCCTCTTTAGTGTAAAAATGCTGAAAGAATTGTTTTCATGTTTGTATTTCCATTGTTACTGCTCTTCAGGAACTCAGAATCTCATCACCATTGTCATAATAACTTCATGATTACATCCAATTTTTCCTGTATCACCCCTGCCCACCAAGTCATTCCTCCAAACCTCTACCTAAGATTTCTTCTTAAACTCTAGATGAATCACATCTGTCTCTTGCTCAAAACCCTGCAATGCTTCCCCACCAGTTATAGAATAAAGTATGGAACTCAAGACCATCTAGATCTTGGTATGCACATCCATGTCTCTGTGACATTCCACATGCTGTTTTTTTTTTTCTTTAGCCTTGGATGCTGTTTCTCCATATCTTGCAATCATACCCTTCCTTAAGTCATAGTTCCAGTGCTGCTTCCTCTATGAAGCCTTCCTTGATCACTTGATCACTAAGTCCACTCTCCACCTCCCTAGCCCCTCACACCAACTCAGATTTACTTTATTCTATATTCTGGGTTTCCATAGCCCATGCCTTGTTCATATTTTCACATATTACTCACTCTATCCTGTGTGGAGTTATAACTATGATTTGCTTGTCTTCCCTACTTGTATCCAAGCTCTTTAAGAATAGGAACCATACCTCTCTTCATCCCTTCTTCCCCACACTTCACACAGAGCTTGCTGTCTATGAGGTCAATGCATGTTTATCAAATCAAACTTAACAGGAACACTTGAAAACATAGATCCTGAATGTCCCCACCAAGTAATAAAAAGGAGTAACTTGTATGTTTTCTACTTTTGAGAAGATAGAATTACCCTACAGAAACCCAGCCAAAAGTCCATCTAGGTGTTTTTCTAGCTACATCTGCAACCCCCAGGGCTCTGTCACAAGGTGTGGATGATAGGCCACATATTAATCCGAATCTCTATCTCAGACCTTTGTGTGGAAAGCAGAAGTTGCAAGAGGTTCAGAAGCAGATCTTGGCTGGCTTTGCAGGAGGAGCAATTTTCTTTGGGGTTTATTGAGTTCTGAGTAAATTTAAGCCCTAAATATAGGGAAATGTTTGTAAATGATAGCTTCTATTCAGGAGGTTATTTACTTTTTAAAAAGATTATTCTCCCTCAAAATGGTAGCATACTCTGTCCTACATTGGAAGTCAGCAAATTAAGGTAATGATTGGCCATTTAGAAAAAAATCTAAACAAACAACTGAATCAACTGTTGGGACTACCCCATCAATTAGTAGGATCCAGACCAATGTTGAGCACAATTGCCCAGACATAGAATAAGCAAATACAGACATGCGATAATAGTAAGAAGATGGAGTTCAAGATCAAAAAGCCCTGAGTTTGTACTAGTTTCACCACTTCTAGCTGTATGACCTTGGACAGTCACTTATGCTCTTGAGCCCTGGTCCTTTCCTCATCCATAATATGGAGAAAGACAAACATCCACTTTGCTGGCTTGTAATGAGTAAATGGGATGGGGGTTCATAAAAGCATTTCATAAAATCTTCTACCAAACTTAGCCATCATTCTTTTTGATGCAGAAAGGCATTCACTTAGAGATGATTTAGTACAACATCCTCCTTTTGCCAATGAAGAGACTTAGGCTTAGTGGTAGAGCTGGGTTGAGAACTCAGTTCTCCTATTCCCTATTGTCACCTCCTCCTAGACAACAGAAGCAAAGTAGCTGGACGTCTCACAGCACTTTGAACAAAATGGGTTATAGGTTCTGGGGCACTGACTCAGTCTCTTATCCTGTAGAGAGGCATAGTTTTCTTGGTACATACTCTTCTTCCTTAAGATCACTTCTGTAGACTTCCCAGAGAACACATTCATTCTACTGAGTCATTCCTGCCTTGCAGCTCAATGAGTCAGAATCTTATCTATCCCCATCAGAAGTTCAATTTGTTGTCAGGAACAAGATGAAATGAAAAAGGGACACAGATGCACAGAGAGGCCATCACTTGCTTCTCCTTGGGGCATAAAGCAATTTGAATAAAGGAGCAGTAAGGAAGGACACAATCATTAATTTCACTGCAGTATTGGTTCCTGCCGTGGAAATAAAATGGCAAAACAAACATGCAGAGTATCATCTGTGGGGCATAGTGGCCAAGGCCTGGTATTTGTGAGGTGTAGTGGGGAGAGTTAGGGTATCTGACAGGAAGATAGATGACCTGGACTCTTAGATCCATACTGTTAAGCCCTGTGACCTTAGGCATGTCCTTTAAGCTCAAGGAACCTGAGGTCTTATCTGCAACGTGAAGAATGACACTAGTGCTGCAAGCCTCCCAGGACTGAGTCGGGTTCAAATGCAACATAGGCACGAGGTGGGCATTTCATGAGATAAGGGATCTAAAGCCCCCAGTCAGTGCCAGATAGTCACTCAGTCAAGCTCAATACATATTAGCAATTACCATTATGACTGTTGTAATTATGGTTGTTAGTGTTTAGCACTTCTTTCTTATGACTACTCCTTCATAGTGACTAGCAATAAAACTTTTGCACAAAAAGGGACCACAGGTTAGAAAAGAAAGGAGGCGAGGCACGCAGAAAGGAAAAGCGTCAGAGGCCACACAGCATGATGCTGAAGAGCATGGGTTCTGGGCCACTTGGATTGGACCAAGAAGCTGGGCTCTGCTTCCTAACTGCATCAGTGGGGACAAGGCACCGACCCCAGCTCTGCCTTAGTCTGCTCATTTATAAACTGCGATCCCAGACCCTACTGCCTCCAACAGCAATAGCTCACCGAGGGTGCCAAGTGCCTGGCGCAGAAACTTGTTAAAGTAAGACGATATACATCAAAGCACGTTTGTAAACCCTAAAGTGATATAAACATGTAAGAAATTATTATAACAAGGACAAAATTCTATGCAAAACACCAATGCTTAGCTAATTGCTTAAGTGTTATGGGAAAATTCATTATACTGTCCAAATGTAAAACATGCTCATTTACAGCAGTTTCCCCTACAGCTGTGCCAGTGATGAGGTGGGGAATACTTGAAGGTTTCTTTTAAACACAGCTGCTTTATGTATTATTGTCAATTTTCTCCATTCTTTTCAATTTGATCATTTGGACTCCATCTTTTATGCTTCTAAAATGGTCAGAATAGCAGACATTTGGTGAAGGTAACTTGGAAATGTGGAAGCAAGCACTTTAAAGTGAGTTAGAATCCACGTGAGCTCCTTTTCTCCAAAAGCTTGTGGTGTGTTCCAGATAGATGCTTTGAAATCATTAACGTTAATATATGGAATATTTCAGAAAAGAAGGCTAATTTGCCTTCAGAATGTATTTTGGGAATATGTTTTTAGAAACAACTACTGTTCTAAGAAAAGGTAGGAAATACATTTTATGATAATTAATATTTTGGAGGAAACAGGGATCTAGATAAACAAGTATCTTTTAAAAAAAAAGATTTTATTTTTAAGTAATCTCTACACTCAACATGGGTCTTGAACTCACAACCCTGAGATCAAGAGTCACATGCTCTACTGACTGAGCCAGCCAAGCACCCCGAGATAAACAAATATTTTAATAGTTGTAATATTATACCACAGGAATTTCAATGAAATACGCACAGATACATAGATAGTTACACTTAAATGATTTCAAAATCTCTTTGGTTCAACCTTATTGTAGATCCTGTAATGAAAGAATTTATCATCAAATGCACCCAGAAGATCACATTAGTCTAAACTATCCAAACTAGAAATTCTTACAGCCTCCCAAACAGATGCTCTCTCCTGTTTGCATTGCCTTCCAGTGACAAAGCAGTCAGTTCCTGCTCCATTATTAGAAATGGTTGCCTTAAAAGACATGAAGAGAAATCTCACAGAGGAAGACATAGACATGGCCAACATGCACATGAGAAAATGCTCTGCATCACTTGCCATCAGGGAAATACAAATCAAAACCTCAATGAGATACCACCTCACACCAGTGAGAATGGGGAACATTAACAAGGCAGGAAACCACAAATGTTGGAGAGGATGTGGAGAAAGGAGAACCCTCTTGCACTGGTGGTGGGAATGTGAACTGGTGCAGCCACTCAGGAATACTGTGTGGAGGTTCTTCAAAGAGTTAAAAATAGATCTGCCCAACGACCCAGCAATTGCACTGTTGGGGATTTACCCCAAAGAAACAGATGTAATAAAACGCCGGGACACCTGCACCCCGATGTTTCTAGCAGCAATGTCCACAATAGCCAAACTGTGGAAGGAGCCTCGGTGTCCATCGAAAGATGAATGGATAAAGAAGATGTGGTTTATGTATACAATGGAATATTATTCAGCCATTAGAAATGACAAATACCCACCATTTGCTTCAACGTGGATGGAACTGAAGGGTATTATGCTGAGTGAAATAAGTCAATTGGAGAAGGACAAACATTATATGTTCTCATTCATTTGGGGAATATAAATAATAGTGAAAGGGAATATAAGGGAAGGGAGAAGAAGTGTGTGGGAAATATCAGAAAGGGAGACAGAACATAAAGACTCCTAACTCTGGGAAACGGACTAGGGGTGGTGGAAGGGGAGGAGGGCGGGTGGTGGGGGTGAATGGGTGATGGGCACTGAGGGGGGCACTTGATGGGATGAGCACTGGGTGTTATTCTGTATGTTGGCAAATTGAACACCAATAAAAAATAAATTTATTATTAAAAAAAAATAAAAATAAAATAAAAAATAAAAGAAATGGTTGCCTTAAGCAGAGTGGTCAGAAATTACTCTAGAATTTCTTTTTTTTTTAATATTTTATTTATTTACTTGAGATAGAGAGAGACCACAGGTAGGGAGGAGGGGCAGAGGGAGAGGAAGTAGACTCCTCACTGAACAGGGAGCCCCATGTACGGCTTGATTCCAGGACCCTGGGATCATGACCTGAGCCAAAGACAGACACCTAAATGACTGAGCCACTCAGTGTAAAGGTGCACCTTTTTAAAAAAAGATTTATTTACTTATTTGAGAGGGAGGGAGTTGGAGAAGGAGAAGGAGAGAGTCTTAAGCAGACTCAGATTCTGTGCTGAGTGGGGGAGCCTGCCTGGGGGCTAGATCTCACAACCCCTAGATCATGACCTGAGCCAAAACCAAGAGTCAATGCTTAATCAACTGAGCTACCCAGGTGCCCTCTATGTTGGCATTTCTTTGGGGCAGGAGCTTACAGGTTACAGACTGGTTGAGAAGAGGGATTAAAAGCTTGTCTTCAAATTGCATTTGCCTAGCAAGCACGTGATTTTTACCAGGAGTATGTGTTTATTTCACATAATTTGGGAGTGGGAAAAAGTTAGGAAGATCAAAGGAGACTAAGTCACGAATTAGTACCTCCGATGCTCCCAGAAACTTCCATCTTCCCAGTTCTGCCCTTGGCTGCATGCCACATGTTTGATTTGTAGAGAGTCACAATAAAATGCCAAATGGCAGAGGATTTTTTTTGTTGTTGTTAAAACTAGGTTAAACCAAAAAAAAAATTTGCTAAATCATCATGATTTCAATAAATCAACTGTGCTGAGGAGATTCCAAAGAAGGAGGGGTGAATTCAAGAAGCAAGAGATATTGTCAATCAAAATTAATTAAGAAATTATATATCAATCAATAATCTTCTAAAAAGTCTTATAATGACCTCTGTTACTCTGTTTAAGCATAAATAAGATAATCAACCATGTTACCTATCTGGAGATTAGATCTTTTCCAATTAACTTGATTTAATTAACTCTCTAAGGTGTTGAACTTTCCATGCCTCAGACACTGTACTTGTAGATTAGTACAATCGGAGTACTCACTGAACATACTGTTATTTTGATCATTACAATTGTATTTACTCATTAGACAAATGGAATTCAAAACTTAAATTCATGTGTGTGTGGGATAAATAGTTTTAACATGGAAAAATAGGAGCTTATTTAGACAACTGAAATAAATAAAAATGAAAGATTCCTGACACCAATCTTTGTTCCATCACTAAAAATTCTAGGAAAGGAAGTCAGCTAGCTTCTGGTAGCCACATGGGGCCATTTCAAGTGACCAGTCTTAATCATTCCTCTGTTGCCCTTCCTCCTCATCTTACAGAGACAATGCCAATAGATGGGAATGTTCGCAGCTTCTTCTTGCCCTTCCCATCTGCCCTGGCATCCTTCCTTCATGCCTCCCATATGAGGGGAGGCATAGTTCTGCCTTTTATTTAAGGCTCACCCATTTGCTTTGCTTTGGCTCCCATCATCACCTCCTCTGCAGAGACCATGCCCCATCAGACAGCCAACATCTCCCTGGATCCTCAACCCCACTCTCTCCACTGGCTCCTTCTGGGCTAACACAGAGACTCACATTGAATAACTGACATCCTCTTTTAACCTTCACAGTTTAACCCTGTTTTGCTACTTCTTGAAAGATTTCTCTATACTCCTTGCATTCCCTTTCCTCAATGGTCAGCCATGCCTTCACTGACCAACTCCTGATCCCATGACCACTCCTAAGGCCTAATCATATTTTTTCAATTGAGGTGAAACTCACACTAACGTAGAGTTAACCATTTTGAACTGTACACTTCCGTGGCATTTAGTATCCACATGTACAACCATGGCCTCTCGTTCCAGAACATTTTCCATTGCCCTAAAAGGAGATCCTGTTTGTGTTGGTCAGTCACTATTCTTTCCCCCTCAGCCCCTGGCAATCACTAACCTACCTTTTGTCTATGGATTTACCTCTTCTAGACATTTCATATAAACAGGATCATACAATATGTGGTCTTTTTGTGACTGGCTTCTTTCACTTAGAATGATGTTGTCAAGATTCATCCATACCATAGCACAGATCAGTGCTTCATTACTTTTGAAGATGAAATAATATTCCATTTCATGGATATACCACTTTTTGCTTATCTATTCATAAGTCAATGGGTATTTAGGTTGACCCAAACTTAAGGCTAGTCCTCATCTTATATGACCTTTTAGAGGCATGTGATGCTGTTTACCTCCATCATAAATCCTTTCTTTTCCTGACTACTGAAATGAACCACTCTTTCAGCTTCTCTGACTGTTCTCTTCATGTCCTCTCTCTAAGGGGCCCCTTCAATGAAGGGGTTCCTATGAGACTGACCTTCATCCTCTTTTCTCTTTCTCTGTGCCCCTAACCCACAGTACCAACTACCAATTGCTCCTGTGAAAACTTCATCTGCTTCTAGTACAGATCGAGGGGTGCTATTCTCAGGATGTGAAGAAATTCAGATGGGACTACTGGGGATCCCAATATGCACACTGCATTTAGGACAGCTGTAGAACAGTTTATGGGGACTCCCAAGCTCCCACCACCCAAGAAAAGCCAAATGCCTCTCATGATACCCCCTACCCCCGTCATTGGCCTAGTTTCAACTCTTCAAACCACATATACACAATATCAATTCAGTGGGGAAAGAAGTCAAAGAATACATGCCATGTGGACAGAACAATTGGTTGACTCAATTTTTCATTTTCCAATCTATTGCTTTGTTGTCAGACACAGCTTCAGTGCAAAGTTTTAGCAGCAGGAGGAAGGTTCCATTTCAGCAACTCATGTTTCTGTTATTTTCTCTTTTCCCAACCTGAAACCAACTCACCTTTGGCTAAAAGAAGTATAAAATCAGCAAATATTGACTCAAAAGAGTATATGCAATTTACATCTTAATGCAGAATAATAAGTCTTATTGTAGTTCTCTAGGGAGCTATGCATCCTGGCACGTTTTTGTTTTTTGCTTTCAGTTTAACACTATTTTGACTTTGTGATTTTAGCAAGTAACAAAGATCAGCGCTTTAGGTGGTACAGGGTAGAGCTGGACAGTGTTCTATCAACAGGGTCTCTCTTCACTCGTTCCCCAGGGACTGAAAAGGACAAGAGTCATTAGGAGGCTGTCAGTGTTTCAAGAGAAGTATTTCTGTTGTTATTAATAAAATTAGAAATCATTTATTCAACATTTACCAGGCATTCATTTACTGAGTGTCTACCATGTGTGCCCATAGCCCCCTTGGTATGCATCCCTAGTATTGCAATTAACACATTGAATAGAAATTCTGTTAACTTTTCTATTTCCCCTCTTTACATTGTGAGCTTCTCAGGTAAGAACTATGTCTTGTTGATTACTGTATCTCCTGTGCTCGGCTAAGAAGAAGTGTTCATTCATTCATTCATTCATTCAAGAAATCAATAACTAGTTACTGAGTGCCTACCATGTGCCTGACATTGTTCTATGCACTGGAGATTCAGCAATGAATAAAACAGATTTAAAAAAAAAAAAAGCCCTGACTCTTCTGGTGTTTACATTCTGGGTGTGTGGGGGGCAGGGAGGAGTATAGAAAATAAGCAAGAAAGTACAATATGTAGTATGTTCATTTATGGCAAGAGCTATGGATAAAAACAAAGAGGGTAGAGAGTGTAGGGCAGAGGAAGGTTGTAGATTGATTGATTATTTATTTATTTATGATTTATTTATTTATTTGAGGGGGAGAGGAGAGGCAGAGGGAGAGGGAGAGAAGCAGACTCCCTGCTGAGCGCAGAACTTGACCCAATGTGGGGGTCTATCCCAGGACCCTGAGATCATGACCTGGTCTGAAATCAAGAGTTGGATGCTTAGCTGACTGAGCCACTCAGGCACCCCAGATTGTAGTTTTAAATAGGATTATCAGGGAAGGTCTTATCGAGAAGGAGACACTTGAACAAAGACCAGAAAGAAAGGCAGGAGGAAGCCACGCAGATGTCTGCAGGAAAGGTATTCCAGGGAACAAGCATAGAGAGTTTTATAGGTGATTATAGAAACTTGAGTTTTACTGTAAAGGAGATAGGAAGCCGTTGGAGGAGAGTGAAGAATCAGGAGGTCAATTTGAGTTATGTGAAGTTTAAGATGTCTACTACTTCATGGGAATATTGAGCAGGCAGGGGGATGTATGAGCCCAGAGTTCAGGGGAGAGGTCTAGCACAGAGAAAGATACCTGGGAATGGTTGGCATATAGATGGTCTTTAAAGCCATGAGATTTGATGACAGCTGCGTGGGGAGGAATGCAGATGGAGGCAAGATACTGGATGGAGGGAAGAGGTGAACCAGCAGAGGAGACTGAGGAGGAAAGTCAGGAGATGACAAGTTGATCATTGAGTTGAACAAAGTAAAGGTCATAGGTGACCCTGACAAAAAGCCTTTCCAGTGGAAAGGAATAGCTGATGAGTGGAGAATGAGAGGAGAGAAAGTGCATATGTGTGTACAGGCAATGTTTTTTAAGGAATTTTTACTGTACAGAGGGGCAAGGAAAGCAGAGAGGGCTGTTTTTTCCTTGACTGAGAGACATCGTGATGTGTGTGTGTGCTGATGACAATGATCCTGAGGAGAAAATAAAACCAATGATGCAGGAAGGAGGGAGGGAGGGAGGGAGAAAGAGAGAGAGAGAGAGAGAGAGAGAGAGAGAGAGAGAGAATGATTATTACGTAAGCTCCTTGACTAGTAGGTGAGAAGGGAGAAACGTAGTGCATGAATAACTCTCACTGGGAACCCCAATAACAACTTCCAATACTAGTTGTTTGCATCCTGAAAATGGGACTGGGGAAACTCTAAAGTGTAGATTCTATAAGGGCAGAGGCGTTCGTGTGGTCTGTCCTCTGCTGTATTGCCAGTACCTAGAACAGGGCCTGGTACCCATGGGAAGAGCTTAATGGATATTTGTTGGAGGAATGACTGCCTCACTTTTCATGATTTGATGATGAAAGGCCTCAGTGCTTCAAGATGGGCAATAGAGTACTCCAGACTTTTGGCGATTAAGCGGAATGGATCCTAACATCGGAATTTTGATCCTCAGGAATATACCATATGTTCTAAATATATGTTGTTACTTTTATACATAATCTAAAAGTGGCAGGCCAGCGGATGTTTGGGAGACCCACAGGTAGCACCAACACTGTCATAAATGTGCCTGAAGTCTATATTTACAATCTAGAAAAAGATGGTTTTGGAGTCCCTAGCCATTGCCGGAGAACTGTTAAGGAAGTGTTGTGTACACATGTATTAAATCAAAGTTGCAGCTTGAATTTGTTGGGAGAAGGTGGATGTTTTATTCTTTGAGTAAAGTGGAAAATCACCTCCTTCTAATTAAAGACAACTGGTGATGGAGAGTTTTCGATTCTTAGCACAAGATGTGTTATAATGGCTTTTTTCTTTAATTAATTCTCAGAGCCAGTGGCTAGAATAGGAGAGGATTACCAGCTCCTAAAATTACCTTGGGAAGTTCCTGAAAACAAGCTTCTCGGAGGAGGAGGAGGAGGAGGAGGAGGAGGAGGAGGAGGAGGCTTCAAAACATAAAAGAGACATTCCAAACAAAATGTATATTCAATTCAATGAATAGTTTGCTCCCAAGTGATCTTTCTATGTTTTTGTTTTGTGCCAGGGATGGTGACACATAAATGAATAATATGGAGGTCTCCACCCTGACAGCGTTCATGGTCTAATAGTGGGGACGATCAAGGAACCAGATGATTCGGAGAGCACTTAAGGGATGATAGAATGGCATTGTTAAAGGGTATATAGGAAAAACATCTAATCCAGTTGAGGAGGGAGGTCAAGAAAGATCTGTGTACTTTTTTTGGAAAATGCTTAATGTATCCAAAAAGAAAACAAAACGTACACTAAAACCATGTGCGCCCATAACCCAGCTTCATAACTGTTGACAGTTCTTTCATTCATTCTCTTCCCATCATTTTCTTCCTGAAGTATTTCAAGCCCTATCAGACATCCTGTCATTTCACTTATACTTTATTATACTTCTTCAACTTATTATAAGGACTTTTATAAAACATAATTGCTATCACACTTAACACAATTAACAGTAATGAAGCCTTCTTAAGGAAGGTGACTTCTGAATGCATGCCTAGAGGGCATGGAGAGGACAGAAGGCAAAGGGCACCACTGGGTGAAGGAACTAGAAGGCCTTGAGAGGGACAAGCGAGACCCTAGCCTGGCTTTCATAGAAAACCACATAGGTGGTTCAGTGACTGGAGCCTGGGGGTGACCTTGGCCCTGGGCCAAGCCTCTCATTTATATTCTCTTGCTTAATCTTCACAACAATGAAACTACAATAGGTACATATAATTAACTCCACACAAGAGAAGGAGGCTTTGAGATGTTAAATAATTGACCTACCTATGATCCTGAGGCTAAACAGATACAGAGCTGGATTGTGAAACCAGGTCCTTCAGAGTCTCTGGGTACCTCACCACTTCGCCATCCGACCTGCACAGGTGCTTATGATTATCCACGACTCCAAGTGTTTGTCCCTTTGATCTCATTCTATACAATTATCAACTTTACCAATGAATGGTTCGCTGACTTGCTTCTGAAATTCTTAAAATGAGGTGTTTTTCTGGAGGTGGGAGGTGGCAAGGGAGAAGGCAAGGTTTAGTCGGGTTTAGAGCAGTGGAAATTCACAGCAAGACTCGGACCTGTAATGTATGAATCTTTTGTAGTTCAAGCAACATGAATTTAACTGAGTCATCTGCTGTCGCTGGATAGTAGCATACCCTAATTGCTAGAAAAGCATCTAGAAGGAAAAAACAGTCTCCTGAGTGCTGAACTTGCAAAGCTACAGTGGCAAAGCCACAGTGAGCATCACAGACATAAGAACCCCCTCATTTCCCTTCTTGAGAAATTCCAGTATTTGCTGATGCAGATATCCTAAGGTAAGAAAAGGCTAATTATGATGTTTTTATGAGAACTGAATTTTGTATTTAATTAACAGATTAAGTTATTCCCTGTTGCTAACAGGCTGTGTTCTCAATGAAACCAAATATTATGACAATTGCCAAGTTTATTAGATAGTTCATTGTATGAATGCTAAAAATCTATTTTACTGAGTTTCTGCCCTGCCCCTCCCCCATTAGTTTCTGCCTGGAGCCCAGGTTTCAGGTATCACAATTTACCTGCCATTTTCGTTTGGCAGTTCTGTAATTCTCAAGGTGTACATTAACTTTCATGTTTCTGCTTTACAAAGTGACGCTCCAGAGCCTGGCAACCTACCACTGTTGGTTGCCTTCAGAGAATTTTCCCCACACTTCAATTATTTATTTATTTTTTTTAAAGATTGATTTGTTTATTTGAGAGAGTGCCCGCATCTGCAAGTTGGAGGGGGAAGGGCAGAGGGAGAGGGAGAGAGAGACTCTCAGATGCCCCGCTAAGCATGGAGCCTGACGTGGGGCTCCATCCCAGGACCCCGAGATCATGACCTGAGCTGAAATCAAGAGTCGGATGCTGGGACGCCTGGGTGGCTTGGCAGTTGAGCATCTGCCTTTGGTCCAGGTCGTGATCCCACGGTCCTGGGATCGAGTCCCGCATTGGGCTCCCCACAGGGAGCCTGCTTCTCCCTCTGCCTGTGTCTCTGCCCCTTTCTCTGTGTCTCTCATGAATAAATACATAAAATCTTAAAAAAAAAAAAAAGGAGTCGGATGCTTAACCAAATGAGCCACCCAGGTGGCCCTAGCGGGGACATGGTAGCTTAGGTAGCTGGGGTCTCTGGCCCCAGACAGGCATGGGTTCTTGTTCCAGTCCAACCAGTGCCCAGATGTGGAACAATGGGAAAGCACATGTGAGTATGGCATGATGTTTGCATGTCAAAACTTTTGCCCAGGCTACCTAGGTTGGACACCTGGATCATCTCTTTCTTAGCTCTGCATGCTATATAAATTGCATGATATCGTCATGCCTCAACTTTCTTGGCCACTGAATGGGGCTGATAAGCACATTGTCTACCCCCTGGAGTTTTGGCGGGGAGGGACTGAATGCATGGCAAACATGTGTTAGCTCCTATTCATTTCCAAGCTCCCACAACAGAGCCGAGAGAGTAATTTTGTGGTTGTTGAAAACCTAGAAGGCTACAAAAGTCTGCTGTACAAATAGTGAAACAAATCAGACCTCTATTTGCTGGGTGTGGGGGTGGGGATGGCAAATTCTCCCAGTAGTGGCCCCAACAAGGCTGTGAGGGCCAGCTGATGGAGACGCCCAGCATGACCAAGTCTCAGTGGCTCCTGAGGTGGACCGGCCCCTAGAGCTTCCAGACCAACATCTTTACTTTGGCAGTCAGAGTGTCTTGGTTTCAGCGAAGAGTCCCATCAGATCAACCTGTCTCTCCAGCCCTGGGCAACCCTCCAAAGTTGGGGCAGGTGTGGTGGTGGTGGTGGTGGTGGTGGCTTGGACAGCAGACATAATGTCAGCAGCCTTGGGAAGGGGCCCCTGAGTGCTGGATTGAAAACAGGACTGCAGCAGTATCTTTTGGATGCCTCATCATACTCTAGTGGTACTAAGAGCCTCCTGAATACATTTTAAAACTTGATTTGAAATAAAAAGTCTGCCTTGTTGAACAGAGGTTGACAGCCTCGTTAGAGCCAAATGCCACCTTGAACGTTAAGCCAAGCCCACAGGGAATTCACCTACTGCTAATTTAGGCTGAGGGGAAAGAGAGGAGGGATCAGCAAAAAGGCAGAGAAAAGGCAAAATGATGAGAAAGGTAAGGAGCAGAGGAGGGGAGGAAATAGAAATGATCCCAAATGTGTGGGAAATATCAGAAAGGGAGACAGAACATAAAGACTCCTAACTCTGGGAAACGAACTAGGGGTGGTAGAAGGGGAGGAGGGCGGGGTGTGGGGGTGAATGGGTGACGGGCACTGAGGGGGACACTTGACGGGATGAGCACTGGGTATTATTCTGTATGTTGGTAAATTGAACACCAATAAAAAATTAATTTATTAAAAAAAAAAAGAAATGATCCCAAAGACGTGGGGGGAAGATCCTGGCCCCAGAGATGGGTCCAAGAACCCACACTGGGACACCAGCTGCAGAGTATTGGGAAACACACCGGCTCCAGAGCAAGAAAACCCCCTTAGATTTCATCTGGTCAAACCTGATCATGTTTGAGATGGAAACACTGAGACTTGCCTGTTCATGGCCACACAGGGAGCCGGTGGGAGGGCTGGGGCTGGAACCCTGGCCACTCGCCTTCCTGCCTGGAGCTCTGGAAATTTTTGCTCCTTCCCGGGTACAAGTTTTGCTTGGAAATGGGAACAATTTTCCTCCTAGAACATCTACAATGAGCTGCAGGTACATTCGTGCCACTTCCTGCCCTAGAGGTCGAGCCTTCATTGCACGTTGTGCTTTCTAAGTGAAATAGAATTCCCCGGGTGTGGATTGGGTTCCTTGGGAGGCCAGGAGGTGGAGGAGGGCTCGACTGAAGGCCTGGAAATAATAGTCAAGGACCCCTACTGACCTGAGAGCAGCAGAGAAAGCCCTGAATCTTCTGCGACTTTATCAGAACACATTAAAAATGAAAATTGCGATTTCTTCTGAGAAAATATTGGTGTTTTCTAGTTTTATTAAAGGGCAACTTGCTCTTTCCTGCTACACATGCTGGTGCCATGGAGTTTTGATTTGTCCCATTAATACTCAGTGACCTAGGAGAAGAAAAAGATAAAGCTCCTTTCAAAGTGGCCTGGAAGGATTCCCTTGAGATGCAGATGGAAGCCAGTGATTCTCAAAATTGTTCAGAATAATTTCACAATGTAGACAAAAGCAAATATACTCCGCTGCTGGCTATAAATAATCATACCCTCATTGCACTCACAGAGACATTTCTCCAATGGGCTTACTGACCACCCATCTTGTCTCTGCATTTCCTTCCTACGCTAATGAGCAATGCAGACCCACACAGAAATACCCTCTCCATCTGGTCCA
The DNA here is from genome assembly GCF_053574225.1 of Canis aureus. NCBI lineage: Eukaryota > Metazoa > Chordata > Mammalia > Carnivora > Canidae > Canis > Canis aureus. The sequence goes on from NC_135649.1 coordinate 7,067,847, forward strand.
GGCTCTGCAGCTTTAGTTCATCTCTATGAATTTCAGTCCTATCTTACAGTTACAAACAAGATCACTATCAATTTGTTTGATGTCCCCTGCAAGCAGCTATAGGACATTATTAATTCTCTCCCAAGACCTTTCCCCTCTCACTCTAAGGGATATAAACAGAGTTATTCTAAACCATTTGCTGTGTTTTGACATTCTTTTCAGAATAATTACCCAAACGCATCCACAAGAGTAAAGGAGGACATAAAAGATAAGACTGCCAGGGTTTAAGTCAAAGATCAGTTAAAATATCCAGCACTTGTCAAAAATAATATTTAGAAAAAAAGAACTCCCAGAAAATATTTTTGTGCTCATTTCCACTAGACTGTAAAGGTCAATGGGCCAGACCCCACGTTGAGCAGTAGGTTCAGAATAGAGAGCTAGGCATCCAGTTGTATACGAATAAAAGAATGGAATGCATCAAGAAGTATATTTTTCTTTTGATGAAAACATTAAAAAAAAGTGTCCCAGAGATAATAGAGGCAGAGCAGTGAGTCTGACGCCACATGATAGAAGTCACTAAACAGCTTCACTGTGAGAAACTCAATTAAAAAAATTGTGTCAGCCCCTCCAATTTGCCTGGGAGTTGGTACTAAGGGACACAGCCAGTTCACAAGCAGCGGGGCTGAAATTTAAACCTAAACAATCCAGCTCTAGAGTCTGTGCTGTTAACCAGAGATACAGTGAGAAATGGGGATCAAATGAAGCTTAGGCATTTGGGTCGCTCAAAGATACTCCCGACACTCTCCACTGGCCCTAGGAGGTATCATGGGCAGCAGAGGTGGTAGGTGAGAAGAGAGCTTCTCAGAGTCTGGAGAGAGTATTCAGGTCCAGGTTCTGCCCTTTGTTAATTTCTCATTCAAGTTTCCAAAGTCTGTCTTGCAGATATACCACCCTCAAAGTGTAGTTGAGTGGCATCTCTTTCTTTAATAAGGAGATTTTCAAGAATACAGTAATTTTATAGGATACTGCTGTGGATTGAACTGCATCTCCCCAAAAGACAAGTGACGTCCTAGCCCTTCATACCTATGCATGTGATCTCGTTTGGAAATAGAGTCTTCACAGACATAACCAACTTAAGATGGGGCCTATCCAACAACTGGTGTCCTGTATAAGAAGAGGGGATTATAGACACAGAGATACAGGCACACAGAAGTGTAGGCCATGTGGAGGTGAGACAGAGATTGGTGTGATATATCTGTAGGCCAAAGATGCTGGCAACACCAGAAGCTGAAAGACACAGATATTTTTCTTCACCTAAAGCCTTCAGAGGAGCACAGTCCGGCCAGCATCTTGATTTCAAACTTCTAGCCTCTAGAGCTGTGAGACAATACATTTCTGTTGTGTAAAGCCACCAAGTTTGTGGCAGTTTGTTAAAACCACCCTGGGAAATAAATACAGACACTATTGCTTTGGCTTACCTTAAGGAACAGTTATTCTCCCATTGAACAAAAATTATTTTGGCTCTTTTGCTTATTTTAAGAATGGAATGCTAATGGAATACTAATCCACTCTGGATGGATACCCCAAATGAATACCTATGCCACTTTCCTTTTTTCAAGATTTATTTATTTATTTATTTATTTATTTATTTATTTATTTGAGAGAGAGCGAGAGAGAAAGGCAGAGGGAGAGAATCTCAAGCAGACCCCTGACAAGCACAGAGCCCAATGTGGGGCTCCATCCCACAACCCCAAGAGATCACAACCTGAGCCAAAATTACCAGCCAGATGCTTAACTAATTGAGCCACCCTGGCACTCCAACTATACCATTTTTCAAGAACACTAGGATGAAGCTGTAATTATGCTACAGTGTTTACTCAGAATAAACGCTAGATAACCACCATGCAGACTGGACATTCAAAATAAAGTATTTGTTGTTTGCTAAATTAATTCCACATGCTCCACCGATTTATCATTTTTATATTGCTCTGCTTCTTTAGATTCCTAGTTTCTACATTTCCCCCTTCGCTCACTTTGGAACAACATGAGAGCAATTCTTGGAAGACAGTTATCCACATGGAGTCAATTGCAAAATACAACCTCTAACTTCTGAAACAGATCTTTGGTGATAAAAAGTCCCAAACATCTATTATTTCCTTCAAAAAGTTCTCTCTTCATTAATACCATATAGTTCTCATCGCTATTCCAATAGATTTGCATTTTCTATTTCTATTCTAAAAGGATGTGCTTATCTATTTCACACATTACAACTAAAAATTGGAAAGCAATATTTAGTATGTCACTTTATAGCCAATAGACCCTAGAATCCCGTGATTGTGATCTCATTGTTATCTGAAATGCATTTAAACACACACATACAACCTTATCTTTTATTTTGCAGTTAAGAAGCTGGCTTTATTATTCAGTATGACTTTTTGTGTTAGGAAACCAAATAATCTGATTGACCTAGTTAAGTGACTTGATCAGTGGCTTTTCCACATATAGAAACATTGCCCAGATTCTGCACATGAAGTGTATGTTCTTTTTTTCTAAGATTTTATTTTAGAGAGATAGAGGGAGGGAGAGAATCTCAAGTAGACTTTCTGCTGGGTGCAGAGCTGGATGTGGAGCCTGATCCCATGACCCTGAGATCATGACCTGAGCCAAAATCAAGAGCCAGACACTCAACCAACTAAGCCACGCAGGCACTCCACGAATTGTATGTTCTTATGCAAAGTGGATGTGATATCCGAGTTTTAAACTGATTGCTTTCATCAAGCATCTACAAAAAGAATTAGCTCTACAAAAGCTATAATCAATGAAGGCTCTCAAGGTCATATCTGATCCAAATTATCTCCTCCACCTGCTTGCTAGGGAGTTTGCCTGACCTGAGACCCCAGCATTTTAATCATTGTTCAAGGTTAAACATCCAACACAGAGGTGTGCAGCCAGAAGTCTCCCATTAAATAAGAACATGTTACCAGAGATGATAAAGAAGATTCTGAGTCATACGTGCTCTAGCCATCTCTTGTTTACAGATTAGGATGAACTTATTTACCCTATCATATATTTCACATTTTGGAATCCAGAGAGAACTCTTTTGTGAAGGACGAAATCCAGATATGGGGGGTGGGAGTAAAAAAGGATACCCAGCAGGTCCTGGACAATGATACCAAGGGTGAAAATAGAAACATAGTTAATAAACTGACAACATCTCTGCTAGAATGGCCCAGCATTCAATTTATCCACCAGAACTCCACCTCTACCCTTGCCACAGACTTGCACGATGGGCCTTAAATCTGATGTTACAGCTATAGAGCTGTATTCCACAGACCACTACAGAATAATGCAAGGATCAAAACCTTAGACTTTTGCAGTGAGATGGATTGAGATTTGAATTCTATCTCTGCTATTTGTTGGCTATGTGACCCAGGCCAAATTACTCGACCCTCTGAACATTCAATTTTTAATCTGTAAAATGTGGATGATGAAACTTCCATAATAAAATTGTTATGAGGATTAAATGACCTAATGCTTCACACATTGTCTTGCACATACTAAGCAAAAAATAAATATTAGCTGTTATTAATAAACCCAAACCAAGCAAAGTAGCATTTGTTTCTGAGGGTCAGCCACTGAATAGTGGATCAAATGTTTTATTGATCCAGTTCAGCCCCTGAGAAGTCTGAGGTAACCTTACCCTATTTGTAGGCCCATTATGTCACCTTACTAATCAAATAGGACATTTAGTTGCCTAATTCACTACTATGAAATGTAACAGCTAGCAATTAGCTATAGTATGGAGGGGCAGAATGGGTTGCAAGGTTTCAGAAAATTCCAGCAAATATATTTGTGTGATTATACCTGAGGAGGAGGGTCATACCTGTGTAGGAGAACCCAAAGATTTTACTGTATTTGCATTCTTTGATCTCCTGTCCATACTTAAAGAGTATCCTGCATGACTCTTGAGCTAGCTTGGACTCCAAATGGTTGGATTCCTTCCCCTTCTAGCCCACACAGACCTGGAAACATTGTGGAGATTTTTTTTCTTATGAAGGTAAATGATCTTCTGGGACAGAACCCTCAGGAAGCACCAGTAAAGGTACAAATGAGATACCAAAGTGTTGATATTCAAAGCCAAACTAACATACACACATCCAAAGGAAGGCAACCAGTTTGGGGAAAGGTCTAGAGGTCAGGAACAGTGGGCTTCAAGTATTTGTTTTTCTTTTCCTTTTTTTGTTTTTTAATTTTTATTTATTTATGATAGTCACACACAGAGAGAGAGAGAGAGAGAGAGAGGCAGAGACACAGGCAGAGGGAGAAGCAGGCTCCATGCACCGGGAGCCCGACGTGGGACTCGATCCCGGGTCTCCAGGATCGCGCCCTGGGCCAAAGGCAGGCGATAAACCGCTGCACCACCCAGGGATCCCCAAGTATTTGAAGGATTCTCAAGGTGAGGAGGGATATAAATCAGCTCTGATTTATTCCAATGGAACTAGTAGGCAGAAGGGCTTGGGAGACAGATTTGATAAGAATAGGTTGTTCCAATATGTAGTGAGCTCCCGATTGGTGAGGATGTCCAAGCAGAGGCTTGATACCAAATCTTAGGGAGTTTGGCGAAATAATTTGTTCCTTTGGAAGATATGGTTCTAGATAACAGCTAAATATCCTTCTACCTGTAAGCTGACATTGTCCAGTAATTCTATAAAAAGCTAGAGAATTCACATTTATTATTTCATTATTTCAGGAGGCTTCCACTAGGTTTTAAATCACTTTATGAAAAATTCTGTCCCCCACTCCCTGCCTCCTGAAAATGATGAACTAATCACAGGGATAAGTTCAACATATTTTATATCTATTAAGGCATAGTTATTCATTTCAGTCTAAATTACTTCTTAAAACAAGTAAATAGTCTATAACTAGTCCTGGGATTATACAAAGAGTATAAGCTATTTGCAGATATGTGCAGTCGGAGGAAGAAAAATATGCCCTAATAAAATTACAGCTCATAAGTTTCAACATTAAAAACCCTGATTTAATTTTATAATCCTTCCTTATGAAGTCACTGAAGATTTGTAAGCCTTTGCCTAATGAGGATCTATGGTATAATGGCCATAGTGCTCTGAGGATGGAGGGGCAATGTACCTCGAAAAACATTTCAAAATCCATTTAATTATATCAGGCCCAATGACAAGCATTTACGAATGCACACATCAAAAACTGGAGGTGTAATTTGGGGTCACATATCATTGGCTGAGTAGCAGAAACAAAGCTAAGTAAATTTCTGCTTGGCTTCTCAAATTAACAGGATTGATTTAGTTTGATTCAAGTTTTGGTTTTCTCAAGGAGTAAACCCATGGTACAGTACTATTTCAGCTGAATTAATTGCCTAATTTCTAATACTGAGTCCTTACAACTTTTTCAAAGCTAGTAGATATGCCATCCATATTTCTGTGGAGACCCATTGCAGACAATACTCTGGTGTTCATCCAAGAAAAGAGGATGGGTCCGACAGCATCCTACACTTCCCACACACTGCTGTTTGCACCTTAGGTGTTATAAACTGAATACTAATTAGGTTTTAACACTTGTAATTAGATGGTTATTCATGCTGTTGTAATGTACTTTTCCTTTCCAAATTTGGTTTCAGAGTTGTCACTTTCCAGATCATTACCTGAGTTTTGGTGGCATCATTGACGACTTCCTATAGCCTTTACCATTGGTCAATGCTTATTTATTGAATGAACCAACTCTTCGGAACCCAACCGCTTCTGGTTTACTACCCTAGCTTCCTGAAGTGGTCTCATTTCTTCCATCCTTGATCACTTACAGTCTATTCGCAACACAGCTGCTACAGATGTTCTCTTAAAATCAAAGTCAGATCACGGCCCGGCTCTACACAGATCCCTCCAGTAGCTCACCAATTCACTCAGGATAAAAGCCAAAATCTTACGTAAGGCCCGAACTAGATGGCCCTGTATGGCCTTGTCCCTCCATTCTTTCTCAGGCTGCCTCTCCCACTACACTCCTCTTCATTTGCCCTAACCATCAACTAGTCTCCTTGCTATGCTTAGAATACTCCTGCTTTAGAGCTTTTGCACTGGTGAGGTTTTTGTATTACCAGGAATGATCTTCTCTCAGATACTGGCATGACTAACTCCCTCATGTCCTTTCTCAAATATTACCTTGATTAATCTACTTGAAATTACAACCCCCATCTTCATCACCCTGGTCGTTTTTATACTCACATATAAATCCAATAAAAAATCCACAAAATATTTTTAGAACTACAGAATGTTAATAAAATAAATTTAAAAACCTAAATAAATGGAAGGCGCACTATGTTCATGGAGTGGAAAACTCTACATAGGAAAGATGTCAGTGCTTCCCAAACTGCTATACAGGTTTAACCCAATTCCTATCAAAATCCTAGCAGGATCATTTTTTAGATTATAGACAAAAGGATTTTAAGATACATATGGAAAGGTAAAGGAACTAGAATAGCCAAAAAAATTTTTATAAAGAAAAACAAAGTGGAGGAATCATTCTACCTGATTTTAAGAGTTACTAAAATGCTACATTACTCAAGACAGCATGGCACTGGCAGAGGAATAAATACATAGATCAGTGGAACAGAATCGAGAATCCAGAAATAGATGTACAGAAGTATGACCAACAGACTTTAACAAAGAAACACAGGTATTCAATGGAAGAAGGATAGTCTTTTCAAGAAATGATGCTGATGCAATTGGGCATCTATAGGCAAAAAAATAAAATCTCAATCTAAACTTCATATCTTGTTATCCTCAAATGGATAATAAATGCATAATAAATTCAAACATATAATGTTAGACCATAAAAGTTTTAGTAGATAACATAAGAGAAAATCTTCATGACATAGGATTAGGAGACAAGATATCAGACATAGCAAAAGTTGGTAGAGCATGAGACTCTTGGGCTCAGGGTCATGAGTTAAAAGCCTCTCATTGGGTGTGGAGCTAACATATAAATACATACATACATACATACATACATGCCTGTTTTTAAAAAATTAAAATTAAAATTATTTTTAAAACAAAAAGTTCTAAAAAGAACTTTGAAAATACCATGTCAAGTGCTGGCAAATCACTCATGCATTGCTGGTGAGAATTTGAAATGTTACAGTCCCTCTAGAAATTAGTTTGACACTTTCTCACGAAATTAAGCATACCTTAAACATACCACCTAGTAATTGCATTCATGGTTAGCCCAGTGAAATGAAAATGTATACCCACACAAAAACCTGTATATGGATGTTTATAGAAACTCTATTAATAAATAGCCCAGACTGGAAGTGACCCCCCCATATCTTTCAATGAGTTAACAATTAAGTAAGCTGTGGTACATCCATATCATGGAATACTATTACATAATAAAAAGGAATGAACTGTTAGATAGATCTGGAGAAATTTATTCTGAGTGAAGAAAGCCAGTCTCTAAAGGTTATAGCCTATGGGTATATATTTTTATGTTTTTTTTTTTATGTTTTAATGATGTTCTTGAAAAGATAAAACTAGAACTATAAAAATGGAGAATGGATCAGGGGCTGCCAGGGGTTAAAGGTGGAGTGATGGAACAGCTCTGTATTTTGATTGTGCTGGTGGTTATATGAATTTATAAATGGTATAAAATTCACAGACCTATATAACAAAGAATTGATTTTACTGTATGTTAATTCTAAAAATAAAAAAATTAAGCCAGATACCAAAGATTAGTGCATGTTATACATTACTGTATCCATGTTGCAACTCAATGGAAAAATGAAGAAATTAAAAAGAATGTAAGAATTGTGCCATATTTTAATGTCTACATTTTCAATTAAAATGAAGTGATGATGGGTGGGCTCAGTCAGTAGAGCATGTGACTCTTGACTTCAGGATCATGAGTTCGAGCCCCACATTGGGCAGAGAACCTACTTAAAAAATAATGATAATAATATAGTTAAGTGATGAAAAAATATAAAAGCCAAATACATGAGACTGTGTTAGTTGTATTTTTCCTATTGATTTCTACTGATTGCAGTGAGCTGATGGTAATACTTTGAAATATGTTTAGACTTGCTTTTGGCACAAGGTATTGTTGAAGTTTTAGAATGTTCCATATGTGCCTGAAAAGAATGTGCATAATATCGTTGTGGATTTTAACATTTTCTATGTAGTCTATTGGGTCAAATTTATTTAATGTGTTATCCAAGTAGTTCGCTTTCTTTAAAGTGAGGTGGATAAATAAATAAATAAATAAATAAATAAATAAATAAATAAACTGAGGTGGAGTGTATGTCTCGTTGTTGTAGAATTATTTGTGGGCATTTTTAAAGTAATTTCTTCCAGAAGGATCTGCATTTGCTTCTGCCAGGTGCTTGAGGGCCATTACCACCAGTCCAAGACCACCTTCAGTATACTTCACAGCTTGATATTTTTCTTTGATGATCCATTAATGCCAACAGAGACAGTGCCAACATAGGCTGCAATTTCCCATGAGGACGGATCCATGGCCACAATTCTCAGTGACAAGTTTTTCTCCTTTTATTTCTACTGCTCTCATTAACCCTGAAGGAGAATACCTTTGGTTCCTACTTTCTACCAGAGTATAATCCTTCAGGGTCCAAGTTGAATGTGGGAAGAGCCTTTTATTAGTGTCTTCTGTAGGGCAGGCCTTGGGTTTTTGCTTCTGTCCCCTGACCCTGTGAGGCCACGACACATGAAGGCCAAGTTGGCCTGGACTGGCAAAACACTTCAGTTCCCATTTCCCGGAGATTTTGACCTGCTTGTACTTCAATAGCCTATTATTTATTGATTGATTTTGGACAATTAGAGCACATTTGTCCTACCCAGTGTTTTAAATTTTCAAGGGCAGGGGGTGTTTCGACTAAGCTTAAGTGGAAGTTCCCACTTCTGCTCCAATTTCCCTTGTTATCTCCCTCTAGACCACGAGTTTCTTGTTCCCAGTCCCTTGTTCAGCACCTCATCATTATAACAAATACCCAACACATCCTAGGACAATGAGGTACCAGAATAACCAGTCCAAAACTATGAGACGAGGCCTCTCGACCGGAGGCCTGTTATTCTTTTCACGGTACCATGCTGCTTGTTTCAGCTCAATGCTGCTCATCCTGGGACTCATCCCTGAGCCGCAGGAAGAACAAGGGAGACCTCTGGCTAAGGCAGACCTCAGCATCTGCATCAAGTTCACGTCTTGGCACTTCGATCATAGGCACTTTCAGGTTAGCTTAGCTCACTTAGCTGCCTTTCTCGCTTCCTAACACCTTCGGGTCCACTCAGCCCATGCCTAGATTTTGGCCTAGGCAAAAATCCTAGATTTCCCACCTGCTGGCCATTCCCTGGTGCCCAGTGCCTGACCTCTGCCAGGAAAACCCAGTTCCTCTGTTACCTAAGGGGCAGCCATTCGACAAGGGCTGGGTGTGCATTGCGACGGTTTTGCTCCTCACACATGGAGTCACCGAAGCAGGAGGGTAACAGATGCGAACCCACTACAATTCTCTGCTTCAGCTGATGGGATCACGGCACCAATGACTTAGTTTCCTGGGGCTGCCATAACAAAGTACCAGAGACTGGGGGGCCTAACCAACAGAAATCATTTCCTCACAGTTCTGGAGGCTGGAAGGCTGGCATCTGTGTCAGGTACATTGATGTCTTTGAGGCCTCTCTCCTTGCTGGAAGATGGCTGTCTCCTCCCTGTGTCTTCATATGCTCTTCCCTGAGTGTGTGTGTGTGTGTGTCTGTGTCCTAATCTCTTTTTATAAACACACTAGTCATATTGGATTAGAGCCCCCTTGATGACGTCATTTTAACTAAATCACCTCTGACAGACTTTGTCTCCAAATATAGTCACATCCTGAGGTGCTGGGGGTTAGGACTGCAAAATTAGAGGGGAACACAATGCGGACGCAACCATCAGCTTATACTCAAACTGAAGATTTCTGTGACCTGCTCGAGTCACCACACCGACCTCACCAATACAGATGAGTTGGGCTCTGTGCTACCTAGCTTTTGGCAATGAGCAGCCTTACCTTGCACCCGCATGCTGTGCCATCTGCTTCCTGAGGCAGATCTTGTCTGTTATGAGAGAACTGGCAAGCACCAGTGTAAAAGTTTGTGTTCCAAATATTAAATATTTAAATATTAATTTGTTCTTTGAAATGCTTACCAAAGTTTATCAGTATGTTCATTACAAGCCTCATAATGATATTTAATATTCACTAATGAAATCAACAGGGTAGGTTCCTCCCCTTAGCTCTTATTTCCCTTTTCCTCCAAATCATTCAGTAGACCACACAAGACTGTAAAGATTAAATTCGGTGGCATGCTTAATTGACAAAATATGTGAAAAGATGTTTGTGCCAGTAGCTATAAATGACATCACATGCTCTGGAGGAAAGATGTTTCAGTGGGAAATGATGTAGCAATAATCGAACACACCCGTTACGTCGAAAACGGAAGGCATTTGGCACAGAGAAAAATATTCTCTCCCAGCACAGAATTTTTGATGGAGAAATTGACTTTAAGTAGGCTGAACATAGAGGATGTGTGCGTCGGCACTAACAATTGGCATTTCTGTATTTTTATCTCACATTATTCACGGCTTCAAAATAAATATTTTCTGTTTCTTCCTGCATCATAGCAAATAAGTAGTATAAACTTCTCAGGCTCCCCGAGGAAATAATGGCTCACACTTCCTGAGCGCACATCTGCCAAGTACTGACTGCATCAGCTCATTTCACCTGCAACTCTGCCCTTCGAGGCAGGTACCATTATTTTCCTGACATTATTGATGAGAAAGCCGAGGACAGAGTTTAGGTAATTCTCCCACAATCGCTCCACTCTGACTCCAAACCCTAAGTTCTTAACCTCTATATTTAACCTCTTCTTGCCCCCCACAGTTCCTCAAGTGTGCAAAGCATAGGATATAAATAAACACCTTGGAAACGTGGAAGAAACAGTCTACCTGGAAATATTAGAAACTTGGGTGCCTCAGTTAAGCAAACCAGCTCTTGGTTTTGGCTCAGGTCATAATCTCAGGGTTGTGGGATCAAGACCCATGTGGGCCCTGCGGTGGGTGTGGAGCCTGCTTCCTATTCTCTGTCTTGCTCTCCCTCTGCCCCACCACCTTGCTCTCTCTCTTTCTCTCAAAAAAACATGTTAGAAAACTACTACATCTCTGTGTAAATACATCTAGAAGCTAATCAGGGGCGAAGCTGACCCTTACAGCCTGCCACATCCAGGAGGGAAGAGGTTTTATTGTTTGAGTCCTTCATGGACTTGGCAAATCTGCAAGAAAATACTTTATCGTTTGGTCACTTCAGTGGCCTAATTTGCTGAGTATTAGTTAAAAGGTACTGCATAGCGGTTAGGTCTGGCAGTAGTTAGTAAAGGAAAGCTTTAAAAAAAGATACCCTACAATACATAATTCTTGTTCTCTGAATGCACATTGAAGAGCAGTTTCAGCTACTACCAAGGTGACCATGGGGTATGACCACTGGAACAAGGTACTGTTTGCAACCTAATCATTGAAACTACTTCATGAGAACATGGAAGTATACAGGACCTTTTTTCTTTATTTCTTTGGCAGGAAAGAAAGAGGTCCAATAGTTGGCTGTGAATTAAAGATGTGCCAAAATGCATAATATGTAAGGAGATTCTGGATGTGGGTTCACTGGCCAAAATCAGGGCATCTCCATGAAAGCAGCTGTGATACACAGGAGTGTGTGGCAATACTCATTTCAGATTCCAAATCTGGGCCAACTCATTGGGCAAGAGAGTCAGGAGACCTGGTTTCTCATGCAGGTCTTGCTGTACATCAGAGGGCCTTCTGCTGGCCACCTTTTGGTCTCCATCGCCCTTCTGGAAACACAGATGGACGGACAGCAAGGCAAAAGGACGTGCTTCCTGCTGGCAGCTCGCACCAAGCAGCTCCTTGTCAGGAAGGAGTATGCTTTTTGACTGTTTAATGGTGTCACGAACAAATGCTCCAACAAAGCAAGAGCTTTCTCTCACCCGACGAAAACAATCCCTTATTGCTGAGAGAGATGGCACATTATCAACATCAGCAGTTTATTCTGGTATCAGCATTAGCCACTCAAGCTGAGCTTAACCGACTCTCCTTGCAATTCCCTATCTCGTCTGATTTTCACTTTCTGGTTTACTATCCTCCCATTGTTCCTTTGCACAGTGAGGGAGCTGCTTTTGATTCTGTTTGTTGCCATAGGAATCGACCTTCATACGGATATGCAATGCCACCGACTCACCTGCTGCTCTGTCCAAAGACACCAGGGGCCAGGCCTCCGTTGTCACCTGGGGGGGAATCAGGGCTCAGTGCTCTGGACGGCCACTCCCCCGTGTAAGCAGAAGCAAGCACTCAAGATTTGCATGGTGATTTCACTTTTCAACATGGGGGCCATGTATGTTTTCTCCCTCATCCTGAAAACATATATTCCAGACAGGTAGATTTCACAGGGGTTCTCCTTTTTTTTTTTTTTTTTTTTTTTTTTTTTGCATAAGTAGGAAAAGTAACGCACAGAGGCACTACAGAACTGCCCCAAATTCCCACAGAAATGTAGTGGCGCTACTGGGGTTCAAGCCCCAACTCCTTAGTTCTCTTTCCTTCCGATAGATCAGGCTCTAGTTCCAGGGCACGTAATTTAAGACCAGAGCAACATGTTGCTGCAGACAGGGAGGTGTTAGAGCCTCGTTCAGAGGTCAGCAAACGACAGCCAACCCAGGCCCACTAGCTGTCTTTTAAATAAACTTTTACTGGCACACAGCCATACCCATCCATTGACATATCTTCTATGGCTGCTTTTGCACGATTAGGGAGGAGTTCAGTAGTTGTGGCAGAGACCACGTGGTCTGTAAGTCTGAAAATACTTACCATCCGGCCCTTTACAAAAAAGTTTGCTGTCCCCCAGCCTGGTGGGTAAAGACTGGGCTCAGAATTCACATGGACCATAAATTGTTACTTTGAAGCTGTGTCACCTCAGAAGTTTGTGAACCTTCCTGAGCCTCTGTTTCCCTGGGTGTAAAATGGGGCCTACATATGCCTGCCACATAGGGTCATTGATGGTCACTCAGTAAAATTAAATGAGATAATGTGTGCTTTGCATAGTATCTGGCCGGTGGTAAGCCATCACTCAACAGCAAGTATTGTTGTTTCTGAGGAAGATCTAGTGTCTTTTGCCAATGTTTTTCTCCTAACTAGCTGCGATGCCCTCAGCTGGCCTGCCAGGAAGCACAAGATTTCCATAGGTCTGGGGCAAAAACCTAAAAGCCGGAGGCTGCTTACACCCCGCCCCTTGCCATTCTTACCCTCTGCCGTGCCAGCTACCACTGAGCCCACTTCTGATTTGGCTCTTGAGCTTGACTGTCGTCACTCAGGCCTTTCCTCTGCTAGTCGGGGACATTTGACTGCTGCTTCTGCTTGGACACTGTTGCTATGCTTGGGATTTCTAACCCCAATGGATCTGAGCATTCGAGCAAAGTGTAGCCTGCGACAGTAAGTAGACTAGGAGGCGAGAGTGGTACATTTTTGCGTAGGAATGAGGCTCAAGCCACGGATTTATTGTCTATGTGTATAGCTTTTGTGCATATTTCTGGATTTGTGAGTTGTCTTCGTGGTATAGGATGACTGATTTCTGGTGTTTTGTGCTTTTACAGAAGAAGTAGATTATTCCAGTGACTCAGCCAGCTCAGAGACGGCTCTCCTTGAGGTGGCCCCAAGGGTTAGGGTTTCCTCTGAACTTCCTCGACTTCCCTGACTTCCCTGGCATGAGGCCCTTACTCACGACATGATGTCAGCCAACAAACAGCCCCATCTACTCATCATCACCTTTTCATAGGTTTTCCCCATTGGGAGCTACATAGTTTGAAACATTCTGACATACCGAACTGCATTTATTTCTTTGGATAACCTTCTTTAAACCAACTGCACTTAGGAGGTAATAATCAAACTTCCCTCCCCCCTCAAAAAGTGAATTAAAAGGATCCGGCGATTTGAGTTTCTCATCCAGGTGCACTGGCCTCAAGTTCCTTGCCTGTAAAAGGGAGGTGAGACCAGCCACCGCCTCACGACCACCATGAACACAGAATAAGGTAAAGAGTGGTCGGCACACAGCAAGTACTCAGCACTGATGAGCTCTAATGGTTAAGATGAGGCAAAGTTACTAGTCGGAAGCCATAACTGATGGTCTCCACAGAATCCCGGCCCAAGGTCAAAGCACTCGTGGCCTTGGCTGCCTGCACAGTCCTCAGGGGAGCCCAGATAAGTTCTCCATCACCTTGAGAGCATTTCTGTTTGTGTGTGTGCCTAGGAGAATAGTAAAACCCCCATTTCTATCCTATAGACCTGCAGGTATCTAAGGAACTGCTGTAAACTCTTCTCAAGCCAACTTTTCCATGCTATACAACTTGAGGTTAAAAAAAAATAAGTAGTATTTTTGTCCCCCCAGCCCCTCAATGAAGACAACTGCCTTCCATTTGTTCTAAAGTGCCTCCTTTCCGTTTCAGGATGTGTTCAAGGCATGCAGGGAAGGAAGTTGTTCTTTCATTTTAGCATCCTGGGATTTAATGAGTAAGTCCAGGATGGTCTATTTATATCCTTTCAGTGGTGTGGGGGAGGGGGGAGTGGCATGTGGGGTAAGCCAGGGCATAAGCTTTGAATCACACAGACCTGGCTTCTCTGCCCGGCCCTGTCACTCACTGGCTCTGTGGCTTTAGGTAAGTGCCTTTGGCTCTCTGAGCCTGTTTCCTCACCCACCAACCTCACAAGCTGGCTGCGAGAAGGAAATGACATGGGGCATGTCCAACAGTTGGAGCGGCCCTGGTGCAGAGGACACAGACAGGAGGGAGGGAGAGATGTCAGGAGTCTCTTTGCTCCACTGCCTCCCCCTCTCTCAGCCTTTGTCTTCCCAGGCTAAGTCCAGACATCTGTGCGGGCCAAAGGCAGGCCGTCCCAAGATGAGCCACTTTGGCATGAACATTATTTTGACTTAAAAGCAATCCAAGCTCAGCAGATTCAGGAAAAGCTCTTTAAAAGCCTGCCAGTACCAGGCAGAGAGCTAAAACTGAGATTCTTCTTTACCCAAGAAACTTATTTGTGTCCTAGGGCAACCTTTACTTTCTAAATGCTGCCCTCACCTTCCTGCTAATGGTCTTCCTCCCCTGTGTATCCTCAGACCCCTCCCCCTCTCCTGAGCTCATGTGAGCATCATGCTGTCTCACTGTCTTTGGAATTTCCATGTGTGTGTGGACCCCCCATATGTACACTGTTGAATTTGTTTTTCTCCTGTTCAGGGGTCTCATGTCAGTTTCTTAGTCCAGCTAGAAGGACCATTAAGGGCAGAGGAAATTCTACCTCCTAGACCCCTCTCAACATGCCTAGTTAAGAGACAAGTGATGTGATGGCTTCATGGTTAACCTGAGTCCCACTTCATCTGGGAAAAAAACAGCTATGCTGGGAACAGATGACAATAAGCTGATGGCAAGTGAACGTTGTCCTTGGGTATGATCAGATTCACACAGCTATTGGGGTATTGGTTGAAGATGATGCTGTATCATGATCCTGTCCCCCACTTTAGGGGTACTACTGGGTAACATTCATCAGCAATATCATGTGGAATCCACACACAAGCCTTCTCAGTGTCTCTGCAAACTGGTTTCATTAAATTCTGGCCCAGCTTCATACTCTATATGCATAATACTCAAATCCCTCCTTGGAGAAGTCAAGAGCCAGGGGTGAAAACCTCACAGTCCATAAGGCCTCAGAGAGTGTCACATTTTTACCTTTCTCCTTGCTTCAAGGAGCAGATGAGCTCAACCCCAGAGCCAAGCCATTCCCAGAGGGCCTATTGTCTCCCAGGCCCTCATGGAACCCCTGTATCACATCAACATTATGCTTGTGCATTAGTTTGCTAGGGCTTTGTAACCAAGTACTCCAGACTGGAGGACTTACACAACAGACATGTATTGTCTCACGGTTCTGGAAGATGGGAAGTCTGAGCTCAAGATGTTGGCAGGGTTTGTGCCTTCTGAGGCCTCTCTGCTTGGCCTTGTTTTCTACCTGTGTCTTCACATGCTTTTCTCCCCGGGGGGATCTTTGTGCCCTAACCTCCTCTTATAAGAATACCAGCCATACTGGATTAGGGCCCACCCTATTGACCTCATCTTAATGTAATTACCTTGTTAAAGGCCCCATCTCCCAATACAGTCACATTCTGAAGTACGGGGGCGAGGGGGTGAGACTTTCAACATATAAATATGGGGGGACACAAGCCAGCCCATAGCAGCTTGCATGCTGACGCACGGTGAGCCTGGGGCCTGTGGCTCCAGCCCCCAGCCCGAGCAGTGGTACTGCCTGCCCTCAGAAATACTAGTTTCTTTTCCTCCTCTGTTTCATCTCCCTGCCAAATGGAGACCGTGTTCCCTTGTTCCTAAAGCTTCAGTATAAGTCTCCCTAACTCCTCCCAGATGCCAAAGATACACAACCAAATGGCTCTCAGGTCACCCAGTCATGACCTCCTTCTAACCTTTGCCATCTGAAGAATTGGCCCACTGGGCCACACTCTAGAGTCTTACAAACTTGGGCCAATCTTCAAGTCTCCTAGTATTTTGTTAAAAAGTGCATACACATTGGGCACATCTACTGCCAAGGGACATTTGAGCTTTTCCAAGACAGCCCAGATTTTTAAAAATCCAATCTCCTTGTCAGACCACGTTTCTGATTATGCTTCTCAGTTTGGGATTTGGGAAATGTGGCCACTGTAGGTAGGAGCCATACCTCTTTACAGGCATATGCATAATTATGTATAATAATGTACCTCCCAAAGATGCATAATGAATGATAATTAAGATATTTACATTATGCACATGTGCTTTCAGCCCCAGGACTCCAATTCAAAATGCCAATTGTCCCTTTACATAAAATGAGATTCATGACAAACCATAGAACTTTATCACAAATGTTTTCCTTCAGCCTCTGGGAGTACAAAGCCAGAGATTGGAACCAGAGCGTGGGATATATTACATATCTTGCATTTTCCAGGCAGTCCCAGTTTCAAGGTACGTGTCCCAGTTTTAGGTTTGGAAAATACAATCCTCATAATTGCAACAGTCGTTCCATGAGATTGGGTTAGTTCCCCTTTTTAAATGGTTGGTCCACATTTTTAAAGAACCTACTCAGCGCATCACATCATATAAACCATGGCCTTTTAAATTTAACTGTCAACTGTTCTCCCCTTCCCCTCTCCCTCATACCCATCTCCAAAAAGGAGAATCTCAGATCACCTCTGGTGACTTGGATGTTAATAATAATGCATGGGGTGCCTGGCTGGCCGGGTGGTTGAGCATCTGCCTTTGGCTCAGGTCATGATCCCAGGTCCTGGGATCGAGCCCCATGTTGGGCTCCCTGCTTCCAAGGGGAGCCTGCCTCTCCCTCTGTCACTTCCCCTGCTTGTGCTCTTTCTCTGTTAAATGAATAAATAGAAATCTTTAAAAAAATAATAAGTGTGTGAAGTCTGTCATTATCATCTTTCCTATTTCCTCTATGAGTCCATGTGTTTTAGAATCTGTTAGCATAGGTGGCTCTAATAATCTTATTGTCAGCCCTTTACACAAGGGGAGAGAAATGCCTAATGTTCACTTTGGAAGGGCAAGGGACATTCTAGAATATATATCTTACAAGGTGATGAAGTAGATCTGGGGAGCTCTGATTCTGTGCCTGATGTCTGAGGTAGGGAGAGATGGTAGTGTAATAGGAGTAAAGAGGCATGGCTTATTTTTCCTCCTCCAACATTTTATTTAAAAATTTTCAAATCTATAGTGAACTTGAAAAAACCTTAGAGTTAACAGTACTCAAATGTTTTTGAACTCTAAAAACATCGCTTTCATTTGTTTTTCCCCAGTACACTGTGACCAGGTCGGCTTGGGCAGAGGCATTTTGTTCTCTGTCCTCTGAACAGTATGTACCTAAATGGGACATTCTTTTGTAATCTGAACTAATTGTGTCTATTTTCTCAGTAAATGAAGGTAAATACAGTATGTTTCTAAAAAAAAAAAATCTCAAAGGTCTTTGCTGCTTAAAGACCACTCCTTTGCTACTACCCCCACTGCCTGCGCCCACCCAAGCCCTGAATGGCATCCTTCCTCCCCTCCCAAACCCTAAGGCCAATCATTTGGGGATGTGAAAATCTAGACTACAGGGAATATTTAGTTGCTACATACCAAAGACAGTTTAATGAAGCTGGAAGAAAGTTTTGCAAGCAAATGTCACAGAGAACATCAAGCAATCAGAGGTAACCTTGTTGGACAGAGGATTTTCTGTCCTCCCTTTTATTTGGCTCCTGATTTCTGTCAAGCTTGAATAAATCATAACACAAGGTTATTTCAGTCCTTCCTGCCACAAATGCAAGGCAGATTACTAAAATTACAAAGCACAGGTGGTAAAATGTACTTGGGTGAGACCAGAGTCCATATCAATTGGTGCCTACCCAAATGAGTCAGAACTCTGGAGGATATAAAAGCTACTCCCCAAAATATTCATTTTAAAGGGTTTATTCATTTTGAACAAGTCCTAGCTATGCATCTGAATTGGAAAATATGTGTGTATTAATTATAACATTTATAATACAGAAGGTAATCATACCTTGCAAATTCTAGACTCTTTAATTCAAAGACTTCAAGGAACTTACAAGCACCAATTAGTTCTTTCAACTCCCCTATGAAGCAGATATGGCCAGTATATCCATTTCTATTTATTAAGGAGTACTCGACAAACTCTTTTTATTTTGGTTTGAAAATGTATCTCGGGGATGCCTGGGTGGCTCAGTAGTTGAGTGTCTGCCTTTGGCTCAGGTCGGGATCCTGGGGTCCTGGGATGGATTCCCACATCGGGCTTGTTGCAGTGAGGCTGCTTCTCCCTCTGCCTGTGTCTCTGCCTATCTCTGTGTCTCTCATGAATAAATAAATAAAATCTTAAAAAAAAGAAAATGTATCTCGACTACAAAGCATCTAGCATGGATGTGACAATTCTTGGCATATAAAACACTTTTCTTCTAAGAGCTCAGCGTGCTTAAAAGTTATCTTCCCAAAAGATAGATAGGCCGAGGCACTGTTGCTGTGGACTTCTAAATGAGAAAACAGAAAAGCAGAACCTGAGCCACAGTGGCACACAGCAACTTAGTGAAAGGCCAAGATCCACCTTCTCATTCCAGAGAGCAAATCGGGCAAAACCCAATTTCCTGCCAGGAACTTGGTTTTAGAATCACATTCTCTATAATCAAGACTACGAACCTCAGGATCAGTCATGACCTTCCTAATTGTGAGCCAGACCTTAGCTGGGAAACATCTAATTTTCTCATTCTAAGAAACAGTGCTTAAAACGAAATAAATCCCTATTCAACTACTGTAGGAAATATCAAGACAAGCTGTATGTGGTCCCAGCTCTTAAGGAGCTTCTCAAACATCCTCTCAAAGAACACCTTGTCGACAAGATACACTTCATGTCATTATGTGAAGGTGAAGGTGAAGGTGATGTAGCACAGGGACCCCACAGGCTTCCCCCAGAGCCCTTTCACTTCAAGCAAAGAAAATCAGCCAAACATGACTCTTCTTCAGGCCCTAGCATTAACAAACAGGATTACAAGTTTCCCTCCGAAGCCCTAGACAAGTCACAATCCCCTTCCGTCCGTTTCCACATTTTGTGAAGATGGACTCAGGATTACCCAACCCTTGGAAGGTTTTGAGTGTTGAATAGTGTCGTGTACCTTCAGTTAGAAATTCTGCAAGGCTGAAATCCTTACCTAGTTCTTATTCTTTATAATGTACTGAATAGTTTCAGGAGGATTTGAAATGAAATGTTTATTTGAGTCTTGTCCAAATTCTAGGCAGCGTAGGTACTCCTCGTTAAGACCCGAGATAAAATGTAAACACTTCTATTAAATATTACTTTATCTATATGCTAAATTTAAAAATCTTTTCTTGGACTCAGTCAGAACCATAAACTAGATGACGCTTTAGGGATCAATTCCAGCTGCTCTCATTTTACAAGTGAGGAAATTGAGGCTCACACAAAGGAAAGGATTTGTCAAAGGTCAAATAGGAAGTCCATAGCAACAAACATTATATGTTCTCATTCATTTGGGGAATATAAATAATAGTGAAAGGGAAAATAAGGGAAGGGAGAAGAAATGTGTGGGAAATATCAGAAAGGGAGACAGAACGTAAAGACTGCTAACTCTGGGAAACGAACTAGGGGTGGTAGAAGGGGAGGAGGGCGGGGGGTGGGAGTGAATGGGTGACGGGCACTGGGTGTTATTCTGTATGTTAATAAATTGAACACCAATAATAATAAAAAAAAAAGAAAGTCCATAGCAGTTTTCTTGATTCTTTCCAAGTTCTGTGCTTTTTCCAAAATACCACTTAGCCACAATACTTAAAGGAAAAAAAAACCAAAATCTTATCAAAAGACACAAATTTTGGATATTTTGCATACACACTCACACATGTACATAAATTCCTCCCTCCTTTTTTCCTCTTTCAACTGTATTGCCTCAGTGTCAAGTGGACGGTCTTGCTTCCTTTTTCACAAAGAAAATTGAGGCAAGCAGTGAGTGTCTTCAAATTCCACCCAACACACCTGCATAAATACTATTCTTACCAGTCATACCCCAACCTCTTCCTGGCCATGGGTAGTAATTCCTCTGGATTTAGCCCCATAATACCTTGCCTCATCACTTATACCTTCCCCTAAGCCTGTGAAAATAATCAAGTCTCACTCCCCTAATTTTGAAAAATCCTTCCTTAATCCTAATCCCCTCTCATGCCAGCTTCAGCCTTGAACATTCAGCTACCCACTATTCTGCATGTAAATGTCCCAAGAATGTCACAGATTCAGCTCACCACTTCCATATTCAAATTTGCCTGCTCCCCAGGCTTCTCTGACCAGGAAGTGGCACCATTGGGCTGTTCAAGTTAGAGATCAGGAGTTATCCTTGATTCCTTCCTCCCCTTCGGGCCCCTCACCCAAGTCCTCAGCTTTAATGAGATCATGTCTTTCTACTTTCTAGGTGGTATATGGCACCTGGCCTTTAGGCATCACTTAGAAACTTATTGAAAAGCAGGATGACAGGCCCCATCCCAGACCTGTTGTATCAAAATCTGTTAAAGCATAATAAAATTTTGGAAGCATTGCTTTAGGCAGTGTTTGTGAGGCACACAACTATCTCTATCTTTGTCAGTCTCATCTTGATCTCATTCTCCTGCCACACTAGCTTTCCATCAGATTCTCTGATTCCCCATGCTCCCTTCCTTCACATGGTCCACATAGTGCTATTCTGGAGGCCTGAAATACTCTCCCCACTTTGTTGCCTGGATGACTCATATTCACTTTTCCAACCTTAACTCAAATTTCATTTGCAGCTCAATCTCTTAGGCCAGGGGTCAACAGATTTTCTTATAGAGGGCCAGATAGTAAATATTGTCAGGTTTGCAAGGTATGTAGTCTCTGTTGCAACAATTCAACCCTGCAGTTTTAGTGCAAGAGCAGCCTTAGATGAATGACACCAACAGATGGGTGGGACTAACTTTTAATAAAACTTTATTGGCAGAAGGAGGTCCCAGGCTGAATACCAGCCCTCAGGTTAAAGTTTCTTGACCACTGTTCTAGAGTGAAACAAGAATCCCTGGTATATGATCTCACAATACCTTGTATCTTTTCTTCAGAACACTGGTGACAGTTTGTAGTTATGCATTCATTAGAGTAACTTTGGAGGCTTCAGTGTATTTAAAATATCTAAAGCCTTTGGGCCAGATGAGATCACCCAGCAGGTAGATACAGCAGAACGGAGAAGAGAGACAAGGACTAAGTCCAGGTCTACTCCAATGTTTAGAAGTCAGGAAGAGGAGGAGGAACTAGCAATAAAGACTGAGAAATTAGCAGCTAGTAAGATAAAAATAAAATCCAAAGAGTGTGGTATCTTGATAGCCAAGTGAAGAGCATGAGTTTGAGCCCCACATTGAGTGTAGAGATTACTTAAAAATAAAATCTTAAAAAAAAGGGGGGGGGGACGTCTGGGTTGTTCAGTCGGCTAAGTGCCCAACTCTTGATCTCAGCCCAGGTCTTAATCTCAGGGTTGTGAGTTCAGGCCCCAAGTTGCGCTCTGTGCTGGGGTGGAGCTTACTTCAAAAGAAATAAAAAAGAAATAATACAAAAAAAGAAATGCAAATTCTTGAATCCAACCTTATAGGCCTTATTGAATGATAAGCTGTGGAATTGGGGCTAAGCAATCTATGCCTTAACAAGCTTTCCGGGGGGGGGGGGCGGGGGGGTGGCGGGTGGAGGTGGTTCTGACTCCTACGCAAGTTGAGGAACCACTAGTCTGTGGTAAGTGTGACTTTCCTGGTTTGGTCTTACAAGGTTAGGTCTGACACAATAAATCTCTGTCCATCAAGAGCTCCATGAAAGTTGGGCCAATGAAATGACCAGCTGAAGGAAGGAAAGGCTTGAGTCTCCCTGCGCCATGGATTTGGGGCCATCGAAGAGGCTACCAGTCTGTTTTCCTTACTCTCTTCAATGACCTCTGTCCCTGCAAATGTTTCATTGGCCTGCAGGGTCATGATAATTATTGCCATTTATAGAAACCACTTAATATTTTGATGCAATTATCACAGAAATCATTAGACATATCTCCTTTTAACTTTGTTGCAAGTTTTATTTGATTATAATACTAATGTTTTGTATGCTCAATTTTCATAGTTTATTATTCATATAACAGGGCCATCTGTTCCCAACAAAAAAGAATTAGAGACCCTATGAAAATATTGACCCAATCAGCCTGAACACATGAAGACAGCAATTAGTAGTTCCCTAGGCTCCCATACAAATAGAGCAAATTTAATATACAAAAAACACATGCTTATAAAATCAGTGGTGGTATTCATATTACAAAAAGACATTTTGCTTTATAAAAATTTGCTCTACAATAGTGACCAGACTATGTGAATTGAAAGCTTCATTACATATGTATATGTTTGTGTAATTTACTCACTGATTTTCAGAAGCACACCTCTTACATAAGTGGGGCATACCCGCTATAGTCTCTGGCTCTTGCGGAGAAGGAATTGGGAAGCTCAAGAGCACCACTTGGATTCCAGATTATTCTGAGGCAGTCCTGTCACAGATCCAATCTGCTCCTGGAGATTTCCTACTGATGCCAAGGACAGCTTCCTTTATGAAAGCTAGAAACCCTGGCAAGGTGAGAATTATAGCACAGTAACTCATGTCTTGTGGATGATTCTGGGGAGCACTGAAGCCTAAGTGCCATCCACCCAACTAGGTGAGAATCAATTCCTAGCAGTTCAGTGAGGGAAGAAACTTATTATGATTCTGTGTTCCATTCCAAAATGTTATTTTAAAGAAATATTTATATTGTTAATGAAGACAGGAGCTATATAAATCTTGTGTGCTGAATTATCATGCAATGAAGCCATTGCTCAGAATCCTGATTAACCCACCAGGTCAGTCAATTCCTCCTGCCCACTTTATAATGACAAATAGCCCATGAAGTATTCCATCTGGCAATGGCCTCCCTCATTTACAGTGTCTTACACAATCAAAGGGGAAATCCCTCGTCTTGCGTGTGAACTCAATACTCAATTATGTGGTCAGCCCGAAGCCTCCTGTCCATGCCTCTCTATCCAAGGGGTCTTCTTCCCACATGCCAAGGCAGGACTCAAGTGCTGAGTAAAAAGAGAAAGAGAGAGAGAGAGAGAGAGAGAGAGATGGAAAAGAGATTACATAAAGGTGAAAGTAGGACATAGAAAGGAACCTGAATCACTGTCATTGCCAGAAGCTCGAAGCTTCATGAACAATTCTTCCAGCTCGGTGATTCTTAACCTTCAGGGATCAAGGACCCCTCTCTAAGACTTTGATGAAATGCCCGAGCTCCTCTCCTTACAAATATGTTCATCTGCATGTACATGCAAAACGTCACATCCAATTTCAGGGAGTTTATGAACCTCATATAGTATCCCCGTAGGCCCGGGTCAAAAGGCATTAATAATCACCCCCTGTCATGAGATCCAATCGTACCATCTGTGATTCCTGTGACACTGACTTGAGAATCATTTTATTAAAATATCTGACATACCTTACAGTTGGTCGATTTCCTAGGTTCTGCCTGGGACCTTCCTCTGGCCCTACTCCCTCCAGGTGGGCTTACTCACTCCCTAGTAAGTACTCACTTATGCCCTCTCTGTCAGTGGCTAACCATGCCCTGCCCTCTCTGTGAAACTCAAGAACCACGCACATAAGCATTTATCCCCCCCCAACGTGACCCCTGACCTTCAGAGTACTCATGAAGTCCATCCATGGACCCAAGATTAAGAATCTCTGGCTTGGAGGAAACCGCATCTCCTTGTAGTAGGCAGATTCAGGCATTTGGTGCTTCATTGTATTCCAGTGATTCATAGAAACAAACTGAGTTTTCAAAGAGTTACCTAATGCAGTCTTATAATCCAAATCTTTCTTGCTTGTAAATTCGTTACAAAAATCCTGATCAAGCTCCCAATGTTGAGAATGCAGGTGATTCATGCAGTTTTGCAGAGCCTGGTCTGGTCCCCCAGACCCTGCCACAGCCCTCCAGGGTTCTGTGAGTGAGCAATCAGGCAGGCCTTGGCCCACCATGCTCAATTGGGGACTAAATCAACTTGTTTCATTACCCTATTAAACCCCAAGTCTTTTATTTTGGTGCTATTTACAAGATAATAAGATCCAGCAAAGCTTAGTCATGAAAAAGATCTATTGCTTGTAATGAATTCTAATTTTGCAAGCAGCTCCATCTCATATCAATAGCTAAACATAATATTACTGATTTGCCTTTACCTTGTTTGTCAGTAAATTTGATGCATTTCTACTCTTAACAATAAATATTCATAAACTAAGCTAAATGGATTTTAGAAATGTAGTCCCTTCATGTGTGAAGTGGAATGCTAAAATAGAAAGAATATGAGCTTTGGAGTCAAGAGGAAAAAGTGTTTGAGTCACAGCTCTGCTACTTCCTAGCTGTGTCTTACATTAAATCGTCCAAGCTTTCTGAGCCTCAGTTTCATGATCTGTAAAATGGGATTAATAATGCCCTCTTTGCAAGATCATTTTGAAGATTCACATGAAATGATGGCTCATGAAAGGACTTGGTAAATTTGAAGTGCTATGAATTTGTAGTTTTTGTTTATAGCACTGCAGCTCTTATGGAAGGCCAAGGACAGACGATGCCTTCCTGCTGTCTGTGAGAAGGTGTATAAATAATTTTTGAAAGAACGAATGACTAACGGTGTTGAACACCACCACCTCTATACAAATATTAGAGGGAACTCTTGTGGATTCCTTCTGTGATATTTGCATTAACCTTTAAGGATAAAAAAAAAAGCATTTCATAGATTCTATAGGGACTAAGTAATGACCACTGTTGCCATTCTTGATGCGTCATTTAGAGTCAATATGGTTTTGGGGCGCCTGGGTGGTTCAATGGGTTAAGCAGGTTAAGCGTCTGGTCTAACTGCTGAGTCACCCAGGCATCCCCCCACCCATCCTTGCTTTCTCTCTCTCTCCTCTCTCTTTCTTTCAAATAAATAAAATAAAATAAATAAAGTCAATATGGTTTAGACAAGGTAAAAAAAATTGCAGGTAAGAGGCGGGGCTTATTTGTCCTCTAAGCTCTGCCGGTGGGTGATGTGCCACTCTATGATGTGAACAGGTAACCTCACTGCTCGTGGTTATTTCCTCATCTGCCAGCGGAGCTGGTACCAACCACTCAATTCATCCAACAGGATTCAATTGACTTTAATAATCAGAGGGTAAAGAGAAAAATCTGAAGAATGGCAGTGGAGTGAAGGGAGGCAAAAGAATGGGGAATAGGAAAAAGGAAGTGACAAGAAAGCGGATAATGCAGGCAGCATCTGTCCTTGGCTTTCCATAAGAGCTGCAGGCAGAGAGGAAGCCAGGGGATGAGAGAAGAGGAGAGAGGCTTTCCATACTGGAGGAAGAAAACAAGTGGGGACAGTCCACCAAGGGAAGAATTGGTGTGCGGATCAGCTTCAAAAGCTGCATGGTGATGTTGCGCTGGGGGGATCCTGATTACTAATCCAATTGGCATGAGCCCTAGGGACATATTCGTCATAATTAAATCCCAGAAAGTAAAGGAGTTTGATATAAGTCTCAGATCAGCAGAAAAATAGGATTTCTTTTGGAGAGTGTACTAGGAGAAAGGCAGCAGGAATGTGTGTGTGTGTGTGTGTGTGTGTGTGTGTGTGTTTTAAAGAAGAATTCCATGCAGCAGGTTCAGGTAACATCTTTGCTTGAGAAATCAAATCTAAGATGCAGGAGAAGTTTCAAGCTGAAGAAGAAAAGGTTGTGACATAGGAAGAAAGTAAGGTTTGAGGTCTGGACTGTCCAAGCTTGTGTAGGAAGGAGAGTTCACTTCAGCTCAGTTCAAGGATGTTTCTGCCTTGAGCACTTACTGTGCCCGGGGCCTCAGGCTGGATGTTGATGATACAAGCTTTCAGCTGTTTGATAAACAAACATTCCCTCTGTTACCTACTAGATGCCAGAGCGTATGGTCTGGAATACAGCGTAAATGCCCCTTATCCTCAGTGTCCCCCTGGACTAGGCACTCTTGTTATTCCCACTTTACACAGATGAGCAAAGTGTTAAGGTCCAAGATCCATGTCCCTGTCTGCCTGACACGCAGCTCTGTGCCCTGCCCCTACAGGGGTTGCCGCCCTCCAGCTGCTGGGGAGCCACAGACATGTTGTCACAAGTGTGGTAAAGAAGGAAGAAGCTCGATTTCAGCTGGCAGTGGACAAGAAACAAAGAAGGAAAACAGAGAAAGATGCTAGGGAGGAAGAAGAAGTGTCAGGATGAGGTGGGGACAGGATGGAAGGCCTAACCTTGCTTCAATTAGAAGGTTCCACACAGAGGGGCAGCAGGTAGGCCTCCAAGAAGCCAATGGAGAACATGACAAAAGAGATGAGCCAATAGAGATGGGTCCAGTTGAAGCAAGAAGAGACAAAGTGAAAGGAGCAGCAGCTAAGGGGAGGCAGCAGAGGAGGGTAGAAAGATGAGGGAGGTCAAAGGAAACCTGGAAGGACTAATTAAAATCACACCAACGGGGAAAGCACATCTTAGAGCAGGTAATACAAATAGTTTCAGAACACAGGAAATCCAACACGGAGCCCGTGGGGCTCTGAGAGCAAAGACACAAGATGTCATTTTAGTCTCAGAAACAAGGCTGCATACAAAGAAGGATATGCATTATGCATGAAAGAATATGGCTACCAGGCTCTTCGCAGTGGTCAACAGGGGAAAGAAGTCATACGAGAGAGAAAGTTTGCTTGGGTCACATCATGTAAAATAGCTGAGGTCTGAGCTGGGACATGTATTCAGACAGAGGGGCTGAAGACTCATCCTCTGTCCTCAGATATGTGTACAATGTGCGGCATTCTTTATGGTTATAATAAAGTAGTTTTGACTAGGGCAATTTTACCCCCCCAAGGGGACAGATGGCCATGACTTGGGGGGGATTTGCTACTGGCATCTAGTGGGTAGAGGGTAGAGGGCATGGGTGCTGCCAAATATTTTACACTGCCCAGGACAACCTCCACAGCAAAGGGTTATCCAACTGACATGTCAATGATGCCGAAGTCAAGAAACCCTGGTACAAGTTCTCCTATCCATCTAAAATCCCTATTCTCATGGATGACAGTGGTGAAAGGTATCTTAAAATCCCCTAATCAATGGAAACTCAGTTCTCTGTCCATTAAAAATAATTTCTTCTGGGTTAACTTAGTAACTTTGGGTAAATTCTCAGTGTTTCAGAGTTTCACCATCTAGCCCTATTTCAAACTCCCCAAAATGGCAACAGAGGCTGGTATGGGGGTCCTTGTGGAAGGTCCTCACTGGCCTCTATAGTAATGTCCCAAGATACCCCCCGTTCCATCACTAAGTACCTTCCAGGCCTGATATGGGGCTCCACCTCGCTGTCCCAGCCCTGCCTCAGTCTATGACTGCCCTTCACTGTGGTGGCCCCATGGCAGGCCTGCTCACTCCCAACATTCAGCCACCTACATAATCTCTACTAGGACATGTGGAAACTTCTGGATCCCTCTAAGGCAGATGGGCACTGAGGAAGAAGTGGCCCACCCTCTTGCATTGATTTCTCCTCTGTTATGATTGCCCCTCGTTAACGAGGGGCACTCTACTCTGAAAGGTGGTCTCCCAGAGTCCCAAAGAGCAAAGATGGGTTAAATACAGTCTGTTGTCAATTCCTCCTCAAACTTGGTCGGAATGTGAAAACTCCACTCCCCCATGGGGTCCACCCATATTAATATGGGATAAGTAGGAGAGGTGGAACACTGGTGTCTGGCTTTTTCCTCCTTCTCTCTCTCACTCTCTCTGCCACCTCTTGGCATGCTCCATTTTGTTTCTAAAGAGTAGATCCTTTGCTTGCATCATATTCTGAGTTTTCCCAGTTTATGGCTACAGTCTCAGTTGACCAGGCTTGCCCCTTCCTCCTCCTCTCTCCCTTCTTCTTTTCTTACAGCTTTTTTGAAGTGTATTTCACTTACCACAAAATTTATCGTTTAAAGTGTAATTCAGTGGGTTTTAGTATATTCACAGAGTCATACAACCATCACCACTATCTAATTTTAGGACTATTTCAGCACCCCCAAAAGAAACCCCAAATCCATTAGAGGTCCTTATTTCCCCCTCCCCACAATCTCAGGCAATCACTAATCTACTTTGTCTTTATGGATTTACACACTTGGGACATTTCATATAAATGGAATCATACAGTATGTGGGCTTTTGTGACTGGCTTCTCTCACTTAGCATGTCATTTCAAGAATCATCCATATTGTAGTATGTACCAGACTCCATTCCTCTTTAAGGCTGAATAATATTCCATTGTGTGGAGAGACCACATTTTGCTAATCCATTCACTAGTTGATAAAATTGGGGTTGTTTCTACCTTTCGATTGTTATAAATAATGCTGCCTCTATGAACATTCATGTACAAGCTTTTGTTTGAACATAGATTTTCCTTCCTCTTGGATATATATTTAGGACTTGAATTGCTGGGTCACAGATAACTCTTATGTTTAACTTTTTGAGGAACTGTGACACTGTTTTCCAAAGTGGCTGCACCATTTTATATTCCAACCAGCAGTGCAGCTATAGTCCTGCATCTTTGCCAGCACCTGGGTTGTCAGTTTTTATTACAGCCATCCAAGTGGATGTGACACTTTTGCCTTTTGATATATAAAAGGAATTTTGGAAATTCAGAGATCCCTGACTCTGAAAGCCACTGTCTCCATGAGAATTTAAATACATCTAATTTTGGGGTGCCTGGCTGGCTCAGTCAGTAGAGCATGCGACTCCTGATCTCAGAGTCATGAGTTAAAGCCCCATGTTGGGTGTGGAGCCTACTTAAAAAAATTAAACACATCTAATTTGATGATGAAAGCACAGTAATAGCTATTTTTAAAAAAGTACTGCCCTTACTTGAAACATTGAAAACCACTGATTTAATGGCAGAAGTTAATAGAGGATGTCATAGGGCATTAGGATTTAAGAATGAAAGTTATATTGGTTGAGTACCTGATACACACAACACACACACAGACACACACACACGAATGTGAGAATGGATAAGATCAATACTGGGAATGGATATGACCTTATAACCCCAAAACTGTATAAGAAAGGGAAAATATCAAAAGTTATTTGATTGAAGGGTGAGGATAGGAAGCAATCAACTATATCAACAAAACAATAGCCAAACAGTGGAAGGAGCCTCGGTGTCCATCGAAAGATGAATGGATAAAGAAGATGTGGTCTGTGTATACAATGGAATATTCCTCAGCCATTAGAAACAACAGATACCCACCATTTGCTTCAACGTGGATGGAACTGGAGGGTATTAAGCTGAGTGAAGTAAGTCGATCGGAGAAGGACAAACATTATATGTTCTCATTCATTTGGGGAATATAAATAATAGTGAAAGGGAATATAAGGGAAGGGAGAAGAAATGTGTGGGAAATATCAGAAAGGGAGACAGAACATAAAGACTCCTCACTCTGGGAAACGAACTAGGGGTGGTGGAAGGGGAGGAGGGTGGGGGGTGGGGGTGAATGGGTGACGGGCACTGAGGGGGGCACTTGACGGGATGAGCACTGGGTGTTATTCTGTATGTTGGTAAATTGAACACCAATAAAAAATAAATTTATTTAAAAAAAACTATATCAACAAAAAAGATGACAACGTTAAAAGCAGAAAAAACATGTCAGATAGTTAGAACTGTCATGTAAGAATCCTGAAATGGAGGCTACTTACAAATATATTCCAGAAAAAAAAAGGTTATGAAAAAGAAGTAGGTTAACAGAATTGCCAAAAAGTGAATGCTATAATAGGTGCTATGTAATCAAAAGGAAAAGATACTAACTTTTCTGATTATACTTTGATAATAACTGGAATTAATTTATCAAAAGACAGAACACTTGACATATACCTATAGGGAGGATATGTAAATCTCTATTAGAATAGGGCAAAATTTAAATTATGGAAATAGAAAAAAGATCAAGGAATGTAAAGCTTCTCTGCTTTCTAAGATGTCAGGGAGTGGTAGGACCCACTATGAAAGACAAAGTTGTCAAGGTCTCCAGATATGAGTCTTCAAGGTTAAACTCTAAGAGATTCCATTATGGGGAAACTGATTTATCCAAGGAGATCTGTAGCCTAGTGTGGTGAAAAGAGGAGCTTTTTGACTTGGGTATAGTTTTAAAGTCTGACTTTATAACAACCTTAGGCAAGGTGTTCCATCCTTCCAGGGCTCAGTGTGCTCATCTATAAAGTGGGGATAATAATAATATTTACCCCAGAGGTTAACTGGTTGGCTAATTATTGGGTGATTAAATGATACAACATCTGTTAAGTGTCTAGCACATGGCAGCCACTCAATATATGATAGCTTTTGGTATTACTATAAGGTACAATAACAATGCTTTTAAAAGAGAGATGCAGGACATTAGAAACTAGATCATGGGCATTATTGAATGTACACTACATTAAATTAAGCAAAAAAAAAAAAAAAAAACTTCTACCCATGACAGGAGAGATTGGCAGCAGGCTTTATCCAGATAAAACTGGTAGATTTTGACTTGAGTTATGGTAGAAAATGCCCATGAAGGGTATTCCTAATGGGCGAGTGACGGAAAATACATTTTATCCTCAACAAATCTTGACTTTTTCTTCAAGTGATGATGTGGTAGGATATATAGCAGGGACGTACGATTCCATCTGGGCACCCTGCAATACCCTGTATGATGTCAGGCCCCTGCTCCCCTACAATCGCACGCACCTCCTTGCTGTTCTTCCAACATCCCAAGCCTGTTCCTGCCTCAGGGCTTGTTCACCTCCTATCCTCTCCACCTGAAACTATCTTCCCCAGGATATCCAGATGCCTTGTGTTCCCACTTCCTTCAGGTCTTTCCTCAAATGGCAGTTCTTAGTGACGTTTTCCCTGGCCATCCTGTCTAACGTGACCCCCTAGAATAGTCTACCGTTAGACAGTCTAACAGTCTTTCCTGCCTGTGCCATTTCCCCCATTGCTCTGCACACCATCTAATACTCTAATGTCTGCTGCACAAGGGCAAGTTTTTACTTCTATTGTTCACTGCTCTATACCAAGTGCCCGGAACCCCTATCTGGTATGTAGTAGGTGCTTAAAAGTATTTCTTGTAAGACTAAATGATTTATTCAATCAATCAATAAATGAATAAATGATTTACTCAATGTCAATGCAATTACATACCCAGGATCAACAACTAGAAAAGTTAGAATAGAGGAGGTGGGGAGGAGAAATGAACATGAAGCAAGGAGGGAGGCAGAGCCTCCCACAGAGCCCCTTCCTATATGTGTTGATTGTGAACCCACTGATAAGGTCTATAGCAGATCACTGGAGATATAAAAAAGAACCGTTGATAATAGTTGCATGAGACCAAACCAAAAAGCCTGGTGCAGGTTCGAGGTCACTTTGTTTTAATCTCAAAGGATGCATGAGTGGGCTTGGTGGCCCAGGTCTCCTCTCTGCATCTCTCAGAGGCATGTCATGAGTTCACAGTGTGGAAGTTCTATAGTGTTGGAAGCTTGTAGATGAAGTCATGAGTGCTCCACCCTTATGATGGGATTAGTGCCAAACACCAGAGAGTTTGCTCTCTCTGTCTCCACATACTCAGAGGAAAAGTCCTGTGAGCACAGAATGAAAAGTGGCCATTTGCTAGCTAGACAGTCCTCACTGGAACCTAACTTGCCAGCACTCTGATATCAGACTTCCCGCCTCCGGAACTGTGAGAAAATACATTTCTGTTGTTTAAGCTACCGAGTCTGTGGTATTTTGTTATGGCGACCTGAGCTGCCTAAGACATTTAGTTTTCAACACCCAGGGACAAGTTACACTATGCAGAGTATAGTATTTAGGAAATCACATCATCTGGGCCCAATGTCTGTGCTTTTTTGTTAACTTTATTTTCATTTTTTAGAGATAGAAAGAGAGCATGTGAGCAGGTGTGTGGACGGGGAGAGGCAGAACGAGAAAGAGAAACCCAAGCAGGCTCCCCACTCAGCAAGGAGCCCGACGCAGAGGCTCAATCCCAGGACCCTGAGCTCATGACCTGAGTCGAAATCAATAGGCACTCAGGCGCCCCTCTGCTTTTTTAAAACTTGAAATTCTCGCTTTGCTAAATTTGGTGGGCTAATCTCCACTTTTCTGCACCTTTACTAAGTGTTTTCCATTTTGGTCCACATCAGGGCTTCCTTTGGCCAATCATAGTAGTCACAGCTGTTTCAGCTGATGCATTACACCACATAGGCAAGAGCAGCAAAAGGCAGGCAGAACGGATTCAAAATATCTCCATCAGGCTTAAGAAGCAGGAGACAAACTTGATGATACAAAACATAAAGCTATAAACACAATACTTAAATGGAAAAATTTTTTATCAGTGTACAAAATGTGTAGGCAGACGAAGGGCTCGGCATAATCCTTCCCAATTGTTTGTAGTGGAAGATGATGCTAAAGGAAATTGGTGTATGGGAATGAAGGCATCAAAAACAGAAGGGACAGGTGGAGGATTTGGGAGTTAGTTATAAGGAAAGTATAGAGCTGATCAAGGACATTCTGGCACCAGTTCCTTGTTCCCTGCACAGTTCCCTTCAAAATGTGTTCTGGGTATGTAGCCAGAAGGCAGCTTGTCACTAGAGAAGGGAGGGCTGAACATGATCAAGAATTCTTTTAGTGCTCCATGGTTAAGAAGGCAGAAGAAAGTCATTGGGGCCTAGCTCCAACCCAACGGTCTACATGCTACTCAAGAGCCGTTTGGCCTAGATTAAGTGAGAAAAAAATGATGAGGCTCAAGAACAAAGAATTATGATCTGGGGGATGAAAAAAATGATGATCACCTGAATGGG
The DNA here is from genome assembly GCF_053574225.1 of Canis aureus. Taxonomy (NCBI): domain Eukaryota; kingdom Metazoa; phylum Chordata; class Mammalia; order Carnivora; family Canidae; genus Canis; species Canis aureus. Next base: position 7,101,392 of record NC_135649.1, read on the forward strand.
TGACTCAGGCTAGAAATCATCTAGTGGATGAGGAAAACAGTGAGTCCTAGAGAGCAATGACTTAATAAGGAATTGTTGAATACAGCCTATGGGCTTACTATTGGGTTTACAGATGGAAAATAGCAAAGTATAAATATGTGTAGCATGCAGATACATTTTATAATAATAAAGGATAATAAGGATAAAATAATGTATAGAAAACTGAGGATGTTTCCAGAGATTCACAAAGGTAAGGTTGTGGGAATGTTGTACTAGTAATATCTCAATTATGTGGCATATTTGTTGAATGAATGAATGAATAAATGTTTATTGGGTTATTCTATATGATTGAGGGCTCTAACTAAAAAGGAGAGGACTTGAAATGTCTTCAATTTTAAAATGTTAAGACAAAAAAATTCTTTCCACAATATATTCTATTATCTTCTACTCTGAAATAATACCCTGAAATAAAGACAATTTTCTTGATGAGACAAGCCTAGGCATGGACTATTGTTCAGGGCCCATAAAGAGTACTGAGGTTTGTGTGACTGCCTGCCCTTACACCGTATGACTCCACGTTACTGAACTGTTTTATGCAAATTTCTTGCTTTAATGGAAGGAATGCTCATTCCTGAAATTTCAGTCTTGACTCTTATCACCTACCTCACCTCCTATAGGGTAGGTTTGGACAAATCATTTAACTTCCTGGAACTTCAGTATACTCATTTGTAAAATGAACAAGACAATACTTACCCAGTCTGTCTCCGAAGATCCTACGAGGGAAAACAATTAAAATGTAGCAAAAGGGAGAGAAGGAAGTCAAGAATCAGGCTCTGAATTCTAGAGAACACACTTATGGTTCACATTCAGGAGGGGTTGGGGGCATGAGTGAAATCAGGGAAGTGGATTAAGAGTACACCTATCCTGATAAGCACTGGGTACTGTGTAGAATTGTTGAATTACTATATTGCACACCTGAGACTGATATAACACTGTATGTTAACTATATTGGAATTTATTTTTTAAAAAGCAAAAGTACTTTATATTTACAAACCACTATTTTTGTCACTAGTGCTACTGTTCCTTCCTGGTCTTCTCTACTACTGGGTTGCTCCAAGTGTGGGATGGGGACCATTTGCATCTGGGTGGGACAATGTAGAAATTTACATTGGAGACCCAGCCTAGGCTTGCTGAACTGGGTTTTCTGGTAGGGAGACCAGAGATCTCTGTTCCTAATAAGGACCTGGTCCTGCTGATGAGCATAAGGGTTTGGAGGTGCTGATTTAACACCTATTGAGTCTGTGAATTTCTCTGTATTTCTGTAGCTTACCATCTCTGCTGCTTTTTCTCTGCTCTTTTTTTTCTTTTATTCTTTCTTACCATGTCTCTGGACTGTTTGGCTTTACTCTTGTAGAGTTTCTGTAGTCATCACCAGTGAATGAGAAAATTCTGGTCTCCTACGTTTGTACTCTAAATGCTGAAGTAATGGGAGGTAAAGAAGCAGTAGTACATGAATAGGCCCCTGCGATGGGAAGGATTTGTGGTTGATAATTTGGTAATTTGACTTTATCACATAAATTTCAGGGTGTGGAACACGAAGTGGTACCTCTAACTTAACTCAGATTTCCTAATGCTTTCCTTGGCCAACTTGTTTTCTATTGCAAAAAGGAATCATAATCAATGGGTCTTTGACTTATTTTGCCTTAGAATTTGAAGGTGACCTTAAGAATAGTAAAAATGGGGGCTGACATGTAAGAACATTCCTTTGTTAAATTGTACTGGTTCTATATATCTATTCTCTCAGAAGATACTGGGTAGAAGAAAAGAAATCTCACAGGTTAAGCAATCTATCTGATCGAACAGTGAGTCATCTATGATCCAAAGCTATTCAAAATTTATGTTTGCTGGCTTTATCAACTCCTCTGTAAATTAAAAAAAAAGAAACTTGACTACACTAGGTTCGGAGTGTATATTCCTGCAGAACACATATTTACATGTGGAAGAATACAATCCCATATACTGTGTTTGAAGGTAAAAAAAAAAATCACCCTTGTGGCCAATGCTTCTGAAATAGATAAATGCCTAGATATTGGTGGAATCTTGAAAAAATAGCAATAACAGTCTTTCTCCATGCCCAATCAAGTTTTTGTCACACCTATGAAAGATCAAATGACCTGCTTATCCTTCAAGCCTCAGTTGGAGCATAAACTGCCTTTTCTACTCCATCCAAACAGAGTTGATCTCTGCCTTCTCTGAGCCTCCACTATGGTTAGGCCAGCAGTCCTCACCTGGGCTCCCAGAGAAGCCTCTAACATCCCGATGTCTACAATATATCCAGAGCCAACTAAATCAGAATCTTTAGGGATAGGAGCCAGGCATCAGCATTTTTAACACTTTCGCTGAAAGAGAATTCACATGGCATTCAATGTACCCATTGAAAGTGTACAATCAGATGGCTTTTAGTACATCTACAAGGCCGTGAAATCGTCACTGCTATCAAATTCTAGAACCCAAAAGTATCCCAAAAAGATACTTCATACCCAAGAACAGTCATTCCTCACTCCCTCTTGCCCTCCGCCTCAGCCCCTCAGCCTCTGACAACCACCTACTCTACTTTCTGCCTCCACACACTTGCTTATTTCAAATAGTTCATATAAATGGCCTCCTATCACATATGGCCTTTGAGTCTGGCTTCTTTCAGGCATCAGTGTTTTTTAAGTCTCCCTGGATGACTCCAATGAAGCCAGGAATGAGAAGTCAAGGACGATTTATATGAACTTTGAATATAGTACTATTTACCCCATATTTCCATTTTTGCTTACATGTCTCCTTCCTCACTAGTCTATGAGCTCCTTGAAGGCATGGATCATATTGTATTTTTGTTGTACTCTAAACACCTGGGCAAGTAATATGGCTCATAGTTTTAATCCAATAAATATTTTTAAACGAATGAGTAAACACAGTCCACGCTATTATGAAGACCTCTTTTTACAAAGTATGTATGCATGCATGTATATATTCATTACAAATTCTATCCTTTGGGAAAGGACAGGCATTACATTCTTATAGACTCCTTCTATGGCCTCATCTAGGGCTGCCTATGTTCCAGGTACTTTTCTAGGAACTTTGGATATGGTTGGAGGAATAGAACAAAGAAATTTTCTGAGTCTGGTTGGGGAGTCTGATCATAAACAAGTAAACCATTTAACAAGATCATTTCAAATGGTAATAAATGTTAAAAGACATTTGCACTGAGTAATGAGAGGGGCATGGGTAGGGGAGTGGGAGAAGAGGGCTCCTTAGACATCTGGGCCTCAGATTGATTTCATATGGGAGAAGAGGGTTCCTTAGACATCAGGCCCTCAGATTGATTTCATATGCAGGAAGCAGCTCTAAATCAAACTGCTAGATGGAATGTACAAAGTGCAGAGAAAATTGTTAATCAACAATTAAAAATAATGAAGATAATTTTTAAAATAATGTTGTTTTCAACCACAGCATAATGTGGAAAAAGAACATTGGTTTGGGAATCCAAGCCAGTTCTATTCTGAAATGAGTCACTGCCGTGGGCAGTAGAGAACCCACACATGATGCCCCACTTAAGACTAATGGCCGTGACAAGATCAATATAGGGGAGAACCCGCATTCCCACAGAATCTAGGGGAAGGAACCATCCAAGTGACAAAGACTTCTCATGATTCCTGCATCAATGTCCTAAGATTTTATCTGTTGCTTACTGGTTCTATGGGTGAAATATCCTTCTTACTTGATCAGGGATTCCACACCACTGATTATCAACTCCTTTCCTTTGTTTTCAACTTTCCCTGGTGTGCCAGCTCTTTCACTTCACTGGACTCCAGTCTCTCCCATTTTAATAAACTACCAGGACCCCACGTGCCTCTTCCATATCCCTGGGACTTTTTTTTATTTTTTTAAAGATTTTATTTATTTATTCATGAGAGACACACACAGAGAGAGAGGCAAAGACACAGGCAGAGGGAGAAGCAGGCTCCATGCAGGGAGCTCGATGCAGCACTTGATCCCGGGACTCCAGGGTCACGCCCTGGGCCAACGGCAGGTACTAAACCGCTGAGCCACCCAGGGATCCCTCCCTGGGACTTCCAGCATGAGAAAAAAGATACAGAAACAAGATTAATGGAGTTAACTAAAAATCTTGTGGCCTGAATCTGAACATAAGGATACAAAGTTCCTATTCTCTGAACTCAAGAAAAGACTGCCCCGTCCCTCAGTCATAGTTTAAGCAGTGAACAGGAACCAGTGGAAATGGTTTTAATCTACTGATCCCAATGAAAACAGTGCCCAAGTTAGGAGGTGGAGTTGGTTATATGAGTATTGTCCTTGGTTTCCTCTGTATTTTCCCATGAGTCAGTGGTGCTGAAAGCGGGTCCTTCCTAAGTCAGTCTCCAAGTGGCCCTGTGTAAAGGAGATCTTGATGTAATGCTGAACTCCCACACACAACATGGAAGTGAATAAGTCAGTATCACAAAGCCCTTTGTTTTCCCAGGTTTATTGAAATATAATTGACATAACATTATGTACACTTAAAATATACAGTGTGGGGGCACCTGGGTGGCTCCGTGGTTGAGCATCTGCCTTTGGTTCAGGTTGTGATCCCGGTCTGGGGATTGAGTTCCACATCAGGCTCCCATGAGGAGCCGTCTTCTCCCTCTGCCTATGTTTCTGCCTCTGTGTCTCTCATGAATGAATGAATGAATGAATGAATAAAAATCTTTAAAAAATTAAATAAATAAAATGTACAATGTGATGATTTGATACACACACAAACACATATGTATGTATATTGTGAAATGATTACTATAACAAGGTTAGTTAACACATCCATCACCTCACACTTACCTTTTCTCTTAGTGAAAACTTTTCAAATCTACTTCCTTAGCAACTTTCAAGTATACAATACAGCACTGTTAACTCCAAGTCACTGTTCTCTGCATTAGAGCCCCAGAACTTATTGGTCTTATAACTGGATGTTTATACACTTTCACCAACATTTTTCCATTTCCCTCACTCCCCTTCCTGGGCAACCGCCAATCTACTCTGTTTCTATGAGTTTGAGGTTTTTGTTTTAGAGTTCACATATAAGTGAGATCATACAGGATTTGTCTTTCTCTGCCTCATTTATTTCATTTAACACAATGTCCTCAAGGCCCATCCATATTGTCTCAAATGGCAGGATTTCCTTTTTATGGCTATATATGTTCCATTGTGTTTATATACCACATTTTCTTTCTTTCAAAAGATTTTATTTATTTATTTGAGAGAGAGAGAGAAAAAGAGAGAGAGAGAGAGAGAGAGCATGCAAAGGGGGAGGGGCAGAGGGAGAGAGAGAGAATTGCAGGCAGATGCTGCACTGAGCACAAAGCCTGATGTGGGGCTCAATCTCGCAACCCTGAGACCATGACCTGAACTGAAATCAAGAGTTTTATGCTTAACCAATTGAGCCACCCAGGTGCTTCCACATTTTCTTTTTTTAAGTTTATTGAGAAATAATTGGAATTGACAAATATAATGATATATATTTAAAATCTACAATGTGATGATTTCACATATATATAATGATATATAATACATATTATAACACCATATATTAATATTAAATATTAACATATATCTCTCACATTTTCTTTATCCATTCATCCATCCATTGAACACTTAGGTTGTTTCTATGTCTTGGCTATTGTAAATAATGCTGCTGTGAACATGGGGGTACAGATACCTCTTCTATATAGCAATAATTTCCTTTGAATATATACCCAGAAATGGGACTGCTGGATCATATGGTAGTTCTGTTTTTAATTTTTTGAAGAACCTCCATACCATTTTCCATAGTGGCTGCAACAGTTTACATTCCCAACAACAGTGAATGAGGGCTCCCTTGTCTCCACACCTTCACGTTGGCTCCTGTCTTTTTGATAATATCCATTCAAACAAGTGTGAGATAATTTCTCATTGTGGTTTTGATTTGTGTTTCCCTGATTTGTGATGTTGAACATTTTCTATATACTTGTTGGTCATTTGTATGTCTTCTTTGGAAATCTATTCAAGTCCTCTGCTAATTTTTGAATCAGATAGTTTTTTTTTTAAACTGAGTTGTATGGGTTCCTTATATATTTTGGATATGAACCCCTTCTAAGATATATTATCTGCAAATATTTTCTCCAATTACATAGGTTGTTTTGTCATTTTGTTGATCATTTCTTTTGCTGTGCAGAAGGTTTTTAGTTTGATGTAGTCCCACTTGTTTATTTTTGCTTTTGTCACTTGTACTTTTGGTGTCATAGCCAAAAAAAATCATAGTCAAGGAGCTTTTCACTTATGTTTATTTCTAGGAGTTTTATGGCTTTAGGTCTTACATTTAAGTTGTTTTGTTTTGTGTTAATTTTTGTGAATGGTATAAGATATAGGTCCAATTTCATTCTTTTGCATGTGGATATCCAGTTTTCCCAGTACCATTTTTTGAGAGATTATCTCTTCTCCACTGAATATTTTTGGCTCTTCTTTCAAATGTTAGTTGACTGTATATGTGTGGGTTTATTTCTGGGCTCTCGATTCTGTTCCATTGGTCTATGTGTCTGTTTTTTCACAAAGCTCTCTGTACTTAAAGAGTTCAAGAAAACAAAGTCTCGTATAAATGTCAAATAATTTGGGGTACTGAGCAAGATCTCATTTTAAAGACTACATATTCCACAATTTGTTCATGTTTTCAAATTTCTCTTGTACTCAAGTCCAGTCATTGATCTATTCATTTATTGTTGGTCTGATTTTTGAGATTTGTATTAATAGCTGCTTAAGTGGTTTTGTTCACAGGTCTTTTTTCTATCTTGGGCACCTGTTTGGGAAGGGGAAAGATGTACTGAATAAAGGGAACAACACTTTGAAGAGAGAGAGATTGATTCATGATCATAGGACACAACAGACTGTCTTTTTTGATAATAATTACAATATTGGCATTCACAGTAGGAGAATCCTGTGGAAGAGTTAGAACTTTACTGCATCTTAGGTAAAGGCAGGGACACTAGAGATGAAGATTCAGTCTCCTTAAAAAAAAAATCAATCGTTCTTTCAATTCTTCAAGGACATTTTGGAAAAATCCCAAGGTACATGGTATCCAAAATGTAACCATAATACTGAAAAGAAGAAAAATATTATGACAGGGTGAAGCTAAATATTAAATTGTTTTCATTTTACTCAAATAGAAGGCTTGTTAATAACTATGATTTTCTTGCTAGCCTTTATATTAAGTTCGAGATCCCCTCCTAAAATTTGAAGTCTCCTTTGTTATTTTAAAAAGCAAATATTTCCTATATTGGCAGGAATATAACCTCCTGTAAGGAACATAATCGACTCTAATATGTGTATACATTTTCCCTCTGTGGGCCCCAAACCTTAATTTATTAATATATCAAGTCATTAAAAACATGACTGATTGGCTTAAACAATTAAAGAAATATAGGAGGGAACAATTTTTGCATTGGCAGAAAATGGACTAGAAAATTCAATAAGTCATTTCCATTTCCAAGTCAATGATATATTTACAAGTGACATTACTAACATTTGTAGTAATACATAAACTATGACTACATTAATTATGAATAGTTAAACGTTTATTTATAACTGTCATCAGCTCCACATTTCTTTGGAAAATCCTTAATCACCCACATTAAAAATTGCCAACCCATCTGATTTCCGCACGGAGAGCCATTGTTCAGTGAAGAAAATATGAAGGAAAATGTCAAGCAATCAAACTGGAATGCCCCGATGATGCCTTTCTTCCTCAAAGCAAACAAAACCTTTACATTCCACAACCACAAATCAGCTTCCCATTGGATGATAATGCTATTAGATACTCCTTCAAAACCCAAACGAAACCTGCGAATTGGGCCAGGACTAAGATTTCTTCATCTCAGGGCCCAGTACAGGGCCTGGCACTATGTGGCTGTTCCATGGTGCCAAATGATGTCACTGTCTCTCTGCAACATCTCTATGATGACCACCTCTGTATCAGGGACTGCACATGGCAAATATGTTCTTCCAAGTGAGCAAAATGTTGTCATGGGCCTGGTACCTTGGATTGCAAAACCATAGCAAGTTCTGGGAACTGCTACCATTCAACTCTTGTTGTTTTTGTCTCTCATCTTGATGCACAGGACACCCCATATGTCAGAATTACTTGGACCAATCACTTAATTATATTGAAATATAGATGGCCATAAAGACAGAGGCTGTATCATAAAATTTAGGTTGCAACCTACTGGACTTATAGATCATTGTTGTCTGATACATTTAACAGGAAGTATTAACTTGTCTCATAATATACTTAGTGAAGAAAGCCACCAACACAGATTCATGTAGAACCACAACATAGCCCCCTTTGTTGTACTTTTGTCAGTGAAGATGTGCAGCTAAGTATATATGATGTGATCTTATTGATTCAATTTTCACTGTATTTTTAATGTTTTTACTAGCTTAAAGGAAACCTGAATTAGGAATATAGTTTTAAAATCCCATACGTTAAATCATGCAATTTAAAGATAACAACATTGAACAGTTCTGAGTCTTTTTATCATTCCAATAATAGTGACATGTTTTTAAAAGGCTTTGAAAGGCTGCATATAAACTTTGTCAGTCTATCTCCCCAGGATGTTCAAAGAACAACCACCAAAATGAAAACAACATTAATTTACACTTGCTTGGCATAAATATGTACTCATCTTAGTGGAGTTCCTTACTGTAGGGCAATTCCACAGCATTTTAGTCTTTGGGTTTCAAAACAATTCCCAAGGTTACATACTTTCTGTTCCTGTCCTTTGATAGATGGCATTCTAGCCTAGGTCAAGGTCAGCCGACTCTATGGCCCAGTAATGATATTTTCAGGAGAGCACATGAGCAAAGCCTTTTATTTTTATATCCTTCCTTGAACAATACCTCCTCTGTGCGAGAAACTAGGTTTCAAAGATAAAGCATATGAGGTTTCTGCTCTTGAGGGCCAATTCCTAACCTTATTCCTAATCATTATCTGAACTTTGTCTCACTCTTGGTCAAGGTTTGCATACCTTGCATAAGTTGCAATGAGCTTAAAAAAATAGCAAGTAGAACAATATATTACACTACATCTTGTCAAACATTAGTCAAGAGGGCCATCTAATAGTTTTGTCCAGAAAAGGTATCGAAAACATTGGAAAATACTGAATTCTAATAGGTTTACCCTTTCCTTTTTTTTTTTTTTCCTTTCCTTGATCTTCTAAGACTTAGCATATGAAAATAGTATGTATATTTTCTCATAATAATCTTCATTATTTTCTATAATAAGCCTTTTTTAATAATAATAATCTTAAATTCTAGTTTTCTATAATGTAGGGGTTAATAACATGAATTCTGGAACAGACCACCTGAGTTCAAATCCTAGCTCTAAAATTAACTAGCTGTATGGCCACAGTCAAGTTACTTAATCCCACCATACCTCTGTTCCATCTTTGGAAAGATGAGGAAAATAACACATATATAAATAACCTCAGAGGGTTCTATGAGACTTAAATGAGTTAATATGTGCAAAACATTTTAACACAGTGCCAGGCATGGAGTAAATGCTGCATATAATTCACAGCATCTTTATCATCCTTAAGAATATATACTCCCTCTCTCCTCGCCATTTTGATCTTTAGTTAATAATTACCCCTGTTGCTCATGAGCTCATTCATCACTGCTTCACACACTCCATAAACATTTTTCTCAGCACTCAGCATACCCTAATAACTGTGCTAGAAGCTAGGGTTTCAAAGATGAAGACTTTAAGGTCCCTGTCTCTAATCATTATCCTAACACCTTGACTCACTCAGATATGCAAACCCATAAATTACAATGCAATGGGACGAGTGTTAAGTTATCAGCATGAGTGGGGCATGACTTGGTGCTCTTAACTCTTCATCTGTGACATTCACCAGCTTTCTATTTCCCTCTTTCTACATCCAACAAATATTCAGTCAACAAGATGTCTCAAGCCACTCTTTTCTGGCAGACACTGTTTTAAACACTTGAGATACACCAGTGAGCAAAAGAGACAAAAATAAATCCCTGTCCATGAATCTTAAACTTGAATGGACAATAAGTTAACAAGTTAATTGTATATGTTAGAAGGTTACAAGTTCTCAGGGGAAAATAAAGCACGGTAAGAGGCCCGCTTAAATGTGAGTCACACTACACATGGGGATGACAGAGGGGGAGCGGGGAGGGGAGAAAAGGAAATAAATAAATGAGGATGACTGGCATGGACCTCGCTGAGATGATGAGGTGCGAGCAGAGTTGAAGGAGCAGCAGAGGCTCCAATGACACTGGGGTGAAGAGTGTAAGGCACAGGCCCAGAGGTAGGAGCATGCCTGCTGTGTTTCAGGAACAGCTAGGTGGGCAGCATAGTTTAAATGACAAGAGTAGCCAAGAGAATAGTAGGAGAGAAGGTCTGAGAGGTAAGAGTATGTGGGGTCATGTTAGGACCAAGCAGCCACTGTGCTGATTTTTACTGAGTTGGGAGATCACAGGAGGATTCAGGGCAGAGAAGAGGCGTGCTCTGATTTACATTTTATCAGGATCTCTCTGGCCCCTGGGGGAGGAATAAAGTATGGGGGTGGGGCGGGGGAGAGGGCAGAAACACTAGCACCAATTAGGAAGTTATTACAACATAGGTGAGAGGTGATAGAGGCTCAGTCCAAACTGGAAGATGTGGCAGGTGCTGACATGATTAGGTTGGGGACATGATTTGAAATTATAGCCAAATAGGACTTGCTGATGGCCTGAATTCAAGATGTGAGTGTTGAGGTGTCAAAGGTGACCACAAGGATTTTGGCCTGAGCAACTGGAAGAATGGCCCACTGCCGGTGGGGGGGTGGTGGTGATGGTGGTGGTGCAGAAGATCAGGATTACAGCTTGGGACCTGTGAGATTTGAAACATATCCTAACAGTCCCAGTGGAGATGCCAGGTAGTAGGTTGCATAGATGAGTCTCGAGTTCTAGAGGAGTCCACACTGGGGAAACCATTAGTATATAGATGGTATTTAAAGCCATGAGATCATCATGTACTAAATGTAGACAGAGAAGATTTTCAGCTGTGATTGTTTTTCCCGATGCATTATGAAGGTACATTCCTATTTGAAATCTATGGACATGCCTAGCAATAAGGTAGGGGCACAATGAAAAAGCATTGAGTTGGGATGCCTGGGTGGCTCAGAGATTGAGCGTCTGCCTTTGGCTTGGGTCATGATCCCGCAGTCCTGGGATCGAGTCCCACATCGGGCTCCCTGCATGGAGCCTGCTTCTCCCTCTGCCTGTGTCTCTGCCTCTGTCTCTCTGTGTCTCTCATGAATAAATAAATAAAATCTTAAAAAAAAAGAAAAAGCACTGAGTTAATGATGAAGCTAGCTGGTCTCAGGGACTTGACTCTTGTGTCCAAAAGCAAACCCCTTCAACTCTGGGTCTCAGTTTATTTGTCTATAAAAATGGGCACAGTAACACCTGCCCTGGCTACTTCACACAGTGGTAGAAGGCTTGAATGATATTGTGGATAGTAAAATGTCTATAAACTGAAAAATATGGCCCAGAACTATAGAACAACCCCACCTATGATGCCTAGGCTGCAGAGCAAATGCTCACTTTTGCCTGTTGTCCTCTGTTCTTGGGCCACTTGAGACAGCTTGCCCTCCTACAAAGGCTGGTCTCTCAGTGTCTCTGCAAGGTCACAAGAGTCCTGTGTTCTTGGCCAAGGACTTTGTGTGTGCCCAAGAATTTTCATGGAGTTGGGGAGAAGGTGGCTGATCAGCTCTTTCTTCTCACCCGCTATGTCCCCTTTCCCATTATCTGGAGATTGCACTCAAGGCAAGTCAGGATGGGAAATGGACTCACCACCAAACCAGAGGGCCTGCACTAGAGCAAACAATGGCCAACAGTACAAATAAAGGAAGTGCCATTTCCCTCCTTTTCCAGAGAGGACACTGTGGCTCAGAGACCCAAAGAGACTTGCTCGTGGTCACAAGACAGTTAAGTGGCAAAGCCTTAAGGGTTGCTTGCCATCTGACAGACAAAGGACTTGCAGTTTTTGCCCATAGGGAACACCTGATGCCCTTTAATTTGGGCAACAGCTGGCCATGTATCTGAGCATTTGCCAGAAAATACACACAAATCTGCAGGAGGCTTATGCACTGGCAATAAATAGTAAGGTTTTTGAGTCTTAAAAAAAAAAAAAGTTAGGTCTGCGTTCCAGAATTTCACTCTTCTTTGGTTGTTGGGTGGGGAGCAGATTGGGGTGGGGGTGGGGGGCAGCATGGCTACCCAACCCACAGAATGAAGCTTCAGAGATGGGACGTTGCCTATCTCTTGACCAGAGACCAACAGAAATAACTGCCTTCAGGGCTGAGATGTCATACCGAGATTTCAGATGAAAGCACAGGCCAGGAAGTGGCTTCTGAAGCAATAGAAAGTCTATAAAGACAGCTTGCAGCCTTTCCTGTGTGTGTGTGCACGCGCGCGTGCACAGATGCTTATGCGTGCGCAAGGATACATACATGTTTAGGAGAACAGGAAAGGAGTGGAAAGGTAATATGAAGTTAAATGGATCTATTAGTAGATTTGTTCAACCTAGAAGGAAAAGGTCTTTTCCCTGTTTAAGTCACCACAGCCTTTTCAGCTTGATGCGATCTTAAAGATTACAGCAGCAACTTTTTATTCTAAGTTGAATTTCCAAGATGCAGTGGGTACATGGTAGAGTCCTTAAAAAGTCACAGCAAATTCTGTGAGCATATGAACTCCTGTGGATACTATCCTAATAGCAAGCTTGAAAAGCAATATAAACTTTGGTTTTTTCTTTAATGTCATTTTAGAGGTGAGACACCGTATGCAGCCAAGCACAGGATATGGCCTCCAGCATAAACTAACCAACAGGCTTTTTATTCTTTGCCAGGGGAGGCATCTGATGAAACTAGACCCAATTTTCCAGCCTGAGACCTTGCACTCATAATGTTATTTTGTAGCATTCGAACTTAAAAACTGATCATAAAGCCATGAAACAGTAGACCTTTTAAAAAAACTTATCAATAAAAATAGGTAATAATGATGAGTTGCAGAGTTGAGAGCAGTTTTAATTTTTCTTTAACTGTAATGCTTGGGATCATGGTAGGGAAGGTTGCATTGTGGAATTAGAGACCTGAGCTTGACTCCTGATTCTGCCCTTTACTTGCTGTGTGACCTTAAGCAAGTGGCTTAATCTTTCTGAACTTCTGTTTCCTTCTCTGAAAATGGCATTGGCCTAATTGATAAGGCTGTGGTGAGGATTCAATGAGAACAGCCCATGTGGAGCCACTATCCATGTGCCTAGAAGATAGTAGGTCCTCAGTGGTAACTGCCGTGAACATCCTTATTACTGAATCTTTGGACGGAGTTCAACCCAGTAACCCTATCAGTGTTAAATGCTTACCATGTCACAAAATGTTGTAAAGTAAATATTTCCAACCTCCTTACTGGTGTCCCCGTTCCTATTCCTACCTAACCCCAAGCACTCCCCTCCTGTTAATTCCTAATGCAGAAGCCAGAGTGATCTCGTAAAAACTGCTCTGCTCAAAATCCTGCCATGGTTCCCACATCACAAATGTAAAAGCCCATTCCTTACAAGACCTCTAAGGTCCTCCTCACTCTGACCCTCTATGACTTCTGCAACCTCACCTCCTGCTACTTGCCTCTCTCTCACCCCCATAGTCTGCTCCTGGCTGTTCTCCAAATAAACCAGGTAGCCCCCGCCCCTAGCCTTTGTACTTGCTGGTCCCTCTAGCTGCAATTCTCTCTTCCCAAATAGTAATTTGATGTGCTCTCTTGTTTCTCTGAGGGCTCTGCTCCAACACCACATTATCTGTGAGGTCTTTGCTAGCTAGCTACACAGAAAAGCATCTCCCACCCCAGCCCTCCCTACCCTCCTGTGTGCATTTACTCAACTGACACACTTGCTAGTATTCTTGCTTTGTTTATTTCTTGCCTTCCCTCTCAAAAGTATGTAGACTCCGTGAGGATAGGCATCTCTGGCTTTGTTAACTGCTCTATCCTGAGTGCCTAGAACAGTGCCTGGCCCATAGTGGGAATGTCATATACATTTGTTGAACAAATGGTAAGGAAAAGAACCAAGCAATTACTTATAGTACCTTTCAGGCAAGTGAAAAGGTAATAATCAATCATTTGTATCTGGCATCTCAGAAATGCATCGGATAAGTCCTGAAAGCAGTTGACTGATGAAGCAGGGGTAATTCAGTGGGTGTTTCTGTATTGCAGATGTGAAGGACATGTTTGGCAATGAAGACAAGCTACAGGACAAACTAAGTTGAATTCAGTGAGACTTATATCTAGGCATAGAAACCCTGAAAGCTAATGTTCTAAACTCAGTGGGGAGACATTTGGGAGATTTGTTAGAGGTTCTTAAGAAGTATGTACACTAAAGAAGCAACAGAGCCTTGTTCCTCAAAATGGGGCCTGAAGCCCAGCAGCCTCAGCATCACCTGGCTGCCCCTTAGAAGTATAGACTCTCAGGCCCCTCCCCACACCTGAAGAGCCAAAGATCTATATTTTAACAGAATTCCCAGGTAATATGACTGCACACAAAAAAGTAGAGAAGCCTGGAGTAGAGGGTAGTGTTTAATAAGAGCTTTCATATTAATCATAGGAAACAAACTGAGGGTGGCCGGGGTGTGTGGGGGGGATGGGGTAACTGAGTGATGAGCACTGGGTGTTATATAAGACTGATGAATCGCTGACCTCTACCTCTGAAACTAATGATACATTATATGTTGATTAATTGTTCACATCAATGCCACAATCTTCGTTAGTTTTTTCTTTCCTTCCCACCTTTCCTATAGCCCAGCCAATGGCTCCTCACCACCACCTCCTCCTCCACTTTCTGCCCCAAAATAAGGCACTGATTCATGGGATCAGGCTCTCTAGAGCCTGATCTGGCCTTCTCTAGAGAGCTAGACTGGCCTTCTCTAGAGAGCCTCTCACTACCTCCTCCCCGCTCTGCATCTGATGACCATCTTCCAACTTAGCTTCTTTTCCCTGGATGCCTTCCCTAACTTCAGGCTCATGAGCCTGTCAGAGGCCCCAGCATCCCACCTTCTTAAATCTAGCCTTCCTTCAGTGGAAATGAAACCCATGGTACCTCCTAGAATGAAGTGATGGCAAGTCTGCCAGTGCTGGTGGCATGATTGTATTATGTCACTCGACGTGGTCCTGTGCACATAAGCATGTGTGTGTGTGTGTGTGTAAATTAGTAACTGTGGGAGAATGCGTGTGCCTCAGTGTGATTGAGGATGTATTTGTATGTGTGTGGGTTTGAAATGAACTGGAATGCTTTATAGTAGGCCTAAAACACCATACAAACCAGACAAAGTAGGTGGTGCCCATTCGCTTCACAGAAAGACTCCTCATTTGGACAAGTCACTTCATAGAACGGTTCTTTAATTAGCAAAATGAAAATATGACTCAACTGACACATGACATTTCATGAATGAGAATATCACATAGTGTGAGGTTAATAGGACACTTACATACCCAATACGCAGAAACACACACCTAAATAAGGTGATCCTAGCCCTGCCTAATTTGGATGGTTGTCATAAGGCAGGGACAAGACTTTTTCTGTAAAGGGCCAGATACTAAATATGTTCTGCAGTCATGGCATGAAAGCAGGCACATACAATAGGCAAACAAATGGGCAGGCCTGTGTGCCAATGAAACTTTATTTACAAAAATAGGTCATGGGCCAGATATGGCTGGTGGGCCGTCATTTGCTAAGCCCCATTTTAAGGATATGTGTATGGGGATACAAAGCCATCCAAGACATGCTGAGAGAAGTGACAAAAAGCAAGTGTAAAACTCTTTGCATTGGATTCTTCCTGTTTTGTAATATATATTCCCACCCCCACACAGAGCAAGGTACATAGGAAATAGACACGAAGTGGTCACTGGAGAGAGCTACCTGCTGTGGTGTGGCATTATGGGGGACAGTCCCAGTCTGTGTTGTATGTTACTATAGTCCTGATAATCTTTTAAAGGACCAAGCACGTGTGCATAACCAGGAAAATAATACAGGATTTAAAATAGCATGCATGTATTTTGAGGACTATAAATCCTTCTGTAAGTGCTATTGTTCATATTATTATTATTATTATTATCATCATCATCATCATCATCATTATTATATACTTTGAAGAAAACCAGTGTTTTGTGGATATAAGCTATTTCACTTGATGCTAAGTTTTGTGAGGACAAGGACTGGGTGTGCATGCATGTGCATGCACACACACATGAAAAGTAAAGAGTAGGTGGCTCAGAAACGTGCACACAGTGTGGACTATTGGCATTTAAAGGATCTCTGGATTAGTGTTGAGCAGTAGAATTTGTTTTGAGAAATAGCAAAAGGGTCCTAGCTTTATATACAAAGCCTAGGTAATAAGCCCCACATCACTGGGTGTTTATTAGAAATGTCAGATTGTAATACAAAGGTGCCTGCTGTTGGCCAAGTTATATTTGTGTCATATCTTATTTAAAAATAACCTTTCAGCAAGTTGGTATGAAAAATATATGTGACAGAGATCTAGATTGTTTAGGATGGAAATATAGGAGGGACAGAAATGTGTCATTTATTTCTAAACCAAGGTTGGTCTGTGCTCCTTCACTTTCACCAACCCACCTGGCATGACAGGCCGTCCCCTGGGCCCCTCAATGACTCATTTTGAAAACTGACCCATGATTTGAAGTCCTCCAGCCCAGAGAGAACTTCTTATTTTCACTTTCTGTGCCTTTTCCTCAGGCTAAGAGGCCACATTCCGAGCAGCAATGCCATGCCCTCCAATCATGCCTCCATAGGAGATACCTGGGATGGTTTTCCTAGCACATCATACACTAGGTTCAGTAGGAAGAGCACTGAACTGGGAGTCAAAAGACCTAGATTTTAGTTCCGTCTCTGACCCTTGGCTGTGTCAGCTTGAATAAGTTATAGCCTCTCTCTAGTTTATAATATCATAAGCACTTATTGGTTGTGTGTCCTTGGGGATGTAGGATCCTGGAAAAACTGTCTAGCCTCTCTATGCCTCAGTTTTCCCATCTATAAAATGGGGATAACAATAGTCCTTTCGTCATAGGGTCATTGTGCAGATTTAATTGCTTTCTGTCCCTCAGTGAGTTCTCAAAGAAGGCTGGCCATTACTATCATATGCCCTATTTTTTATATAGTCCCTTGCAGGTCACAGAAAGCTTTGGTGATCAAAATCTCATTTATCCAAACATTCCTCTGGGGTGACACTATTATCACCATCCCCTTAGAAAGGAGACAAACATTCATTGACTGACCCAAGGCCACACAGCACATGTACAAGCCCCGAGCCCCTCAAATTGTCTCTGCTCCTTGGATTCAATCCTTAGGCATTTCTTGGGCCCCTGCCCTTCACTGGGGTTGGGGTATCAGCACTGGGTCTGACCCTGGAGGAAATCACAATTAGGTCAGACAGAGACTATGATATAGTGCTGTAGACTTGGCCAATTACCACACAGTGAAAGCGGTAATATCCGAAGGTGTGCTCAAGATCCTATGGGAAGACTAGATGGAGAGCAGACTTGGCTAGCATAGCCCATCTTAAAGGCCTTACCCAGACAGGCCAATCTTCCATGCTATGAAATGAAAATGTTTAAAATCTAAAATATCTTTTTGGAAATATCTTTAGAAGGAAGAAATAAGATAGACAATTCAGCTTCTGGAAGCCCTTTCTTCCTGCCTCACATGTGGGCTATACTACATTCCCATCACCCTATTCTTCCAAAGAAAAGGAAATTACATTGGTGGGTTTATAACACACGTTCCACATGTGCAAAGAAGGTCCCAGGGCAAAATAAGTGCTAAGAGACAAATGCCCTAGGGGGTTTCTAAAATAGGCAGATCCTATGTTCTGATGGGGGAAAAAAGGCAGTAGAGTTCAGGAGACCTCATTTTGGGTTTTGGCTCGTATAACAGCTCACTGAACAGCTATATGTGAGTCATATCCCTCCTCTGGTGGCTCTGTTGGTTGGTCTTGAAGGGCTTTTCCAAAATTAATGTTCTAGGGTACCATGCTATCCAGGAATCTCTCAAAACATCTACTATTTAATAATGGACCTTTTATTGAAAAACATTGCTGAATTGCATCTTGAAATTTTTCGTGGGGTGCCTGGGTGGTCCAGTCAGTTAAGTGTCCAACTCTTGATTTCAGCTCAGGTCATGATCTCGGGGTTGTAAGATTGAGTCCTGCATCGATCTCCACACTGGGCATGGAGCACGCTTGAGATTCTCTCTCCTTCACTCTCCCTCTGTCCCTCCCTCTCCCTCTCCCTCTAAAAAAAAAAAAAAAAAAAAAAAAAGTAAGATGTTCTTGGGAATATAAAGGAGTTAGAACAGGAACCATTAGGTAAGAGGATATTTTCTCATATGCTCTTTACAGGGGTCCTGACCCTTCAGCTCACTCTTTGTACTTTGGGTTAAATTAAGAATTAAGGATGTTAGTTTGATTTTTTTCCCCAAACAATGCTACACACAGTAGATAAAGTTTCATCCTTGCAATTGACTGTGTAAAAACACCTACAGATTAAAACTCACACTCTGCTTTGCCTGTGATTCAATTGAGTATACATTTGTGAAAGCGTTCACATATAGGCACCAATCTTTTTTCTTCTCTTTCCCTCCCTCCCTTCCATCCTCCCCCATTCCATGCCCATTGCCATTTAAGAAGTTATCTCACCGTCTAGTTAAATGCATGCAACATTCTCAACATATACCATGATTAATAAAATAATAATGAGGCAACTCCATGGGCTCCCAGCTCAAGGGGTTAGGTTATCAGATACTTCTCCATCACTTTCCAAAGGCCACGCTTGTTCCTTTTTGTGGTTTCCCTTAGAAAATCACTTAGCTGTCCTCTCCAATCTACACCATCACAAATAGCATCTCTTACAAGTAGAAATTTGGTTCCAGGGGTTCCCATGGCCACCAGGCCAGATCCTTCCAACACAATGGTTCTCAAACAAGTTTCTCTCCCCATCCTGGGTCTAAGGCCCAGCTGGGTAGGCAGGGGAGTAGCTGTTTGAAGAATGGCTATCCATACATTTCATTTGCCTCCCCTTCCCCATCCTCAGCCTCTGGAGGTTTCCTCAGAAAGGTCCTTGTGCCTGGTTCCAACAATGATGCAGCCTTTTGCCATAGTCTTCAAACAGAAAGAGGAAATCTTGGAACTCCTTACTGTAAGCACCTCTTTGTTTCCTGCTCTCTCTCTCTCTCCCTGTTCACCTTTCCTTCTCCTTTGAATCATTTATGGTTTTCATTTCCCCATGATTTTGGCAATGTGAAATTCTCAAGACTGTCCTATTTCCCATTTTTTCTGTACTTTCTAATCATCGTCAGCATCATCAGCATCATCACCATAGCTCACATTTATTGAGCACTCGTTCTAAACCAAGTGCCATGTTAAACCTTCACTTTCATGACCCTGCATTTACCTCACCAAACCCATGTCAGCAAAGGTAGTATTAGTAGTCCAGGTCTATAGATGAAGCAACTGAGACAGAGTTTACATGTCTTGTGAAAGGTTATATAGCTAATAAGTGACAGAATGAGGATTCAGAACCAGATCTATCTAGATGTCAAATCCCATGCACTTAACCACCATACTATATGGCCTCAATTACTGCCAAACCATGTGGCTTAGAAAATATGGGCCCTGATCTTCTGGTTTAGATTTATCAGTGGGCTGCATGGGCATTTTCAGTCATACCAGAGAAGTATGCTGAGTGAAATCCAAAATGCCTTGGAGTAACTTTAATTAGAACCATATGAGACCTACAAAAAGAGGACTATAAAACTTCACCGAGAACTATATAAAAAAGACTCGAATACGTAGGAAGACATACCGTGTTCCTGAATTGGAAGGCGAAATGTGATAGAGAGAAATCAATTTGCCCTCCAATTATTTATAATATTAGTTGAACTCCAATCAAAACACTAACAGGATTCTTTTGGGAACTTGACAAAATAATCCTAAGATTTAGTAGGAAAAACAAATGAAAGAAAATTGCATAGAAAACTTCATAAAAGAAGAGTAATGAAGGGGAATTAGCCCCATCAGATATCACAATTTTTATTTATAGTCTACTGCATTCAAAATACATGTTATAAATCTATAATTATTAAAGCGCTAGGATACTGGAACAAATTTAGATATACAAATCAATGATATCATATATATCCTCCATGCAGATCCTACTATGTATATGAAACTAATATATGATAAAGGAGACATCTCAAACCAAGAGGAAGAAAAAGGTTATTAATAAATGGTATTGGGACAAGTGGTTAACTATCTGGGAAAAAATTAATGAATTTCTTAGTATATACCACAAAGTAATTCATACATGGATTACTGAGTTAAATGGTAAAAATAAAATTCAAACCAAAAAACAAGAAAACGGAAATAAATATTTATCAAATGTCTAATAGGAATAGGAATTTCTAAATTTATAAATAATGTGAGAAATAATTTAGAACATTCATAAATTTGCCTTGATACATATTAAAAACTCCTCTAAAACAACCGAAGCATTCAAACTTAAAAGGCAATTTAGAAACTGATAAAAATATTCATAATAAA
The DNA here is from genome assembly GCF_053574225.1 of Canis aureus. Classification (NCBI taxonomy): domain Eukaryota; kingdom Metazoa; phylum Chordata; class Mammalia; order Carnivora; family Canidae; genus Canis; species Canis aureus. Next base: position 7,122,100 of record NC_135649.1, read on the forward strand.
TAAAACAAAGGATTCCTAGCTTTAACATATACATCACTGTCATAAATCCATAAGGAAAATACAAATTCTCAAATACCTGGACAATATACTGGACAAATATTCATTGGACACACCCTATTTCAAGAAATGTGCTAGGCACTAAGGAACATTGAGTTTATAACAACTAATCTGCCTCTAAAAGTACTTGAAATCCACAGGGAGACAAATGAAAAAAAAGTGGCACAACTAAGTGTTATCGTTGCTATGACAGAAGTCTGAATGAGTCAGAAGTAGAATACAAGGAAGGTAGTGGTCCAGTTAATCAACGTTGGGGGAATAAAGCTTCATGGAAAAAATGGCTCTTGACCTAATTTTGAAAGATAAGTGAATGTTCCCAGCTCTACAAGAGATGCAATATAAGAGTCTTCCAGAAAGAGAGCAAACTTAAGTAGACCCAGAGATATGATGGGCATGTTGGGCATGCGTGTGGATGATGTTGGATTGGGGTAAGACTTTTGGCTGGAGCCATTGAAGCCATACTTAAAGGACATAACATGACAGACCTTATTTTTTATCTTCTAGGCAATGCAGAACCTACGAGTGGTGAGCAGGCAATGCCATGAACAAATATCCATTTTAGAAAAAGTGCTCTGGCTTCAGGAGAAAGGATACTCAGGAGGGCAGCAAGATCAGAGGTCCTGAAACCAGTAGAGAGATTGTTCAAGCAACTCACGCTAAAAATAGTAAGACCCTGATCTCAGACAGTAGCACTGGGGAAGGAGAAGGGCATAATTCAAAAGATGTTGAAGACAATCCATAAAAGAAATCCAAGTAGCTAATATGGAAAATGTGTAAAATTGTATCAGTAATTAAAGAAATATAAATTAAAAATTTTAAAGATACCACTTTTTGAGCTATTACATAAATCAAAATGTTTTAAATATGACAAGCCATACTAACAATGTCGAGGTTAAAGGTTAAACCTACTCTTACTTTTTAAAGATTTTTTATTTGAGAGAGAGAGGACACAAACAAGGAGAGGGGCAAAGGGGGAGGGAGAAGCAGACTCCCCACTGAGCAGAAAGCCTGATGCAGAGCTTAGTCCTAGGACCCCAGGATCATGACCTGAGCTTAAGCTGAAGACAGATGCTGAACAGACTGAGCCACCCAGGCACCCCTAAACCTATTTTTATACATTGATTCAATAACCACCTAGGTGTCAAATAATATGAAAATGGTTAACTGTGGTAGATCCACTGTATGGAATATTATGCAAGTTATTATAGGGATATTGCTGAAAAATTTATAACGATGTGGGTAAATACTTATACATCTTCAAGCATGTATTCAGTCGGCAAAGACATATGGATCATCTACTATGTACCAGGCACTGGGTACAGGCTGGTTATACAGTAGTGAAAATTATATAAATGGTTCCCAGCCTCGTGAATTTTAGTCTCCAGGGGAATGAACAACAAAATAAATAATTTATTTAAACAAACAATACAAAATGCTGAGGAATGCTAGGAAGGAAGAGACCATGGTGCCATGATTGAGAATAAAAGGTAGGTTGGGGTGGGGGTGAACATCCCAAGGTGAAGAAGCCAGGGAAGGTATCTCTGATGACAAAATGAGATTACATTTTAACAGAGATTTATGGATGAAAAGGAGATAGCCATAGGAAGACCAGGAGAAATGGCAATCAACAGAAAAAAAGACAATGCAAAGGCACTGAGAAGGAAAAACTCAAGGTCTATTTGATTAGTTGAAAGAAGATCGTTTGGATTTGGAAGTGAAAGTGATAGGAATGGTAGAAGGTAAACATGGAGAGGTGGGCAGAGGCTTGACTAGGAAGGGGCTTGCAGGCCATGGTAGGGAATAGTATCAGTTATATTCTAAGTGCAATGAGAAGATAAGTCTTTTTTTCATTTTTGAATAGTGAATACATCCACATGATTCAAAATTCCAAATAATAATAATAAAAAAGGTTTACTATGATGAGTCTCGCTTTCACCCCTGTACTATCCACTGGATATTTCCTCTTACTCATCTACAAGTAATCCTTTTCATTAGTTTCTTAGGAATCCTGTCAGTTTTGATGCAAATGCAAATGTATATTGTTGACTTGTCTCTATGTCATATGCCAAAAGTTATATACCATACATACCACTCTATACATTTCTTTCACTTAATAATATCTTGGAGCTCTTTCCATTTCATTACATGGCTTCCTTCCTCATTCATTTTTATTTTTTTTAATTTATTTTTTATTGGTGTTCAATTTACCAACATACAGAATAACCCCCAGTGCCCGTCACCCATTCACTCCCACCCCCCACCCTCCTCCCCTTCTACCACCCCTAGTTCGTTTCCCAGAGTTAGCAGTCTTTACGTTCTGTCTCCCTTTCTGATATTTCCCACACATTTCTTCTCCCTTCCCTTCTATTCTTTTTCACTATTATTTATAGTCCCCAAATGAATGAGAACATATCATGTTTGTCCTTCTCCGACTGACTTACTTCACTCAGCATAATACCCTCCAGTTCCATCCACGTTGAAGCAAATGGTGGGTATTTGTCATTTCTAATAGCTGAGTAATATTCCATTGTATACATAAACCACATCTTCTTTATCCATTCATCTTTCGATAGACACCGAGGCTCCTTCCACTGTTTGGCTATTGTGGACATTGCTGCTAGAAACATCGGGGTGCAGGTGTCCCAGCATTTCACTGCATCTGTATCTTTGGGGTAAATCCCCAGCAGTGCAATTGCTGGGTGGTAGGGCAGGTCTACTCTTAACTCTTTGAGGAACCTCCACACAGTTTTCCAGAGTGGCTGCACCAGTTCACATTCCCACCAACAGTGTAAGAGGGTTCCCTTTTCTCCGCATCCTCTCCAACATTTGTTGTTTCCTGCCTTGTTAATTTTCCCCATTCTCACTGGTGTGAGGTGGTATCTCATTGTGGTTTTGATTTGTATTTCCCTGATGGCAAGTGATGCAGAGCATTTTCTCATGTGCCTGTTGGCCATGTCTATGTCTTCCTCTGTGAGATTTCTCTTCATGTCTTTTGCCCATTTCATGATTGGATTGTTTGTTTCTTTGGTGTTGAGTTCAAGAAGTTCTTTATAGATCTTGGAAACTAGCCCTTTATCTGATATGTCATTTGCAAATATCTTCTCCCATTCTGTAGGTTGTCTTTTAGTTCTGTTGACTATATCCTTTGCTGTGCAAAAGCTTCTTATCTTGATGAAGTCCCAATAGCTCATTTTTGCTTTTGTTTCCTTTGCCTTCGTGGAAGTATCTTGCAAGAAGTTACTGTGGCCGAGTTCAAAAAGGGTGTTGCCTGTGTTCGCCTCTAGGATTTTGATGGAATCTTGTCTCACATTTAGATCTTTCATCCATTTTGAGTTTATCTTTGTGTATGGTGAAAGAGAGTGGTCTCGTTTCATTCTTCTGCATGTGGATGTCCAATTTTCCCAGCACCATTTATTGAAGAGACTGTCTTTCTTCCAATGGATAGTCTTTCCTCCTTTATCGAATATTAGTTGACCATAAAGTTCAGGGTCCACTTCTGGGTTCTCTATTCTGTTCCATTGACCTGTGTGTCTGTTTTTGTGCCAGTACCACACTGTTTTGATGACCACAGCTTTGTAGTACAACCTGAAATCTGGCATTGTGATGCCCCCAGATATGGTTTTCTTTTTTTAAAATTCCCCTGGCTATTCGGGGTCTTTTCTGATTCCACACAAATCTTAAAATAATTTGTTCCAACTCTCTGAAGAAAGTCCATGGTATTTTGATAGGGATTGCATTAAATGTGTAAATTGCCCTGGGTAACATTGACATTTTCACAATATTAATTCTGCCAATCCATGAGCATGGAATATTTTTCCATCTCTTTGTGTCTTCCTCAAATTCTTTCAGAAGTGTTCTGTAGTTTTTAGGGTATAGATCCTTTACCTCTTTGGTTAGGTTTATTCCTAGGTATCTTATGCTTTTGGGTGCAATTGTAAATGGGATTGACTCCTTAATTTCTCTTTCTTCAGTCTCATTGTTAGTGTATAGAAATGCCACTGATTTCTGGGCATTCATTTTGTATCCTGCCACACTACCAAATTGCAGTATGAGTTCTAGCAATCTTGGGGTGGAGGCTTTTGGGTTTTCTATGTAGAGTATCATGTCGTCGGCGAAGAGGGAGAGTTTGACTTCTTCTTTGCCAATTTGAATGCCTTTAATGTCTTTTTGTTGTCTGATTGCTGAGGCTAGGACTTCCAGTACTATGTTGAACAGCAGTGGTGAGAGTGGACATCCCTGTCTTGTTCCTGATCTTAGGGGAAAGGCTCCCAGTGCTTCCCCATTGAGAATGATATTTCCTGTGGGCTTTTCGTAGATGGCTTTTAAGATGTTAAGGAATGTTCCCTCTATCCCTACACTCTGAAGAGTTTTGATCAGGAATGGATGCTGTATTTTGTCAAATGCTTTCTCTGCATCCAATGAGAGGATCCTATGGTTCTTGGTTTTTCTCTTGCTGATATGATGAATCAGATTGATTGTTTTACGGGTGTTGAACCAGCCTTGTGTCCCAGGGATAAATCATGCTTGGTCATGGTGAATAATTTTCTTAATGCACTGTTGGATCCTATTGGCCAGTATCTTGTTGAGAATTTTTGCATCCATGTTCATCAGGGATATTGGTCTGTAATTCTCCTTTTTGGTGGGGTCTTTGTCTGGTTTTGGAATGAAGGTGATGCTGGCCTCATAGAACGAATTTGGAAGTACTCCATCTCTTTCTATCTTTCCAAACAGCTTTAGGAGAATAGGTATGGTTTCTTCTTTAAACATTTGATAGAATTCCCCTGGGAAGCCATCTGGCCCTGGACTCTTCTGTCTTGGGAGGTTTTTGATGACTGCTTCAATTCCTCCCTGGTTATTGGCCTGTTCAGGTTTTCTATTTCTTCCTGTTCCAGTTTTGGTAGTTTGTGGCTTTCCAGGAATGCGCCCATTTCTTCTAGATTGCCTAATTTATTGGCATATAGCTGTTCATAATATGTTGATAAAATCGTTTGTATTTCCTTGGTGTTGGTAGTGATCTCCTTTCTCATTCATGATTTTATTAATTTTAGTCTTCTCTCTCTTCTTTTTAAAAAGGCTGGCTAATGGTTTATCTATCTTATTAATTCTTTCAAAGAACCAACTCGTGGTTCTGTTGATCTGTTCCACAGTTCTCCTGGTCTCGATTTCGTTGAGTTCTGCATGAATCTTTATTAACTCTCTTCTTCTCCTGGGTGTAGGATCTATTTGCTGTTTTTTCTCTAGCTCCTTTATGTGTAAGGTTAGCTTTTGTATTTGAGTTCTTTCCAGTTTTTGAATGGATGCTTGTATTGCGATGTATTTCCCCCTGATGACTGCTTTTGCTGCATCCCAAAGATTTTGAACGGTTGTATCTTCATTCTCATTAGTTTCCTTGAATCTTTTTCATTCTTCCTTAATTTCCTGGTTGACCCTTTCATCTTTTAGCAGGATGGTCCTTAACCTCCACGTGTTTGAGGTCCTTCCAAACTTCTTGTTGTGATTTAGTTCTAATTTCAAGGCATTATGGTCTGAGAATATGCAGGGGACGATCCCAATCTTTTGGTATCGGTTCAGACCCGATTTGTGACCCAGTATGTGGTCTATTCTGGAGAAAGTTCCATGTGCGCTTGAGAAGAATGTGTATTCAGTTGAGTTTGGATGTAAAGTTCTGTAGATATCTGTGAAATCCATCTGGTCCAGTGTATCATTTAAAGCTCTTGTTTCTTTGGAGATGTTGTGCTTAGAAGACCTATCGAGGGTAGAAAGAGCTAGATTGAAGTCACCAAGTATAAGTGTATTATTATCTAAGTATTTCTTCACTTTGGTTAATTGATTGATATATTTGGCAGCTCCCACATTCGGGGCATATATATTGAGGATTGTTAAGTCCTCTTGTCGGATAGATCCTTTAAGTATGATATAGTGTCCCTCTTCATCTCTCACTACAGTCTTTGGGGTAAATTTTAGTTTATCTGATATAAGGATGGCTACCCCTGCTTTCTTTTGAGGACCATTCGAATGGTAAATGGTTCTCCAACCTTTTATTTTCAGGCTGTAGGTGTCCTTCTGTCTAAAATGAGTCTCTTGTAGACAGCAAATAGATGGGTCCTGCTTTTTTATCCATTCTGAAACCCTGTGCCTTTTGATGGCGTCATTAAGCCCGTTCACATTCAGAGTTACTATTGACAGATATGAGTTTAGTGTCATCATGATATCTATTCAGTCCTTGTTTTTGTGTATTGTTCCACTGAACTTCTTCTTAAAGGGGAATTTTAAGAGTCCCCCTTAAAATTTCTTGCAGAGCTGGTTTGGAGGTCACATATTCTTTCAGTTCCTGCCTGTCTTGGAAGCTCTTTATCTCTCCTTCCATTTTGAATGAGAGCCTTGCTGGATAAAGTATTCTTGGTTGCATGTTCTTCTCATTTAGGACCCTGAATATATCCTGCCAAGCCTTTCTGGCCTGCCAGGTCTCTGTGGAGAGGTCTGCTGTTATCCTAATACTCCTCCCTATAAAAGTCAGGGATTTCATGTCTCTTGCTGCTTTACGGATCTTCTCTTTATCTTTGGAATTTGCAAGCTTCACTATTAAATGTCGAGGTGTTGAACGGTTTTTATTGATTTTAGGGGGGGATCTCTCTATTTCCTGGATCTGAATGCCTGTTTCCCTTCCCAGATTAGGAAAGTTTTCAGCTAGAATTTGTTCAAATACATATTCTGGCTCTCTGGCCCTTTCAGCGCCCTCGGGAACTCCAATTAAACGTAGGTTTTTCTTTCTCAGGCTGTCGTTTATTTCCCTTAATCTATCTTCATGGTCTTTTAATTGTCTCTTTTTTCCTCAGTTTCCCTCTTTGCTATCAACTTGTCTTCTAGGTCACTCACTCGTTCTTCCACCTCATTAACTCTCGTTGTTAGGACTTCTAGTTTGGATTGCATCTCATTCAATTGATTTTTAATTTCTGCCTGATGGGATCTAAATTCTGCAGTCATGAAGTCTCTTGAGTCCTTTATGCTTTTTTGTAGAGCCACCAGTAGCTGTATAATAGTGCTTCTGAATTGGCTTTCTGACATTGAATTGCAGTCCAGATTTTGTAACTCTGTGGGAGAGAGGACTGTTTCTGATTCTTTCTTTTGAGGTGATGTTTTCCTTCTAGTCATTTTGCTTAGTGCAGAGTGGCCAAAAACAAGTTGTATTGGAAAAGGAGCAAAAGAGAGGAGAGAAAGAAGGAAATAAAAGAGAAAAAGAAAAAAGGAAAAAAAGAAGAAAAAGAGAAAGAAAAATTAAGAAAGGGGATAAAAGGGGTGGGGGACGCAATCAGAAATAAAAACAAACAAACAAACAAAAACAAAACAACAACAACAACAACAAAAAACCACGGAGGAGTATCTTCTGATTCTGTATACTTTAAGTCCCTTGACTTCCCCTGGAACTTGTCCGTCTAGCTGGTCTTCTGGGGGAGGGGCCTGTTGTGCTGATTTTCAGGTGTTAGCAGTTGGGGGAGCTGCTCTGCCCCCCGCCTGGTGCAGGGCTCAGTGGGGGTTGTTTACCCCGTGAGGCCCCAGGAGGAACAACCGCAGTGGCGGGGCCAGCTCTGGAGCCCTGGAGTCAGCTCCCGCAGTAACTCCAGAGCTCTCCGTCTGCAGGGCCTGGAGGCTCCGGGGGCGGGGCCGCTGATCTGATCTGCTCAGCTCGGGGCAGGAGCGTCCTCGCTGTCCTGGGCCCTCCCGGCCTCTGCCTGTCCCGGGGGGAGGCCGGATCCTGGGCTGTGTCCCGCAGCACCCTGGGCTCCTTGTGGGCCTGCGCTGTTGGATTTGCGCTCCCGCCTCGCAGCCCCCTCCGCGCAGCCGCCGCCCGAGCCCCTCCGAGCTGCTCCCGCCCCGCAGCCCCCTCTGCGGAGCCGCCCCCGAGCCCTCCCAGCTGCTCCCGCCCCGCAGCCCCCTCTGCGAGCCGCCCCCGAGCCCCCCTCAAGCTGCTCCCGCCCCGCAGCCCCCTCCGCGGAGCCGCCCCCGAGCCCCCCCCCCCCCCCGAGCTGCTCCGGGTCCCGCCGTGCGCGCTGCAGCCCTTAGGGAGCTCGGCGCACTCTCCTGGGCGCGCAGGTGTCTGTTAGTGTCCCCGGGAGCCCGAGGGCATCCCCGCCCTCCTGGGTCCTGCTCCAACTCCCCGCAAGCCCCTTTCCACCCGGGAAGGTCGGTGCAGCTCCTGCTCCTCCGGGACGGGGCTCTCCTGTCCTGGGGACACTCGCCCCGGCCTCAGCCCGGCTCCTCGCGGGGCCCCTCCCCCTTGGAGGCCTTTTGTTTCTTTCTTTCTTTTCCCCCCGTCTTCCTACCTTGATAGTAGCGCGAACTCTTCTCACTGTAGCATTCCAGCTGGTCTCTCTTTAATTCTCAGGCCGAATTCATAGATTTTCAGGAAAATTTGAAGGTTTTCTAGGTAATTTGGTGGGGACAGGTGATTTGGGGACCCTACTCTTCCGCCATCTTACCCCTCCCCCCCATCGTGCCCCTCCCCCCTCATTTTTATAATTGTATAGTATTTCATCATATGGTTGTACTACAATTCATTTAATCAGTCAATGGTTATCTAGTTAAAGATTTTTATCACATAATATGATTTATCTTTTAGAGAGATAATTATGGATGTTATACAGAGAATGGGTTGGAAGGGGCAAGACTTAGAGACTACTGTCATAGCCAAATAAAAGAGGCTATTTGTTAAGCTCAAAGAATAGCAAGGGACATATATAATAGTAGGTCAATTCAAGATATCATGTAGGGTAGAACAGAACAGACCTGGTAATGGATTGGATGTGAGAGGTAAGGGAAAGGGAGGCATGAAGGAGGACTCTTTAGTTCTGAGATTGAGCCACTGGTTGAGAGTGGTACCATTTGCTGAAAAGGGCAAGACTGGAGGAGGCAAATGGAGGAAGGGGAAGTCAAGATCTCTGTGCAGACCTGCTGAGTTTGAGATGCCTACGAAACATTCAGATTGAAATAGCAAGTAGGCAGCTCAGTCTGTGAACCTGGATCTTAAAGAAGTTTGTGCTAGAGACATAAATGCGGGAGACAAGGATACCTCCGTGGCTCAGTGGTTTAGTACCTGCCTTCGGCCCAGGCCATAATCCTGGAGTCTCGGAATCGAGTCCCACATCAGGCTCCCTGCATGGAGCCTGCTTCTCCCTCTGCCTGTATCTCTGTCTCGTCTCTGTCTCTCTCTCAAGAATAAATAAACAAAATCTTTTTTTAAAAAGTGGGAGAGGGATCCCTGGGTGGCGCAGCGGTTTAGCGCCTGCCTTTGGCCCAGGGCGTGATCCTGGAGACCCGGGATCGAATCCCACGTCAGGCTCCCAGTGCATGGAGCCTGCTTCTCCCTCTGCCTATGTCTCTGCCTCTCTCTCTCTGTGACTATCATAAATAAATGAAAAAAAAATTAAAAAGTGGGAGACATTACAGGGTTAATATCCAAAATGTATAAAGAACTTATACAATTCAACACTCAAAAAACAAATAACCCAATTAAAAAATGGCCAGAAGACATAAATAGACATTTCTCCAAAGACATCCAGATGGCCAACAGACACACAAAAAGACGCTCAACATCACTCATCATCAGGGAAATGCAAATCAAAACTACAATGAGATATCACCTCACACCAGTCAGAATGGCTAAAATCAACAACATAAGAAGCCACAGGTGTTGGCAAGGATGTGGAGAAAGGGGAAGCCCCTTTCACTGCTGATGGGAGTGTAGGCTCGTGCAGCCACTGTAGAAAACAGTATGGAGGTTCCTCAAAAAGTTAAAAATGGAACTACCCTATGATCCAGTAATCACACTACTGGGTATGTACTCCCAAAATATAAAAACACTGATTCAAACTGATACATGCACACCTACATTTATTGCAGCATTATCAACAAAAGCCAAATTATGGAGGCTACCCAAGTGTCCATCAACAGATGAATAGATGAAGAAGATACAATATAAATATACAGTGGAATATTATTCAGCCATAAAAAGGAATGAAATCTTGCCATTTGCAATGATGTAGGTGGAGCTAAAGGGTAAAATGCTGAGTGAAATAGCTCAGTCAGAGAAAAACAAATACCATATGATTTTACCCATATGAGGAATTAAGAAATGAAACAAATGAGCAATGGGGAGAGAAGAGAATGAAACAGCAAGAAACAGACTCTTAACTACAAAGAACAAACTGATGGTTACCAGAAGGGAGGTGGGTTGGGGGACGGGTGAGGTGATGGGGATTAAGGAGGACACTTGCCATGATGAGCACCAAGGGATATGCAGAAATGCTGAATCACTACATTGTATACCTGAACCTCATATTACACTGTATATTAAGCAAACTGGAATTAAAAATAACAAAAACAAATGTGGGAGACATCTGCATGTCATTTCTACTTAAAGTCATGGCAATGGGTAAAATCACCAAAAACATGAATGCAAAGTAAGGGGGGGGAGTTGTTAGCTTTGTAGAATCCCAATATTTGATGGTCAGATAAGGAAAGCTATGTTAACAAAGGATACTAGGAACAAATGGGAAGTGAATCAGAGAAAAACCAGGAGAATGTGCTAACAGAGAAGCCAAGGCAAGTGAGTGTTTCAAAGATAAAGTGGTTGACTATGTGGGCTGATGCTGATAGGTCAAAACAGATGAGAACAAAGAAGAGTAAGTAAAAAAAAAATCAAAGTACAAAATTGTAAACACCCCCCTTTTTTTAAAGATTTATTTATTTATTTATTTATTTATTCAGAGATAGAGAGAGAGAGGCAGAGACACAGGCAGAGGGAGAAGCAGGCTCCTTGCAGGAAGGTAAACACCCTTAATGATATCTGTGTGTTCACTGTATAGGCACACATGTATACATGTATAGACACATGTAAACATATACCTACACACATACATATATGTATTTATACACCCATACATGTATATAGTGATGCATAGAAAAATAATTATCATAGACAATAAAACTGAAAGGAAATATGTTATTTTTTAATAAATTTTATTTACTTATTTATGAGAGATTTTATTTACTTATTTATGAGAGATACAGAGAGGCAGAGACCTAGGCAGAAGGAGAAGCAGGCTCCCTATGGGGAGCCCAATGCAGGACTTGATCCCAGGACTCTGGGATCACAACCTGAGCCAAAGGCAGATACTTAACCACTGAGTCACCCAGGTGCCCTGGAAATATGTTATAATATTATCAATAATCAAATTTTAGAAGTCAGGTTATATGATTCCTTTATTTCATTTTTCTATATTTTCCCAGTTTTCTATAATGAATATTTATTCCTTTTTTAAAAAGATTTATTTATTTATTTATTTATTTGAGAGAGAGAACAGGGGGAGGAGGAGAGGGAGAGGGAGAAGCAGACTCTGTGCTGAGCAGGGAGCCTGATGTGGGACTCAATCCCAGGACCCTGAGATCAAGACCTGAGCGAAACCTGAACCAACTGAGCCACATAGGTGCCCCGAATATTTATGACTTTTACAATAGAAAACTGCATTAAAAACCAAGAGATTTCTTAGCTGATCTTGGTGTGGCCCTGACGCGGGAATAGAAATGCAGCATGACTCAGGATCTGCGAGAAGACTACAAAAATCGCTTCTGTTTGGGAAATGGAACTCATACCTTCTTGGAGGTTTTGACAACAGGTGGATGCTAGGTGCATGGAGTGTAGGGGCAGGGGACGAGGGGGTAATGTGAGCTAGGAAACCTGGCCCTTCTTCATGCTCTTAAGCCTATTTCTTTTTCTGCTCTAGTAACTTAATCAAGAGTCATACTGCTGTGGCTCTTATCTTGAAATTGAACAGCCTAAGACAAATTTTCCCCAATGCAAGCAAGATAAGCTTAGAGAGTTCCACTTGGGCCACCGCCTACTAGGAGCTGCCTCTAAAATCTGCATTATGCCAATCTCCCCCAATCCACTGTGACCCTCAATAACTTGCTATAACACCTAAGTCTCAAGGATATCACCCAGAAGGCAACAGGCCTGATTTACTTACAGATTTCAGTCTTGCCCCTGCACAGACACCACAGTGGTTACTGCCTTGACCAGTCTCATAGTCCCCTGAAGCACATGCCAAAGCCAACCCGCTAGTCCTCTGTCCAGAGGGCCGGAACACCACATCTGGCTAGCACGCCATTGACATAGAGCATTTCTGGGTGAGCTCCTGCTTTAATTTCCCAGAGCAGCCATCACCAGGGTGCACAGTCTATTTTGGCAACGTGAAAGTTCCTACAGACCTACACCCAAAGCTAAGCTGCTGCCAAAGCCCCAGACACCGACTGGATTAAGACTCAGAGGCAAGACATGTGCTGCTAGTAAGTGGGGTAGTGGCCTCCCTCCTGCCGCTTCACCCTTCCACAGGCCTTGCCTCACAAAGAACCCCACTCATTTCAGTGCCTCCTCTCCTAAGAAGTCTGTGACCTAATCCCTGGAACCTGTGGAGATATTACCTTACATGGCAAAAAAAGGGGGGGGGCACTTTTGTTCATCATGGATTTTTTTGGCAGTAGTCTTGGTTTTTTTTTAATACTGCATTAAAGTGTTGTTTACCATTAGGGGGAAAGAATTCAGTAATCAGGGGCACCCGGGTGGCTCAGCGGTTGCGCTTCTGCCTTCAGCTCAGGTTGTGATCCTGGGGTCCTGGGATTTAATCCCATATCAGGCTGCCCCAGGGGAGCCTGCTTCTCCCTGTACTTATGTCTCTGCCTCTCTATGTGTCTCAAATAAATAAATAAATAAATAAATAAATAAATAAATAAATACAACCTTTAAAAAAAAAGAATTCAGTAATCAATACTGAGTTTCAAAACTTCCTTAAATTATGTGCCCTAGGCAAGTACTGCACCCTTTTCCAACCTTGTGTAGATGAACAGAACTGATCACACCATTCTTTAGTCATTTCTAAATGTGTCTACTCCCTATACTGTTATCCCCTTAAGAGTTTATGGGAAACAGAAGTTTCACCTCTATATCCCTAGCACCTAGAAAAGGGCCTGGCATGGAGGAGGTGCTCAGTCGATTTGACATGAAAGCATGAGAACCAGTGAGAGGTGTTATTAGAGTTTTCTCATGAATTAAAATCTATTAATGAGGTATTTTGATGAAAAGTACAGGATACACACACACACACACACACATATGCATACGTGACCATGCACATTTACACAGATACATTATGTATAAAAATAAATTTCTGTAACCATTAATAAATTCATAGAGAAGATTCTAGACCAGACGGTATTGGCTTTGGAGCTGCAGCTCTTTACATGTTTTCCTCCGAGTACTCTAATCTGGGAGAAAGTGTCCAGGGTTGTAGGCCCTAAAATCCTTGCATCATATTCTAGTCAACCTGAGTGCATCAGAACTTTCCACTAGTATCCCCATGTCTACTTGTAGAATGCAGATCAACCCTCCTTGTGTGAGGATGGAACTCAGCTGACTCTGGAAGGCATGCCCTGGGCCACACTGATTGCCTGTGGGAGAGGAAATGGCAAGCTCACAAGTGCTAGGCCCAGGCAGAAAGGCAATTTTGGATCTTGAGGATAAAGCTGGAATCAGAATTTGACATGCTAGGCTTTTCCTAAGGCAGCTCAGGAGCCCAGGTTGGCCACTAGGGCTGTAGATGTCTAAGCCAGCAGGAGGGGAGATGGAGGGCTTGCATTGGAATAAACTGGCATGAGGTAGGAATTGAGCTGGGCACAGGTTGCCCAGTCTACAATTTTCACATGCTAGCTGTGGTAGGTTGAATAATAGCCCCTCCCCCAAAGATATCCATGTCCTAATTAATTCCTGTGACCTGTGAATGTCACCTTATACAGCACAAAGGGACTTTGCAGGTGTGATTAAGTTAAGGCTCCTGCAATGGAGAGATGACACTGGATTATCCCAGTGGGCCCTACAGGCCATCACATGTAGCCTTATTAGAAAGGGGTCGAGGGGGTGCCTGGGTGGCTCAGGGCGTGATCCTGGGGTCTTGGGATCGAGTCCCACATCGGGCTCCCTTCAGAGAGCCTGCTTCTTCTCCTGCTTGTGTCTCTGCCTCTCTCTCTGTGTCTCTCATAAATAAATAAAATCTTAAGAAAAAAAAGAAGAGGTGGAGAGAGATTTGACAGGCAAAGAAGAGGAGAGGACAGTGTATCCACGGAAGCAGAAACTGGAACTATGTGGCCACAGTCTAAGGACTGCTGGCATCCACCAGAAGCTGGAAGGGGCATGGAATGGATTCTTCCCTAAAGCCGCCAAGGGAAATGGGGGCCTGCCAACACCTTGATTTCAGTTCAGCAAAAATGACTTGGGGCTTCTGGCCTCCAGAACGGGACCCAAAAACGTTGTTATCTGACACCATCAAATATGTGTTAATTTGTTACAGCGGCCGCTGGAAATTAATATACTAGCTTACCAATTGTGGCTAAGGGAGCTGGGATGTACTCTAAACTGAAGTCAGAAGATCTGAGCTTGAATCCTTGTTCTGTTAATTGGGGTGGGCATTTCACACACCACTCCCCACCCCCACCCCCGCCTTGATTTCTCAATCTGTAGGTAAGAAATAATCCTGTCTCATTCACAGGGGTCTTTGGAGAACTTGTAACAATGGCAGCTAATGTCTGGCAGGATTGACTCTATGCCAGAGACAGCACCCAGCACTTAGCATGTGTTTCCTCCTTTATACTTCACAACCATCCCTGCAGGGAGGTCTTGTGATCCCCTTTGGACAAAAGAAGAAGTGAGGGCTCAGCCAGATTCCATGATTTCCCCCCCCCACCCTCGGGTACCCAGCTACCACTCAGAGACAGGCCTCATACCCAGGGCGGGTTGACCCTAGAGCCTGCACTCTCCGCCATGAGGCTTTCCCACCTCTCAGACTCTGCCTCAGTGGCATTAAAACACCAAAGGAAAGTTAAAAGTCTTTGCAAACTGGAAGGTACGTAAAACATAAGATTGTTCGGGTAGATGTTTGGAGTGTCCATTCCATTCCTAAATTTAGACACCAAAACACAGAAATCAGAACCTTTAAGAACTGGCCTCTTTAAAACTGGAATGGATTTGAGGGAAACCAGTTGACCCTCATCCCTACCATCTGAACTCTCCTAGCTGATCAATCCCAAGTGAAAGAGCCAAGAAGAATGGCATGCTTCCGCACATACAAACTTGAGCCCCCAATTAGGGGGCAAGTTGTATTTTGTACTTTTAGGCCACACACGCTCCATTGGACACGTTCCCCAATCTAATGGTGATTTCAATTTCCTTACATTAGCTGTAGCTCTTGTTTCTATTTTGTCATTGTCTAATCTGTCATTTTCTGGGCTTGTCGAAAATTCCTGCCATGGTACGTTCATTCACGGGAATCCAATATCTCCAGGAGGCAGCAACACCTGTACTACACCGTATTTATATAAACAGCATTCCATTCTGCTCTGCTCTCTTCCTAGACTACCTGTGATGCGCGCCAAGACAGGAGATAGGTAGCTTGTTGGATTCACACATGCCTTTAATTAAACGAGAAGATCACTTCAGGGTGGTTCAAAGGCTGGGGTTGAACACTAAGTCCTAACTTGTAAATCCTAAATCTTTGCTGCGTTGACACCACTTTCTAATAACTGCAAGACAGGCTGCAACTGAGCAGCGTCTATGGTTGGCTTAATGAAGTTTAGGGAAATAGGCTCATTAATGCAGCTTTAGCAGGAACTTCCATTTTCTACATCACAAGACATGATTTTTACCATCTTTCAGCACTAACATTAAAATCTTTTAGATTCTACCAAGATGCCAAGTCACAGAGTGTGTGGAAATCCAGAAGTTCCTCTAATTGCTTCTAAAATGCAATTGCCATCTTATCCTTTCTCAGTGTGGGGCTGAAGACAGCATCTCCCTCACTGTGACTGGGAGCTGGGCACTGGGTTTCCCTCTGTTTTGTGTTTTAAGTAAATGGTAATTAAGAAAAGAAAGAAGGGGCGGAAAGTTGAATCAAATGCTCCCTGTATGACTTAAAGAGGAAAAAAAGGAGTCAAATTAGTGTAAATCTTTAGCGATTCAAAGAACTGAACAGACTTGTTTAAAATGTCAATCCAACCAGGCAGTCATTATTGGAAACAAATGATAATGGTTATACAGTCATATTTTACATTTATGTCACGTTTAAGATCTTTTGAAAGCACTTTTACACTTCTTTCTCATTTAAAGTGATAAAAAGCAAAACAACAATCCTGAGAATGTTTCTTGCCCTTATTTCAAATTCTAAGGAAACATTTTGACAGGATCTGACCCTGCCCTTGCATGGCTCATCTCTTTCACCTCCCCCAAATCCCAGCCCTGTCACATCCTGTCTTTATTCAATATTTTAGTATTTTGTTCATCATGGAATATTTTATGTTCATTGTGATTTTTTAAAGATCTATTTATTTTAGAGAGAGAGTAGGGGGAGGGGCAGATGGAGAGGGAGAAAGAGAATCTCAAGCAGACTCCAGGCTGAGTGTGGAGCCCAGTGTGAGGTTGGATCTCATGACCCTGAGATCATGACCTGAGCAGAGATTAAGAGTCCGCTGTTCAACCGACTGTGCCACACAGGCACCCAGCATTCATTGTAATTTTTAAAAATCACTGCATTGAAATGGTAATCATCTTTATTAGTAAGGGAGGGTTTTTTTTTTTTTTTGCACCTCTTTAATTCTGTGCCCAGGGCAAGTACCAAACCCACCTCCTCCTAGCCTTCCTTGACCTTGACTCTGAATTGTGTCTAAAAGCAGCACGAACAGAATAAGTATTTATAAGGTGACAAAGAACATAGGCAAAGGACATTATACTTGATTTCAGCAGTCCCTCAAAATGTGTGCAAATTTATTGAAGGAAGGGAAATGTGGGGCAGGAAAGTGAGTCAGAGGGCTGGAAGCACCATCAGAAGGACCCAAACACACATTTTCCGGCAGCTGGGGGTGGCTGCTTTTGTAACTGTCATGTGTGTCCCTGGGTTCAGAGTGTCCTTGCAGGTAGAACCAAGATGGTCTGGTAGCAGTGAGTGGAGAAGAGAGTGCAGAATGAAGAGATAGAGTGACCAGCTTCCCCTCTGCATCCCTACCACTGTGGCCCTGATTTGAGGATCTATCCTACTGCAGCCAGCATGCTTTTTTGAGTCTACAACATATTGTCTTGATCTGTTCAGACCTTTGCTTACGTGGTGCACTCACAGCTTTACAATTGAGCAAGTGCCTGCAGGGTTTAGCTGGTTAGAGCTGGATGGGAACAGTCAACTGCTTTTAGGATGGCCACTCTTTTGTTCTGTAAAAGCTGCCTATTTGGGGAAAGACGAGCCACTACCTGAAATGCAAACTCCATCCATGTACAACCAAATGTATTAACACAACCACCCCCTTCAGCAGAATTTACTGGTTATTAATTAAGCTCATGATAGAAACAAGGAACACATAGTATCAGCATCTCCACTGAGAAAAATTTCACAATATTTGAAAAGCAATGTGTGTTTCAAAGACAAAGAAAAAAGATGCTAAAATACCAAGAAACTTAGATAATTACCAATTAAAGCCTATACCTAACAATGTTTTTCACACACAGCATGCTGAAACTCTCATGCCGACAAAGATCACAGTTAAGTTAGCCAGAGTTCTTTCCTATCACAGAGGAAAATGGCAAAGAGATGGGGAGGGAGATTGGTATAAAAGAAAGTCCACAAGGATTGAAGTGAAATACATTTGGAGCCCAGTCCCAGGTCTGCCACCAACAATGTGGCACTGGGCTAGTTCCTATGTTCTCTGAGTTTCTGTTTTCTCATCTATAAAATGGGGTTATTAACCACCTCATAAGGCTGCCAAGAATATTAAATGAAGACCCTCTGTAGGGCACAGGCCTACCCTTCCCTAGCCTCCATTTCCAACCAATGGCCCAAGGAAGCAAAGGCAAGTCTGTGGTAGGATCCATATCTGAAGGCTATAGATAGTATATGAAAAAGAATGTAATATCTCTAGCTGTTTGATGCAGTAATCATGTTATTAAACTGGAAAGTCAGGAAAGTACTGCAGTTAAAGTTGGAAAATGGTCTCAGTGTTTCTGGTTCCAGATGACTGCCTGATCCTACGTGCTTACTTCTTTGTCCTGCGAGTGCCCAATCACATCACAGGAAATACATGCTGGGAAGCACCATAGTGCATTGGTTAGGACCAAACTCCCTGGCATCATCCAAAATATATATGGAAGAAGGCTCAAGGGACATGGAGGATCCTTTCTTCAGCAGAGCCCCCGAGAAGCTCCAAGAACAGAGTCAACAAGTATTAAGAGCAAACATGGGGTGTGGGACAACAATCAGGGTGGCCACATTAAAGGACTGTCTTTGGTAACAGGGCAAGTTATCCTCTCCCCCTCCTCCATGTATACAAAGTAGCCTGCTGCAGTATTTGTTCCTCGCTGGATTCCCAAGAGCTGTTTCCTAAGCAGAGTGAAATATTTGCTGTAGAAGGCATGGTACAGCGTAGGATGACACTCTGCCTCACCTGGAAGGGAAACAAACAAACAAGGAAGGGCAGCTTCTCCAAGGAATGAAATACATTAAAGCCTACTACTTCTAGAGTTAGTCTGAAATACTTTGAAAGACTTCAAAGTAAAGACCCCTCACTTTAGCCCTTCTACGGAGGAGTACTCTCGATCCAGAGGGTAGCCCATCGGTACAACTATGAAAGAAACTCATGCCAGCTACTGTTCTAATCAATGTGGTTCTTCATTTATAAATCATAGATAACCAGATGTCTGTGCAATACCAACAGAATAAAAGAGAAGGACCAACATGAATAAACAAAACAAACGACCCCAGAGAAAATAGATTATGCAAGGAACAGAAGTCAAGAATGGGCTCCTATGAAAAAGAAGCAATAACAGAAGAAAGTTTTTCAAAATTTTTTAAGTAGAGGGGCTAAAGAACAAAAATTTTATACCCTAAGATAACACTCAGAGTTCAAGCTAAAGTCTTTATTCTAACCTATCAAGTCTTCCGCGACATGTCTATAACCTCTGTGACCTCATCTCCTACTACTCCTTCATTCACCCTACTCTTGTCAAACTAGCCTCCTCTCTGTTTCTGAAATGTACCAGACAGGCATACATATCACAGAATGACAGAATGTAATTGGCTCAATCTGAACAGGAAGTTAGAAGGATGCTTTAAAAAGATGTTCAAGAAAAAAAAAATGCTACCCCATAAACTATATGTGTAAGAACCTATTTCTAAGGTTCTTACTTATGAAATGAAGGAAAGTTTCTCTTCTTTCAGAAAGGGAGGGGGGAGGAAGGAAGGGAGGGAGGTAGAGAGGTGGGTAGGGGAGGGAAAGAGAGAGGGAGAGGGAGAGAGACAGACAGACATACAATAAAAGACTCTTTTTTTTTAATCCACACAAAACTATGGTCCAAATATGAAGCAAAATAAAATGTGGCACCTTTTGAATAATTGACAGAGTATAAAAAGATAATCCATTCAATCTTGATGCTTCTCAATGACCTGGGATTACATTTACTTCTCAGTGAAATATATTCTTAAGCAAATATTTGTTGAGTACTTATGACATGCTGGACAGTGTCTTAGGTGCTCAGGGGCTATACGGTTATGAAAAGAAACATAAAACAATTTCCTATCCTCATGGAGTAAACATTCAAATGCTGGAAGATAGATTTAAAAAAAAAACATGGGGAGCCTGGCTGGCTCCATCAGTAGAGCATGCAACTCTTGAACTTGGAGTCATGAGTTCAAGCCCCACATTGGTCATAGAGCTTACTTAAAAAAATAAAACACAAATGAGCAAACAAGAATATTTCATCGTGTTTTAAGCATTCTTTAAGAAAATAAAACTGGATGAGTGACTAGTGGTGAAATGGTATGTACTATTTAAGACTGGGTGGTCAGGCAAGCAAGTGGTATTTGAGCTGAGACCTGAATGACAAAAAACAGCCAGCCATGGAAAGATCTGGAAGCAGGGTGCTGTAGGCAGAAGAAACAGCACATTGTAAGGCCTTAAGACAGGAACCATGATGGTATGTGGCAGAAACAGCATAAGGCCATGGTGGCTAGAAGACAAGAAATGAGGGGCATCAGTAATGGGAAATATGATCAAAGAGGTTTGACGGGATCAGAATTAAGCAAAGCCTTATGACTCATGCACAAGATTTTTTGTTTCATTCTAAATACAAAACCGTACAATTGGAAGGGTTTTGTTTTGTTTTGTTTTTTTAAGTGAACCCTACCCCCAATGTGGGACTAGAACTCCTATGAGATCAAGAATTTCATGCTTTACCAGTTGAGCCAGCCAGGCACCCCACAATTGGAAGGTTTCAAGCAATGGAGGGAAATGATCTGATTTCTGCTCTAAGATCACTCTAACTACTCTCTGGAGAATGGGCAGTAGGATGGACTGTCAGGATGAGAACAAGAATAGAAACAGGGAAACCAGTTAGGCAACTGTCAGTAGAATGTGATACACAGGTATCAAGTACATAGTTAGAAATGTTTCCACTTTGGGGGAGAGATTGGAGCTGGGGATTTATATTTGGGAGTCATTAAACGGTATTTAAAATCATGAGGCCAGTGACACTACTTTGTTCTATCACGGGAAACATACATATATCTAATATTACAGATATTTATTGGTTTTCAATGTTTAGAATCAAGCTATAGACAAACACAAAGAGTAAAACTATTAGATCAAACCACAGGAAATTGCTGATATTGGGCTATTTTGACATAAAAAATGACAATTTCATATGGTTGAGTTCAGAAGTTACAGAATAAATTGTAAATGTTATAAACCTTGACAACATAAAATTAATGACACAGGAGAAAACAGGAGGCAGAGGGGGAAGGAGAGATGGCGGTAAGTGGGCATGTGTTTTGTTTGTTTACAAGGTAGGGAGCAAATAGTGTTGACATTGGATGAAATAAGAAATAGAACAGGATATATACTGTTTAAAGTTTGTAAATAACATCACTGGAAGGCATTTAAAAATAATATAATTAACCCAATGAAGAAGTTGAAGGGAGAAGAAATGTGGAAAACAGCACAGTTTGCTAAATTCCTCATCTGTCATAGCAACAGAAAATGCAGTTGATATGTACTATCTAAAATGGACAAATTGAGAAATTCTGCTATATACTATTTAGCATTATGGCGAGATCTTCCAGACTCTTTAAAACAGTTACAAGTGGCTTCTCTGGGAAATGGAACTAGAAGGGGGCAAGGGTCGGGGAGACTTTTGCTTTTTATCTGGTACCACTGAGAATTTTTCTTTTGTGCATTCTTTTATAGCAACAACAAATGATGATGATGATGATGATGATGATGATGATGATGGAGGTGATGGTGATGATAAAATGACAAGAACAGTTTCCACTGGCTGTCTTCGCCTTCCTTTAACCCTTCTCAAAATCAAATAGTGGGTTACTGGCAGTGCTCCCTTGGGCTGTTTGTACTAATAATCAACCAATGCCACATAGTTTTTTATTTTGTCCACTCAGGAGCACAAAATCACCAAATGTGATTTCTCGTATGGATGCTATCATTTAAAGATCTGGACCACAAAATTCCTCCAAAGCAAAGATGTCTCTCCCACCAAAAAGAATAGATAAGAATTTAAAGTTCCCTATAGGACTTATCAGGCCCCACCTCAAAACAGATGGCCATGGTGTTGGAAGAGGCTGTGGTAAAAGGTGAAATTGGTAAAAACCCAAAGGAAGTTTGTTCTCATGATTTCTAAACATACTTATTACAAATTTGAAAGTTACCAACCCTTTAAACCAAATTTAACGGAAGAGTTAGTTCAGTTTCCCAATATTGGTTTTGTGACACCTCAGAGTGCCTCTAATTATCTTAAGGAACATTGTGAAATTCTATTCTCCCACCCCAGAAATAATTTGTGTTCACCTTAAACTAAGATATAACAACTATATGTCATTCGCTACTTTTACTCAGATAAATGAGGCTGGCATGGAAAGGTATTAAAATAAAGGACATCTCAACTATGGTAGAGTTGGGAATCCCCAGGTCATATCCTGGATTTTATTTATATGAACAGATAAATGTGCAAACCATCCAGGAAACTGTCTATTTGTGCTACTAGTTCCTCTCTCCTATTAAGGGTCTCACTAAGACTTTGCCTTATTCATTTCGTTCAGGAGCCACTTGACTAAATTACATACGTTCCCAACTTCCCAACGTATTGTATGTATATATTATTATATTATATATTAAATATGCTAATATGTATTAATAGTATCTTATATTAATATATAACAATATATGCAAATATATTATGTTGAATATATATAATCTTTCCCTTCATGTTGACCCTCACCCTTGCCTGGAGATTAAAGAGGCATCCACAGACTCTGAGAGGTGCTCAGATTTTTTTTATATACTCCACCTAATGAAGATAAGGAACATTGGACTTCCTCCTTTCTCTGGGTAGTGAATGAGGATCACCCAACCCTTTTGACCACAATGGTACCTGCCTTGATGCTTCCTGTCTGTCCTTAAAAAAAGAGAAAATCGGGATCCCTGGGTGGCGCAGTGGTTTGGCGCCTGCCTTTGGCCCAGGGCACGATCCTGGAGACTCAGGATCGAATCCTACGTCGGGCTCCCTGCGTGGAGCCTGCTTCTCCCTCTGCCTGTGTCTCTGCCTCTCTCTCCCTCTCTCTGTGTGACTATCATAAATAAATAAAAATTAAAAAAAAAAAAAAGAGAAAATCCCATGGTGAAGTGGAAAGTTTGGTCAGAATCAACATCTTACTCTAAGGGCAACTCTTTCTAAGTCAAATCAGCCTCTAAAGGATTAAAGATGAATAGCCAACTTCCAACTCTCCCTTCTGGCTTTTCAAGACCAACATCTCCATCGTAATATTAGCATCTGGCTCATTGTCCTTGATGAGACAATTTCTCTGTTACCCTGGCGCCGAGATGTTTTCAGGTGGAGCAAAATCACAGTGAATGAAGTTTAACGGTAAATTGGCTTGGTTTCAAGCAGGTAGCAGGGTTTTCCCTTAACTCATTTTTTTCAATCTGACAGTATTCTAAAACTCATTTTAATAGATTCCCAAGGCTATGAATTCTAGCTTCCAGAATGCTAGGAAAGATTGGATAGAAACCAAAGGAAGGAGGCATTATACCCATTTGGTTTGGAATCAGATTTGCTCCTCCTGCCCTTTCTTGGTTTCACGTGCCTGTCTGGTTGGTATGTAAGGCTTCCAATTTTACAGGGAACAGTTTTGATAACTCATCTCTGTGGTTTTCAATAGCAAGCCTTAAATCTGCACACTGTGATAACCAAATCCATCCACAGCGCCCAAGTTGGGGGTAATCCATCTGAAGTCTTAATCACTAAAATAAGGCTCCTCTGGGCCAGTCAGGTTTCAGACCCAACGAGCCTGAGGTGGGAGCAGGCTTTTAACCAGTGCCTCCTGTTAGAAAGGGAATGAAGCCAGTGCATTAGTAACTGTGAGTGCCAGGCCCCTGGTGAGATGCTGAGCTCAGAAGACACAGTGTCACTGTGTAAATGGCTTTAAAAATACATGTTTGGAAAAGCACCAAAATATTTTAGTCAAATGCTTGCCTGATTATGGCAAAAACTAAGTCATTTAGAGCCCTAATAGAGGAAAGAAGCAGCAAGACACAAGTAAAAATCCACTAAGGACAGAGAAGCAAGCAGAAAGCAAACAGAGCTGTTAGGTGCCAAGAGTGGGTTGTCACACAATGCCATTATATCCCAGTCTTTCACAACATTTCATCCATTGTTCAGAGCCCCAGACTATTTTTTCCAAGTCTGTTCCCCCAATTAAATGCTTATGCCATTTACCACTTTGCCTGTTAAAGAGGGTTTTCAGCATCCACACTAGGAATGGCCACCCAAACCTCAAGAGATTTAGAGGGATGTGTAGCCAGTAAATGGCATTTTACGGGGAGAGCTGCAGTGTACCCTAACAGGCAAAAATGGGACAAGGAATAGAGGGAAATCGTGTGGCTCGATTTTGTCCCTTCCCAAAACCGAATTTTAATACACTGTATGTTCTCTAACTCCAACTATCTTTGGAGTAAAAGAACATTCCAGGTCTTTTGCCAGCACAGGGTTTAGTAACATACAATCAGAGCAGTCAATAGCAAGAAAAATCAATCTCCTGAAATTTGAAAACACAGATACACACACACACACACACACACACACACACACACACACTGCACTGGAGCCTTATCCATTATGTGAGCTCCAACATTTCAATCTAAATTAAATCCAATTAGAGGTAATCATAGTGGATCATATTAAACTAATTCTCGGACAGGAAAGATTATAATTTTAAATGGTTCCATAAAGCACTAATGAAAAAAAATCATTTATTTCAATTACATAGGCCTATAACCAATACCTAAAGGTCAGTGAAGAACTGCCAGGGTGGCTATTTCTCTCGTCTGCCTGAACCCCAGCTGAGCTGTACAAGCCCAGGCCTCTGCAGCGAGATCCGCCGATGATGGGATTGAGCTCGAAGCCGTCTATCATGCTAGACTGAACGATCACAGAGCTCAGTAATGACAGGAGTGATTACCTCTCAGGATGGATGTAATACTACATTTTGGTGCATAACTACTTTTCTATTATTACATCTCCCTTTTGTACCTGATGTATTCTACTAGTCAATGGTGGTGTCATTTCCCAAGCAACTTCAGCTTCTCTAAGAAGCCTTCCTAATGACTGCGCCTAACCTCTTCCTTTCCTCCATGGAATTGAAAGCTACCAAGCACTAGACAAAAGCAGTTTTGCCTTTTACTCCCAAACCATCTATCTAACGAGACATAAATTAATGCAACTTTCTGTTAATTATTTGTGTCAATTCTCGCTGAACGTTGCCACAAAGTGAGAGCTGGAGAGGCCTGAAGACCTAAGGCACCTTGTCTCCATCCAGCAGGTGGTTGTTCTCACCTCACTCTAGCCCAATTTAGAAGAAACATGGCTTCTACTGCTAAATACTGCCCTAGTTTTCGGATTTGCATGACCTTGGCCAAGTCATTTCACCACTCTGAGCCTCGGTTTTATCATCTATGGAATTGGTGTGTTTTCCAATCATACCTGCTGTTCTAGGGCTCCTCTAAGGTGCCCTAGGGGTGGCTGCTGCAGAGTTGGAGGGACAGATGGTGGGTCCAGCTCCCTTCCCTATCTTTCCCAAAACAGCCTGCTTTCATACATAGATATAATGGGCATCCGCATAGATGCCATTTTACAAAGAATCCTACTGCTAAGATTTTTTAAAGCACTGGCCTTAAAGTCTAACAAGTCGTGATTCAGTGACTCTGTAACTTTGATTCCAAGAGACAAATCATACCAGATAAACCTTCTGGAGATGTATCAACTTAGGAGAGGCCTCCCATATTCTATAGAGGAAACTTAATATTCAGGCAGTGACAGTCTGATTTTTTTCTCTATGTACTATGGCTGGGTGATTTTCAGTTGAGTCAAGTATACAATGAGGATCTTTTTCACCGAAGAAGTGGAAGCTGTACATTTTCATTAAACATCTTCAGCCCTTCATCAACCAGTCTACTACTCTCACCTTTTGTTCATAAACCCCTTTTCTGAAGAAGCCGTATGTATGCTCTGTTTTGTAATGAGCCATGCGTTTTTTCTGTCTGGTTTACAGGGCAGTAAAGGTAGATACTTGAGCATAACAGTGACAATTGCCATCCATACTAGCGCTGAGAAAGAGCCTGAAGGAGAAAGCTTCCATTTGACCAAGTGATTCCAGATGAGTCATTTAATTGCATGGAGATCCTACATTAAATCGGAGGGAAAACTTAAGCGAGTTCATCTTCAAAAAGTCTACTTCAATAGCATCCTACATTGTAAATGAAACAGGGAGAGTCACAAAGTCTCCGTTATCTTACTCATCTCTCTGAATTCAAACATAAATATTCAGAGATGTACCTGTGCTTCCCACCTCTGCATATTATTCCTTTAAATCACCTAATACATAATAGCTCTTGTACAAAAAGGATTGATTAAGGGGCTTCCTTTTCAGCGCAACTGTTAAATCAGCAGCTCATCCAATGATCTGATGCAGAATGTAACAAGTTCCTGATAGAGTTGTGTTCCCTTCGAGAACAAGTGTTTTTCATCACCCTCTTAGTCACCTAATTTGACTGAAATCTAAGATCTTAATGCATCAGTCTTGTTAATTCTCTTGCCAGTACGTAGGAAATTGAAGCAATAAACCACAACTTGTTTGTAGTGGTGTTAACATTATTAAGTACTCAGCTAGCTGACAAGAGCTCCATTTTTCCATTAAACTTCAATAGCAGCTTCATGCATATTTAGCTCTCTGGCACTTTTCTTATTTTCCCCCTGATGACTTGTTTGAAAAGTTGACCTCAAATTCACTACACTCCACTTCACTTTTTGCATAATCAAAGTTATGACATACTGCCTTAGCAAATTGCTATTGTCTTTTTATTACTATTTTTTTAAACACTATTCAAATGCTTGTTCTCTGTAAGGACATACATAGCATTTTTCTCTCATTATGCTAGTTAATGGAACTGTACCTTGAAATTGAAGTACTGAATTTCAAAAGATAGCATTTCAATGGTTAGGTATTTAAAATATCCTGTGTAATTTTTATTATTATTATTATTGTTGTTGTTGTTGTTGTTATTTAGTTGCCGTGGAAGTCACTTGTGCTTTCATCTGATTGATTAGTTTGCTTCACATTTAAAAAGCTTCAATATTAGAAGGCACAGTGGTCTTTCTGCCTACTGCTGTGTGTGGGGGTGGGGTGAAGTGTGTGTGTGTGTGTGTGTGTGTGTGTGTGTGTGTGTGTGTGTGTGTAAAATGCTATAGCCTTGGCATCAGGCCACTCCCATAACTGATGGCTTGGACATAACCAGTATATCATACAGGAACAGACAAAACAAGTTACCTATAATCTCTATGACTAGTTTACTGGAGGTTAGTTGAAAACTGCTGGACTAGTGTCTTCACATTTTTAAAGCCCATGCTTATAATATTTCTTTCCAAGTTAGCTTCCTTGCTAGGCTCCCTATTTCTGCTAACAGCCCTTTCCTCTTACCCTCTCAAAACCTTAGATTAATCCATGTTTCTTCCATTTTCCTTTTTCCACTGACCTATCCAGTCACAAAGTACTATCCATTTCTTTCTTGCAATCACTTCTTCATTCTATTTCCAATAATCCTGCTGAAGTCCAAGTCTTCATTACTTTACTCAAGGGCAGCCAAACTGGTTTTCCCGGCTCTCATCTGTCACTCAACGCATGCTATTAACAACAGCCAGCATTGTCGAAGACACCATTTTGTATATAGGCAGTTGGTCAAGAAATATTTCTCGAGGACATACTACATTTTAAGTACTGTGCTTGCCTCTGAGCTGATAATGATAAGCAAGGGAGGAGCAGCTACTTGATTGAGCTTATATTTAGCAGGGAAGCTGGACATTCACATTCATTCCTCTCAAAAATCTTCAGTGGCCCCTCCACTAGCTTTTACATTGAATTAAGTGTAAAAACTCATAGTGTAACGTTCCAGGACCTCCACAATGTGACCCTAAACTACCTCTTCAACTCTTTTTCCTGCTATTACTCTACAAGAGTCCTACATGTTAACTCTATTCATTATTCCTTAAACATGTAAATATGCCTTTTCACTAACTTGAGCTTCGTGTTGGTCTTAAGCAACTTGAGGTCATATACCTCTTGGACACTCAGAACTCACCATGGAATCCACCTTACAATAGAAATTCAGCCAATAAAAAAAAAAAAAAAGAAATTCAGCCAATGGTTCATTGATAAGAATACAGTTTATATTCTAGTCTATCATTCGAAGTGAATTGTCCCTACTCTGTGCTCCACAGGCACCATGGAGCCATCTTTTTCCCTGTACTTACTACACTGTGCTGTAATTATCTATAGGCACCACTAGAGTATTACTGGCTCATAGAAATCAAAGCCTCTTCTCCGCCATTCAGTCTTTGTTTACCCAGAAACTAGTACAGTGCTTGGCACATAACAGGTCCTCAATAAATTAATAGAAGACTGAAGTAATGAATGAGTATGGAAACAACACCCCTATGGTGAATTTCATGCTATCTAGAAACGATGGACAATCAGTCAGGTAGGTAGAGATATACATTTACATTAAAAATAAAAGTAAAATCAAAAGAGCTTCATCAGTCATTTGGATGTTGCTAAGATATCATTTAACTGGTCAAATGTAAGTTTTTTGAAAATATGCATTATTTAGATATACAGTTCACATTTACACTCACATCTGTACCTGTGTATATACACACTTATGTCTGAAAAGACTTATTAATCACCCAACTAATTGCTGCTCCAAACAATATTCCTTTAGAGAAGACCATGGAAGCTATTCTTTAAAATAAAGGAATATGAACAAAACCCATAAGCTTTACAAAGTCCCAAAGGGAGTTACAAGGTTGGAGCCGGATACTATTACCAGCCACTATATATCATTCAAATACAGCTTTTAAGGAGGAAACCATAACCCATAGGGATCAAGTAGAGGAATTTGCAATTCATCATCTGTATTTTGGAGTCTGGAACTCCAGTCTGTCCAACCCCATTAAATGCTCCCTCTATCATAAACATGCAGGCATCCCAACTAGTTAGAAACATGTACAGCATCTGAGTTTTAAACAGGTAGTTAAACTACATACTTCTTGAGCATTACATAATTGTGTTTTCCAAGTATTTAGCAGTTTCTGAGAGTTATCCAGCAAAAGATTTTCCTACTCACTCTAGGAACCTAAACGTTATCTTAAGAATTTCATAAAATGGGGACGCCTGGGTGGCTCAACGGTTGAGCGTGTCTGCCTGGGGCTCAGGGCATGATCTTGGAGTCCCGGGATCAAGTCCCACATCGGGCTCCCTGCATGAAGTCTGCTTCTCCCTCTGCCTATGTCTCTGCCTCTCACTCTCTATGTCCCTCATGAATAAATAAATAAAATCCTTTAAAAAAAAGAATTTCATAAAATGAAAGGAAAAAAAGAATTTCATAAAATAAATACAAATAATGTGTATAATGCTTAACTACTTCTTTCATAGGCAACATATCTTAGTTCCATTAATAATTCCCTAAAAGCCAAACCATCAATCATCTATATCATTTATCTCTTTAATGAACTCCTTTTTTTTTTTTTTAGAACAAACACCCTGCTTCTATATTGTTTGCCTTTTTATAGTATGGGCATACATTGCTTTTATGATCAAAAGACAATAAAGTTATTTCCATTTTGTAAAAAAAGTTATATAACTGATCAAAATTTCATTTAGTGTTTTAATTGGGCTATTAGCAGAACTGCATATGGTGCTAAATTCACTAAGAGACATGAAGAGAGACATGGAGAGAACACCAAAAAAAAAAAAAAAGAGGAACATGGAGAAGAATAATGATTTTTAGTTATGTATTTACTATCCAAAGGCAATAACCAACATAAAGTACTAAAACTTACAGGGAAGAACTTGCAACATAGCTACAAAATATGGGATCCCTAGCCAGGTTATGGCTAATACAGCAAAAACATGCTATACTTTTTGAATATTCTAAATTCCCAGAATTCAGCATTTATATTGTGTATAAACGTGTCAGCATTTATACATCCATCTTTCAGGAAGACAGAGAGATGAGTGAGGTAACTTGAAAAATCTCTATCCCAAATCACCTTTAATACAGCTATAAAGCAACCAGGATAAAAAAGAGCCTTCTTTTAAAAGTAGAATATTCTGTATTCATTTACAGATTTACACAATCCTCTATAACAGGTTCCTGTGATGCAACAGCAACAAAAAAAATGCAATGATCAAGATGAAAGAATGAATCAAAAGGAGAAAATAGACTTGACACCACAGGAAGTTGAATCATGGAAGCAGACAAATAAACGGAAAAACATTCCCAAAATGCTTTGTAGAGAATAGAAAAAAAGGTAGCTGTTGTGGAAGGTAGGTCACATAGTCTATCTACCAGTACCAGGTATTTCTGAGGAAGTAAATGGAAGTAATGGATTAGAAACAATAATCAAAGCTATACTAGAAGAAAATGTTTCAGTTTAGAAAAATTATCTGAGATTAGGTATTAGAGAGGACCACCATGTTCCATGTTATAAACAAAACTACCAAAGATCAATATATTGATTACTACACAAAGAAATATATGTCCTGTTTATTATGTCCTGGTAAATAACTTAAAAGATTCCCATTAGCATTCAAGGAACAAACAAATAAATTGAAATTATCATGATTTTTTTCTTTTCAACAAAAACTACCAAAAGACAAAGGAGCAATGTCTACAGCATTCTGAGGGAGAATGCTGATGGCATTAGAATTTAGACCCAACAAAGCTGTCTTGAACATATAAAAAGAAGGGCAGCATGAGATCTGCAAGGTTTTGAATAATGCACCAGCCCAATAAAGAGGTGCCCCAGATTACTAAGCATGAAAATCAGGACGTAGGGCAATAGATGACACCAGAAAGGTAGTTTTGAGTTCATCTTTTGGGTAATAGGGAGCTTTTGAAGGGTTTCAAATGGTAGAGGACTAGTAGAGGACTAAAGCAATGGGTATGGAGACCAGTGGTAATGATCCAGAGGAGGGAGGCTACTGGATGGGAATAAGTATACTGAGGTGATAGTTTCTTTTGCTTTGGTTTTGTTGTTTGGTAGAAATTCATTTGGATACACGTGTAATGAATGAGGTGGGGAATCAAGTGGGCGATCAGGCTAATAGAAAGGATTTGGCAAGAAAAACAAAGTATTAAAAAAAAAGAAAAACAAAGTATTAAATGAAGTGGTTTTCTTATCAGAACCACAACTCTGAAGGCATTGCCATGAGACTAGGTTAAAAACTCTGGGAAGTCAGAAGCGGGGGCTTGTTTTCCACTCTGTCTCCAGGACCTATCACAGTGGCTGGCACAAAACCGGCATTTAATACATACTTATGAAATGAATGAATGAAGAGAAGAACTTCAAAAATGGTTTGACCAATTGCAACATCATTGGAATGAGTGTCTTTCTACCAAGGAGACTAGTCTGAAGGACAATGTTCATTTAGAGTGAGAAATATTCTGGTGCATTTGTTTAAATAAAGAAAAAGAAAAAAAGCCCCAGCCCTTTCATTTTGTAGTAACAATTTGGAGTTGATAATTTTAGAACTAATATACCAAATGTCAAATATTAGCCACAGCCAGAAAAAAATGATCAAATTAGTTCGTTGTGTTTAATTAATTCACTGTGATTGTGAATATATTCCTGGTCCAAAAGCTAGCCATTGTTTAATTAGGTCCTCCTGCTTTATGAAATGTCTTAAACTGAAGAAAAATGGAACAGGCCTAGCTGTATTATGAATGCTTGACTTGTGATAATCACACTTACCTAGCAAATGAAGCAGCTTTCATTGACTAAGAGGAAGTCCTTAGCACAGACTCTCACTTGTACAAAAGAAATTGGTCATGTTGGTAGTTACTCTTCTTTTATTCTATCTTTAGCCGATGCAAATCTTCTAAAACTTTAAGTGTTCAAAGTTCTGGAACGTATAACAAACACCAAAATTTCATTCTATAATAGCCTCATTTGTTCTATAAAGATTTATTAAATACTCCCACACATATCATCCCTGCTGAGGAAACACACATTATAGTGGGCTAGCTCACAAATGCAAAGGCTCTACTGGGTCAGGCAAGTCATCTACCCAGTCTGGTGTGGGGGACATCTCATAGTAATTTCTTAAAATACATGATCTTTCATTGAAACCTTGTACTAAGTTGAGCCTTTGATTTTAGCTGTGGGCTGCATCAGAAAATGTTCTTCCAAAAAAATAATTTGGCAGAATTGACAAAGAATATATAGTCAAGTCTAAGTTTTGAAGGCCCACCAAAGAAGGTCTTGAGATACCTCTATGGCTCAGCTCTTTATCAAAGAACAGCATCTGCTGTGCAGTAAATGAGGTGATAGGGAGAGTCCTTTTACTCCTAAGCAACTCGAATGTCCAGAGAGCTAAGAACACCAACATGTTTTCCACTGAGTGGCTATTGTCCCAGAGGGACAATACAGGGATGCAGTGCTGAACTTATACAATTGACTTCTATTTCGTATCTTCTCTTTGCCCTACCCAGCACCATGGATTTTATAGAAAAGCTCAGTTGGCACCGTCATTTTCAAATGCAGACACTGAGCATATCTGTAATTTCCTTCCCCCATTATAAATTAGGTTCAGATTTTATGAAAGGATTTCCCCTGCTGTTATTTAGTGCCTGGTAATCATATCTATACAGGTCATTATTACTTTGTCACAGGCACATGAATTTTGTGAATTCAAAACAGCAATATGACACATCTCCATTCCTGGAAGAGGTAAGAATCTAGATCCAAAGGTCCCAGAAACATCTAATTCAGGGCTATTGACCTTGATCTTAAAGCCAAAACACTGTAGGTCTTCTTTAGGCTCTGTCCCTGAGCATGAAAGCTAAAGACAGAAGGAAAAAACTGCAGAAACCTATCTTTGGGAGTACTGAGAATAAACATTGGGATCAAATATTTCCCACAGATAATTAGCAAGTTGCAGAATCAAGTGTGGTATGCATATGAGACTGCAGAAGAAAGAGAGCAAGGGGGGAGGGGAAATGCAAGCATGTATTTCCATCATGTGAATGTGCAAGAGGAATTGCTACTGGCATTGAAAAAGTTAAAGAGATTCTGGGAAAATTAATGAAGTGAAAACTAAATTAGTTAATGAAGTAAGCACCACAAAATTAATGAAGCAGGGACTGGTAGAGCTCATTTTCAAAGAGTAGCTCTGTACATGCAAATTTGGAGTCTGGCCTCCATATATTTTGAGAACCTGGCTACTATTACCCAAGACAGAACTGGATAATACATTATCAGTGACACTTCCTTTCAAATAATTTCAATAAGCAACATGTCGTTAGATCTCGAAGCCATGGCTTTATTTTCATCTCACTGGAAAGGTTGGCATCAGATTGAATCAGACCAAAAGATGAAAGAAGGAGAGATGGAGCAGTTGAGAGAAATACTGATCGAAACAGTGACAGTGCCTCCTTAAGGGGCCTGCCTCACATGGCTCACCTATATGTGAGCCTTTAAACACATGTAGCTCTCCATGTAACCATCTGTATCTATACTAAGCTAAACATGTCTCCAACTCCAACCCCTTTGCTTATCTCGACTCCCTCTCCAACAATGAGATTCCTGGTTCCCACCACCTGCCATCCATTGACTTAGCTGTTCCATCTCAGTGAACATGCAGAGCAATATCAGACTCATTCATCTGTACCTGTAGAGGAAACACCTTTATGAATTAGAGCCTGGCATTTATGTGCAGATTCTTTTGCCTTTGGTCTTAACAACCCCACACATTTCCAAAGTTACTTAGGAAACTTCCCTCCACCCCTGTCTCATTCAGTGAGGTGGCTTCAAATATTTGTAATGAGGTTAGGTTCTTCTGTCATGGTCTACATTCCATCCTGGGAGTCTCCCATTTGCAAAATGATTTTTTTTTTAATTTGTGTCCATTCAGTTTACTCTTCATGCTATAAAGTTCCATGGGTCTTGACAAATGTGCAAGGTCAAATGCACAAGTATAATATCATATACAATAGTTCCACCATCCTAAAAAATAATAATCCCCTGTACTTCACCTAGTCAATCGTCCCCATTCCCCAAACCCCGGGAAACCACGGACCTGTTTCTTGCTTCTGTACTTTTGCCTTGTCCAGAATATCACATGGATGGAATCATGCTTTTTCAGATCGGTGACTTTCTCTTAGCAATATGCATATAAGATTCATTCAGGTTGTTGAATGTATCAGCAGTTCATCCCTTTTTACCGCTGTCTGGATGTGCCCGCAGTTTGTTTATCCATTCACCTACTGAAGAACATCTTGGCTGCTTCCCGTTTGGGGTAATTATGAATGAAACTACTATAAACATTCATGGGCTGTGGACATAAGTTTCCAACTCACTTGGATGAAAACCTAGAAATGTGATTGCTGGGTCATATTTTAACTTGATAATAAACTGTTAGACTGTCTTCCAAAGTGGCTAGACCATTTTACATTCCCAGCAGCAATGAATGAGAGTTCCTGTTGCTCCACATCCTTGAAGCATTTGGTGCTGTCAGTGTTTGGGATTTTAGCTATTCTGATAGGTGTGCAGTAGTATGTCCTTGTTGTTTTAATTTGCATGTGCTTATTGGCCATCTGTATGAATTTTTGCTGAGGTGTCTGCTCAGATATCTTGCACTTTTAAAAACTGGTTAGTTTGTTTTCTTACTGTTGAGTTTCCTTGTATGATTTTGGCACAAGTCCTTTATCAGATATGTGACTTGCAAATATTTTCTTAGTCTTGGCTTGTCTTTTCATTCCCTTAACAGTGTCTTTTACAGAGCAACTTACATTTTTTTAAAAACAAAGCCTCTGCATTTAACCACAATTCTCTATGTCTCTTTATTTTAACTGTCTGTCACCATTGAATTCCAGAGTCCTCCATCGCTCGCTTACTCGGGGTCTCAGATGGTGCCAATTACAGCAATGGAAAACTGCCTTCAGCCAAAGGTTTTCCCTGCTTGGCAGCACTTCTGTCTCCCTAAATAATGTCTGGAGACCATATCATACTAGCCCCCTACTGTTCCTCACATATGCCAGGCAAGCTTCTGTCTCAGGGCCTTTGCACTTACTCTCCTCTCAGCTTAGAATGTTCTTTCACAGGTATCCTCTTGGCTCACTTCCATACTTCCTGTAAATGTTTTCTCAGATGTCACCTTCTCAATGAAGCCTACTTTCCAGAACTCTGGAGACCACTGTCACCATAGCAACCAGTCAAAGTCATTTTAGAATACATCTACACAACTTGTGTTACACTCAGGAATGATGAGTAACTCAGGACCTATACACAAATGGTGAGCCTGCGTTGACACTATGGTCTGCTCTCCCACCTCAGGAGAAAATATGAGAAGTCTGCCTCCTGGTGAGCTATTTCTCTAATGTGTCTGGATATCAACTGCAGTGACTTCAAAGGAGTGCCGATTTCCTCATTGGTGGTCTTCAATAAAGCAGGTAAACTAAGTTGTAAGCATTTTTTTTCTTTTTTCTTTTCTTTTTGCCATAAACTCCATATAGTGATTTCCACCTTGAATGGGGACACACGAGGCCAGTGAATATTTTTATTTCCTAAAAGTATTTCCCATGAACAAAAGTTTTTTCACCACTGGAAGAAGGCATGTGCTTGCTCAGAGCAGGATACAGGTGATTAGGGTCAGTGATCACGGTTGGAAATGTGATTGGTTCTCCCACGCACATGACAAGGAAAGCAAATAAAAAGCCAGATGCGGGTCCTAGCTCCCCACACCTACCACACAAGAATTTTCCCAGGCCCACCCACTCACTTACCTCTCAACCCATGACATCTGACCTTCCTCTCCCCAGATCTGTTCCCCCCACACACAGCAGCATCTCAACCTTTCTGTTCCTCTGATGACCTATTTATTCCCTTCTTTGGTGTTCTGATCTCAACCATGCCCACCTCCCTCAAGATGCATCTTTCCTTGATTTTCCCAGCCCCAGATGCTCTGGGCAAGACACACCTCCCCCACAAGCCTCAGCTTTGCAGAGGCTCCCTGCAGCTGCAGCCAGGCCAGGCTCTCTCCTCCCTAGCAGGGCGTAAGCATATTGTAAAAGAGAATTTCTTTTTTCTTTAAATTAAATGTATTCTTTAAAAATTTCAATTACAGTTCAGTTTAACATATAGTGTTCTATGAGTGTCAGGTATACAAGAGAGCGATTCAACAGTTCCATACATTACTCAATGCTCATCAGGATAAGTGTACTCTTTATCCCCTTCACCTATTTCCCCCATCCCCCTATTCCTCTCCCCTCTGGCGACCATCAAGTTGTTCTCTAGAGTCAAGTCTGTTTTCTGGTTTGTCTCTTTTTTCCTTTGCTCATTTGTTTCTTAAATTCCACATGAATGAAATCATGTGGCATTTGCCTTTATCTGACTGACTTCTTTCACTTACCATTGTCCCCTAAAAGAGGATTTATTATTCATAGCAATGAGGCACTTGGCTTACAGATGTACCACAAGACTGGGACTAAGAGAAAACAGTGAGGAGGATTTCACAGCAAATGGATTGGAACAACTTGCTCTTGCAAGGATTTGGATTTTGGCTTCTCTGACCCTCAGAATCCTGACAGCACTCCAGCAGTTTTCACTCTAGTGTACACTTTCTCACTCACGAGGGACATTTATTTCTCTAGGGAAGATCGGCAGAATGCAAATGATGGTATCCCTAAAATTAACAGTGGAAAAGCAAGAGATGACTGCCAATGTGTTGACTGGGAAGCTAAAATTCAACCTGCTCTCAGAATAAATGATGTCATTTGTCAGTCTCTTCTGGTCAAGAGTGGGAGTTTCAAGACGTTAAGGTCCTGGGAGTCTTAACTACTTTTACAATGTCATCTGACAGTTGATAAAAGATGAAGTAAATGAAGGATCCTAATTAAGGTTTTTTTTAAAGATTTATTTATTCATGAGACACACACACACACAGAGAGAGAGAGAGGGAGAGAAGCAGGCTCTTCACAGGGAGCCCGACGTGGGACTCGATCCTGGGACCCTGGGATCAAGACCTGAACCAGAGACAGACACTCAACCACTGAACCACCCAAGTGCCCCCTTATTAAGGTTTTAAGAAATGTGCAGCTGTATGCTCCCGTCCAGGCCAACTGAGCCTGATGTGCTGTTCTGTGTTTTCCATTCTATTGTAAGTGAAAACAATCTTACAATTGACATCATGTCTTTCTGTAAGGTTTACCACAGTTAAAAAAGAAAAACACTACCAAAAGAATAAGGCAAAAGAGAATCTTATTCCTGAGAGACACAGCTAAATTCAAACAAATGAGACAAATATATGTATCAAAATCTAAACAGGAATTCAAGGCCAACAATGAGAATAACTTTGTTGGCTGAGGAACAAACATCTGAGTGCTAGAGATCAGGGCTCCTAAAGTTTTCTCAGTGTTGACAGTTAGTGGCTTTAGGAGATAGGATATGAGTTTGGCTTATTGAAAAACTGTGTGGTCAAAAAACAGCCTACATATCCCATTTTTGGAGGCAGCTTCTTCAAACTGCCCTTGAGGAAATCCATAATTTATGGGAAAGCCTTTGAGGAAGGCCACAAGGTCCCCTGTAAAGTGCAATGTTGCCGTTGCCACTGAGCTGGTGTCACAACCATTTACACTGAGCCTGCCAGGTGGCCCAGCCTCCCTCAGCATCCCTCAGGAGAGGAGTGGCCACCACCTAAACCAGTACTTCTACGGATGGCATAAGGGATTGGTTTGGCTGAAAAAGCCAGGCAAGATTTACTATTTGGAGAGGCCTATGGCAGGTGACTCAAGCAACCAACTGAAGTTCCCACTCAATGGTTTGGGGAAAGACAAAATTGGGTGGTGTAAAAAACATCCTTGGGAGAAGTGTCCCAGCATTTTTAATGTTTATCCAAAGGCAATAGCGTTTATCTTTAAGCTGCTCTCTGAAAGGCACTCCCACACAGAGAATCAACTGTTTACATCTAATCTATCTTGGAAGAATATTGGTGAACTAGGTGAAGGGGATTAAGAGTACACTTACCCTGGGGCAACTGGGTGACCCAGTTGGTTAAGCATCTGACTCAATCTCAGCTCAGGTCTTGATCGCAGGATTGTTGAGTTCGAGCCCCATATTGGGCTCTGAAAAAAAAAAAAAGAGTACACTTACCCTGACGAGCACTGAGTAATGTACACAATTGCTGAGTTACTATATTGTACAACTGGAACTCATATAACAATCTATGTTAATCATACTGGAAACAAATGAATAAGTAACGACAACAAAAACCTCCATCATGGTTAATGGGCCTACACCATACCCCTAAACCAAGCCCTCCAACAAAGGGGCGAGGGATTACTGTGAATGGATAAACAGTTTCCTCAAATAAATTCAAGTTCTTTCACCTAACAAATCAGGCTTTACTGTGTTTAGAAATAGAAAATGGGATGATGGGCCATTAAGCCAAAATAAATGCTGGAAATGCACAGGGTAGTGAAGAAGCAGCCACTGAAAAGTCACCAAACAAATCAGTAGAACATGGGTGGTCAGAGCATAAGGCAGAGGACAGCAGCCAAGAATTGCCCATTTCCTATCTTCTGTGGATAGGAGTTCCTGGGAATCAACAATGCAAGGTTTATAATGGGAACAACTGCAAAAAAAAAATGGTGCTGGACAGGTTACAAATCATTGCCTCCTCTATTATTTCACCTGATCCTTGCAACAACGTATTCATCTTATTTGTATTAATATTCATTCGTCTATTCATTTTCAACAAATATGTTAAGCACCTATGATGTGTCAGGCACCATTCTAGATGCTAGAAAGACCAGGGGGGGAATAATTAAGGCACCTGTTCTTGTAGAGTTTATGATCTGGGGAGAAACCAGCAGTAAAGATGAAACACACACATACACACACACACCCCAAAGGATGATAAGTGCCGTGAATAAAACAATAAAGGAGTGATGCCATGCAAGGTGCTCCTTTTGATAGAGTGGACAAGGAAGAGGGTTTTATTTGAATTAAGACCTGAAGGATGAGAAGAATCTAATCCTGCAAGGATTGGAGGTGGATGGGCATAGGTATATGAGTTCCCCAAGCAGAGGGGACAGTCGAGCAAATGCCCTGATGCAGGGAAGAGACCCTGGTGTTCTATAACTGGAGTGACCCTGCGTGCGGGTGGGGGAGGGAAGGGTTGGAATATAGTGAGCCAGATGGAAAAGTGCAGGGGATGGAGCCAGAGAAACAGGCAGGGACTGATCAGTGAAGACCTTGAAACCAATGGAAAAACCTCTCAAGTGTGAACCGCCTTCCAAGGGCAATGGCAAGCCACTGGAGGATTGTGTTTGATCTGCATTTTCCGAAGGTTACTTTGGCAAATGGACTGAAGGAGGCAAGAGTGAGTGTAGGGAGAACAGTGACACTGAGAGTCCTAGTGAGGGACAGTCAGGGACTGGCTAGAGTATTGCTGGAGGAGGCAGGGAGAAGTAGGCAAACGTGGAATATGCTTTGGATATGGAACTTGCAGGATATGCAGGTGGACCAGATGTGGGTAGAGGGGAAAGGAGGGGTCGAAGATGAAAAAAAAAAAAAAACTGAGTCTCAGGGTCATGTAGCCAGAATTCTAAGCCCAGCCTTGGCCTATCTGGCTCCCTAGGCTGTGGAGTATCCAGGATCAAGAAGCAAGCATGTCTGCAGAGCACCCTCCTTCTTCTGGCACAATCTCTCAGCTTTCAGGGGTTCCAATCAGCTGGTGGAGAGCTAACGCTTGCAAATCCCATACAGTTCTCCTTCACCTCCTCCCAGCTTAGAGTCTTGTTCCCAACTCCTCCTGCTGAGGGAAAAAAAATCTCCACTAATATCTCTTGCTGCCAAGCTCCCCCTCTCCCTCTTCACACCATTCCTCTGGTTATCACTCTTGAAATAACATAAGCCAATGCAAGGCTTGGACTTCAGGATGAAATAAAGAATAAAGGTGACTAGCTAATTATCTCCACTGGAAAAGAAAACTTTCATCCAGCAATTATCGATCTGGGGACAGAAAATGGGAACCTTCCTCACTTCCAGTTTAGAAGCATGCTCAAATAGAGTGGAGGAGTAAAGCTGACTCGGCACAGGATTTGGTTGTAACAGAGTCTAAAGGTGGTCCAAATTCTTCAGTTGTCTTGGAATGTCGTGAGAGCTATCATACTACTACTTAGAATATAACTGCACCATTGACTAAGCTTGGGCACTTTGCCACAGAGAGATATGCTCTGGAGTTGGGAGATTTATTCTGGGAACTGGAGTGTGAAACCTGGACCTTGGATCACAGTGATGACTGTCCTGGCTCTTTTCTCATGGGGAAGAGAATGTTGTTGCTGGATTACCTTTGAAGGCCAAGGACAAAGAGGTTTTCTTGAATGGTTCTTGGAGAGGAGCAGAGAACCCCCAAAGCCAGCCCCAGATGCAGATAGAAGAGGTGTTTTGTGCTGGGCTTGCCTCTAGCCCAACCCCCCTCTCTGCTGCAGCTGAGGCTTTCTGAGCCCCTCTGGGGGGTGGCCCCAAGGAGGTCAGGTCAGGAGGTTAGGAAATGATGTGGAGAGAGGGCCTGGGGTCAGCTTTGGAAAAAACAAACACACAAAGAGGAAAAGGTTGGTGCCCATTCCAGAAGGGACTGCCATTTGGAAACACATCTGCTCCCAGAGAGTTCAGGGAAAAATGGGGTTTGGAGACTGTGCATTGCATGTGAGCTGACGGTACCTGAAGACTCCCCACCCTGGTGCTGTGGTTCCCAGCTTTGTGTCTGCAGCCGACCCTCCCTGGCATCATATAAATGTATCAGATATCCCTTTTCTAAAATTTCTTTCAGTTTTCCTTCCCCTCGTGTCTATCAGCATCTGTCATCACAACTACTATCCACCTTGCATTCTTCATTTCCAACATCAACGATGCAGCCAGGCCTGTGTCATCTGTCACCAGTAGTCTCCCAACTGTTCTCCCTGCACCCACTATTATCTTCTGGTTCCAGCTGCTCTAACACAGTTCCACATCATGTTTCTGGCTGAAACAACAGAAATGTATTTCCCACAGTCCTGGAGGCTCAGAGCTCAACGGCTGAGTTGTGCTGAAGGCCCTCTTCTGGGCTGCAGGCTGCCCACTTCACCTCGTATCTTTTATTTATTTATTTTTTTGATGGGGATGCTGAGGATTTACTCTCCTTGCTTTCCTGCATGTCATATGGCACTTCTGGTAGAGTCACCATGCTGTGCATGACATCCCTTTGTCCAACTCCCCCACTCCTGCTCCTGGCCTCTGGTAGCCACAAATCTGATCTGTTTCTATGATGTTATTTTTTTTAAGATTTCACATGTAAGTGAGATCATATGGCGTTGGTCTTTCTCTGTGTAACTTATTTCACTTAGTACCATGTCCTCAAAATCCATCCCATGTTGTGACGCATTGTGTTCTCATGGCAGAAAAATACAACAGCTCTCTGGCCTCTTTTCATAAGGCACTAATCCTATTCAAGAGGGCTCCACCTTTGTGACCTAATTATCTCCCCAAAGCCCTACCTCCAAATACCATCACACTGGGGATGAGGGGTTCAACATATGAATCGGGGGTGGGGGGAAACACCATCCTTTTCCAATGAATTGCCCACACTAACATTCCAAAAACAACCCACTATCTGAGAAAACCATGCTCAGGATGCCAGGTCCCTGGACTCAAGTCTCAAGGAGAGCACTAGCCCAGCAGATCTCCCTCATACTCTTTGCCTGACATCACCTCCACAGGGTTGCCCACAAGCAATAAAGCGAATGTCCAACTGCCCTCTAGGTAGTATGCATGTCCACTCAATACCTCTCACCACACTACAATCCATCAGCAGCCACAGCACACTTCCTTCGAACCTATTCTCCCCCAGTCCTTAGCCTGCTCCACCTCTGGAATATCCATGCCAATCCTCCCCCATTGCCTCTTCTGGATACCTTCAGCCATATCTGCTCCCAGTGACCTGTCATTTCCAAGAGCCCCCTCAAAACTCACATGATGGACCACCACACACTCTTCTCACTCAGCATGAATGTAAATTCCACATACAAATCTCTTTAGCTAGTTTAAGCACAAGCATCTTAATAAAATTGGTGTCAGCAGAAATCTTATCTCTATTACATTTCAAGATGAGGGAATGTAGGGAGCTACCTTTGCTGAGAAATCTCAAAAGCGAAGCAGAAAACTTTGTGTTCTTGAGAGTGGGAATGTCGTGCCCACTTGATGTGCCCACAGACCATGAGTTTTCTTAAAACACCACTTTGGAAAACTTTCAGGCACCTTTTGATACAACCAAAAATCCTGAGCTTTCAATGGAGGAAGAGAGGTGGAGAGGGGTG
This sequence comes from Canis aureus, assembly GCF_053574225.1. Taxonomy (NCBI): domain Eukaryota; kingdom Metazoa; phylum Chordata; class Mammalia; order Carnivora; family Canidae; genus Canis; species Canis aureus. Next base: position 7,164,208 of record NC_135649.1, read on the forward strand.
AAAAGAGAAAGACTCAGCACACAATCCTCCTTAGAAAACTTTTGAAAAAAAAAAAAAAAGAAAACTTTTGATACTTGATTCAATTCTCTCACTCAAGGTATGGTAAGGATGCCCAAACACTTCTAGGATCCCATCGCCCCATAGCCAGATGTCATGGATATTGCTAAAGAAAACAGAATATATATTTAATTACTGGGGATTGAAAGAGGGAGGGAGGGAGGGAAACAGAGGGAGAGAAAGAGAGATTGTTTCTTCCACCACGTTAACCTTTTACCATACTAATTTTCTAAAGGTCAAGTTGTGGAACCATGACCATGGGAACTACCTTACTACACTGACTCCTAGAATTAGTTTAGCCATATTAAACATCTTAAATCCTATTATTCATCTTCCTGAACTCACATTAAAGGCACATTTCCTTTTGAGAGTCAAATCAAAAAGTGACTAGCAAAACACTTGTTAATAGTTCCCATTAAAAACATGTATTTTATCTGCTTCTATATATTTTTTCTTTTATCACGTGGCCAAGACACCAGATAGCAATGAATCTTGCTGGCATCAAAAGACAGATGAATAGTGTAACCTGCATTCAAAATGTCTCTTATATCAGGACCCTCCTCCTTTCTCCTTCCTGAGCCAGCACTCCCAATTCAGGTCTTTATTACCACCACAACACTGAATCATTGGCCTTACTAACTAGGCAAGGACCTCCTGTTTCTGGCCCTACTGGATAAGCCCGGTATAGCAAAATGTCAAAAGCATGGCCCCCAAGATGTCATGTTTCTGCTCAGAAATCTCCCATGGTTCCCCATTTCCCACTGACTTTTGTACAAGCTCTTCACTGTGACTTTTTAACCTTTCACAATTAGGCTTCACCTAGCTTTCTCATCCTTATCTTTACTATCAACTTCCATTGGCCTCGTGTATCAGCCACATACAGTCCTAGCTGTTCCCCAATTATGTTCAGTGATTTCTCCCTGCCATGACCTTATTCATTTTTCCCTCTGTTAAGGTTACCAGACCTATCAATCTCTGCCTGATAAAATCTGATCCATCTTGCAAGGTCTTTCTCAAATGTCCTCACCTCCCTGAAGCATTTTCCCTAATCCCAACAGAGGACTTGCTCTGAACTCCCATGATGGCATTTCTCTAACTCATTCCCTGCCAAGCCAGTGGTGCACTTGTAGATGTTTGACAAGAGACTCAAAAAAGTCCTGATTTACATACAGCATTTGCTGATTTTCATGATGTAAATACTCCCACCATGGCCAATTTCAAACTGCCGATCTGATGTCACTGAACACAGAGCTGTAAAGAGATACTCAGTAGTAAACCGTTATCTAGTATTTCCACAAATACAATAGATGTAAATGATCTCAAAAGCATGGACAATAATATAGTAAAACAATTCAAAAAATAATTATTTACTTTTGCTTTTAATAAAATGTACCGTAGGTTTATATAATTTAATTTTCACTAATGGTCGTGTTTAACAATCAGCTCTCCAAATTCCTAAAACTTTAATGCTCAGCTCTCATGAGCTAGTTCAAACCAGTTCCAGCACACCATTACCCCCACTATCTACTATACAAGCTCCTTGAGGGAAGATGTCATGTCTTTAGTCTTCTCTGTGTACCTAGCTCAGTACCATGAACAAGGGAGGTTCTGTATAAAATGTTAGAATACTGAAAGCCATATATGTGGAACATAACCCCAAATGGATGCCTGAATCCATATCCTACAATGAAGCTCTAAAAGGAGCTATCCATAAAGCTCCAGAACACTGAGGTCCTGTTATTGGCAGAATGGAAGAAAAGGCCAGCATTTCTGGGCAGAGATTCATAGTAAATTCAGTTCCAGGAGAACAGAGTGCAATTTGGTCTTGGAGGCCTGGTCCTACTGCCCCAGGGATTCTTTGGCTTATTTTTGTTTCATTTGTTAGAATGTTCCCAGGTCTGAACCAAGGAGCATGAAAAGCAATGGATGAGGTAAAACTGCATAAGGAAACATCCATGTACTGTTTCAAGGTCCCAAGTGCAGCAGTAGCAGTGGGTCAAAGGGAACAGAGGATGTTGTGGCACTCCACTGCTCATGTGGAATTTGAAACTATTTGGACTCCAATATTCCCACCTCTCCCTACATCAGTAAAATGAGGCCACAGAATGAAGAAACACTACCTTTCCTTGCAAGTCTTACAAAAATGACCTAGAAGAACCAACTGATGGACCTTCAGTTACTTTCAAAGAGAATAGCCATTTCCTACTCATATTTATTTTTCTCTTCCTGCAAGGTTGGGCTAACCATCCAGACTGAGACTCACAGTATTTGAATCCTTACCCAAGTTCTTCTGGGATTCAAATATCATATAGTTCAGCTTTGCTATTTTGATCTTAACCGGGCAAACTGGCTACTTTCCCTGATAGGACAATAAAAGGATTATTGGAAAAATGCAAATGCATTGATCTCCTTATATAAAGTACGTTAGAAATGATTAAAAGCAATTGGGAATGTCTAAAGTCTGGAAACAGTATAGGCTCGGTTAGGGGTAGGGCCTAAGATTCTGATTTATAAAACCTCCTCCAGATTAATTCGGATTAAGAAAGGTTTGTGTACCCCAGGGGTTTAAGGCTTTAGGCAGGAAACAGGTATCTAAACTTGCTGCTAAGGGGAATGGACAAGGATGCTGATTAGGAACCAGGGAAGGACTGTCAGGCCCCAGGTGATATTAGAGACTGTGATGTCACTGTAGCCCGCATCCACAGAGGGCTATGATCTTTAGCTATCCTCATTGGTCTGAGTGAGTGTTGGAGCAAAGAGGCTAGATAATCTAGAGTTTTATAGGATAAATGCCACAAAAAATAAAAAAAATAAAGAGATATATGCCAATAGGCAAAAAGGATATTGTAAAGCTGGACTATTTCTGGACAGGAAAGGCAGAGAAGCCAGGAGGGGGGCTAACTGGACCAGAGATCATTTCTGAGATAAAAAATCAGGAGTACATATAAGCATATGAGTACATCTACCCAAGATGTCCCAAATATACTTAAAAGTTTCCCAATAACTGAATCAGTTATAAGTTTTAAAATTAATTAAAATAAAAAATTTAGTTCCTCAGGTGCACTAGCCAGCCCCAATTCAAACCAGATCAAGCATTTCCAATGAAATTCAGTGCCAAATTGAGACATGCTGTAAATAAAACATACACTCTGAATTTTGATGATTTTCATAAAGAATATAAAATCTCATTAATATTCTTATAAATTGATTATAAGTTGAAATGATATTTTGGATATACTTGTTAAATGCTATTAATTTTTTTTAAAAAGGCAGGAATTGGGGTGCCTGTGTGGCTCAGTGGTTGAACATCTACCTTCGGCTCAGGGTGTGATCCCAAAGTCCTGGAATTGAATCCCACGTCAGGCTCCCTGCAGAGAGCCTGCTTCTCCCTCTGCTTATGTCTCTGCCTCTCTCTGTGTGTCTCTCATGAATAAATAAATAAAATCTAAAAAATAAAAAATAAAAGTAAAATAAATAAAAATTTTAAAAAGCAGGAATAGAGAAGGAAGGATATAAGAAAGATGGATGAATCAGTGGTGTGACAGAGAGTGAGACACTAGAGTTCCTGGTATCAAAGGGACATTGACAATAATGATGAGGAGCCTCTAGAGTATAGAGCTCATTACTACGTGGGGGTCCAGAGAACTGTGAGACCAGGGTACTCTGTGCGCTGTTAGCATGAAGACATGAAACCACCCAGGACACAGCAGACTTTTGAATGTAGAGGAAGCTTTGAGTAAGGCACCATGAGGCCATGACCAGGACACCATAGATGACTGGGAGAGCATGTGGTTCAACACTAAGGTGATAGCTTCCTCCACAAGAAGTGGTGCTGGATGCTGATACTGTACCCAAAGTCCTAGAATTTGTGAATGTTATTTGTCAAAAGGGATTTTACAGATATGATTAAATGAAGGATATTGAGATGAGGAGATTATCCTGGAATATCCAGACAAACCCTAAGTGATGTCACAAGTGTCCTTATAGGAGAGAAGCAGAGGGAGACACTCAGAGGTACAGAGGAGGAGAAGGCAATGTGCTCATGGAGGCAGAAATTGGAGCGATATAGCCAAGGACGGCCAGCAGCCACCAAAAGCTGGAAAAGGCCAGGAATGGATTCTACTATAATGACTATCCCTACTTCACAGAGGAGGAAACCAAGGTACAGTGAGACTCAGTAACTTGTCTCCAGCCCTACATAGAGTAAATACCAACACTGAATTCCAACCCAGACATTCTGGCTCCAAAAGTCCTATTTTCTAAACCACTGTAACAATCTGCTGTGAATAACTGCTTAAAAAGTAAACTTGATTTCTATTTGTCACGCTTTACACTTCTTAGTAGAAAACCTGACTCAGCTGATACTACTTACACCCACACTTCTGATTAGGCAGAAACTTATTTGTAAACCATTAGTTTGTTTACTGGAGGACAAACAGAAGGATAAATCATGAATCTAGTAACTGTTCTTCCTTGTTGCAGATGCCAACTGTGTGATCATGTGCAAGCCAATCATTCTCTCTGGATCAGCCTATCAGTTAATGTTTCTTGAGCATCTGCTATGTGTCAGGCAATGGACTAAGTAGGCATTGAGGTTGCGATGAAGCACAAGACAGACAAAATCCCCTGCCCTGCTGGACTTTAAACGTTAATGAGAGAAACAAACTAAGCAAGGAATCACTCCGAGACTTTAATACTGATTAGTCTGCAAAGGACTGGAAATGATCACAGAGAATGGGCTTTCTGGAAGTAGCTGGAAGGAAGGCCTTGCTCCCTCTGAGGAGTAAGAGATCTTTTGAAAGGGTCATTTAAGCCAAGCCTTGAAGGATCTCTGAAAGAAGGGAAAAGCCTTCCAGGCCACAAAGGCAAGTGTGATAATCACAAGCATTCATAATCTAACCAGACTCAGGCAACCACAAACAGCTGTAAGGAAGATTAATTGAGCTAGCATGAGATGAAAATGCCCAGTACGGTGCCAGGTACAGGGAAGGTACTAAATAAATATTACCTGAATCTGAATTCACTGAGAATCTCTCTTGAACCCTCACCTAAGAAAATGCAATAACCTTAAATTCTCAACTCTCATCTTGCAGGCTTGCTAAAGCTGACATTCATAACCAAACGGACTAAAATCGCAGAACAGATGATATGAACTTGTCATTTTGCCATGTTACCTGACAAGGTCATCTTAATGAAACAAAGAAACCTGCACACATATGAATTTCAACAGTTTGGGCCTTATCTCAGTCATAGGCATAATGTTTTTCTAAAGCCTACAATGCATACAACATCAGTTACATTAAAATCATTGATCCCTCTAAACAATGATTGTGTAATCACTGTAATTATTGTATGAAGGACAGACTCAATTTCAGGATAGAAAAAGTGAGCCTACCCCACATTTGATTTTTTTTGGTAGCATACTTAAATTTAAATTACACCATAGGCTCTTTTTAGCATAACATGTACTGTATATTTTTGCATTTCAATAAACCCATTTCCCCCCTACACATAACACTTGGTAATTCAGAGAAATGTATCTTAGCAGCTCCCAACTGCTGTTTCCTCAAGTTGGCTCTTGGTTAGTATTTTTTCTTTTTTCTTAAGTGAAAACTACAAGCTCTCTGGGAGCAAGAATAAACCTGATTGTCTTTGAGGAAAAGGAATTCCTTTTGTTTCCCTCCTCTCTCTCAAAATCACATCACGTGCAATGGAAACATCAGCTGTATTTATCAATAATAAAGTGACCATGGGAGGAAACCAAGTGAATAACTTCAGTGAAAATTGTCATATGTAGTTAGTTTTCTACCATACCAATGAGATGTCTTTCTACACATCCCATTCTAGCCTAGAGCAAGGAGAAAGGCTCATTACAAATACAAGCTCTGGTGACAAACAGAGCTGGGTTCAAACCCTGGTTCTGTGACAAATGATGCTATGTGACTTCTGCCTATGCACTGGAACCCCTGAGTCTGCCATGCTGTGAGAAAGCCCACACCACATGAGGAGGCTGATGGAAAGTGCTCTGGGAGCAGTCCTGATCTGTGAGTCATCCCTACCCAGCTACCAGATACAGAAATAACATCATCGTGGATTCTCCAGACCAGTCCATATACCAGATCAGGGCCACTGAGGGACATTAGTTAATGCCACAAGTTACAAAAGAATCACCTCAATTCTTCAACCACAGAATCTGTGAGCTTAACAAAATGGTTGTTATTTTAAACTACTAAGCTTTGGGGCCATTTGTCTCACATCAACAATAACAAAAACAAGACACAATCCACATAAGTAGCATCTCACTGGGCCAACAGACACCTGAAAAGCCCGTTGGCTATGAGTCAACAGAATAGTAGCAGGAACCGGAACAGTAGTAACAATGAGCCCATATATAGGACGTACTATGTGCCGGGTTCCTAGTGAGTTATGTCTATGAACTCATTTTGTCCTCACAACAGACCTGTGAGGTAAGCGCTATTATTATCTCTACAAATTAGGAAATTGAGGCACAGAGATGCTAAGTGACCTGCCCAAGCTCCACGGTGCATAAGAGATAGAGTATGATTTGGATATGGGCAGTCTAGTACCAGAGTCCTCACCTATAGTCTCCACACTATACAACCTCACTCATGTCAAGTATGTATGAGAAACCTTACTGATGTGTCTAAACTTCCTAAAAACTCTATAGAGCTGACTTCCTGGTCCTGATCACTAAGTCCATCTGGAGTGATGTGCCCAACAGGTCAGTGGGCACTTCTGCCCCTGGTCAGTCTCCAAACTGTGCGGGTACTCACTCAAGTTCCTGCAATTCATAAAGACCATTTTCCTTTGGAAGACTCCCACCCTGTCCTGGCACTCAGTGACAAACATTACAGATTTCATTGTTAATGTCACTTTGAACTAGAATTTATACAGGATTGCCATAGGTGCTGGAGAAGCTAATAATAATAATAACAACAACAGCTAAAAGCTACTGAGCCAGGCAAGTATTATGCTTAGAATTTCACATGTGATGTTCCCTTCAATCCTCATAATAACAGTAACCCACGACACAACTGCTATTGCTTTCACGACCATCCTACAGAAAAAGAAGCTCATGGAGATTAACTGACTTGCCCAAGGTCACAGAGTGAGGAAGTGGGACAGAATTTGAACCCCCATCAGAGTAACTCTAAAGCCAGTATGCTCAACTGGATTAGTGAGACGCAATGCACTGCTTTTCTGGTGAAAGAGACATATGACTCCATGGGGAAAAGCCAGCATGGGCTCCCTCACAACCCTTCCTGGATTAAATCCCAGCTCTACCCCTTCTGCTCTCAGTGGTTCACTTCTCTCTCCTGTAAAAGGGAGATTCATGAAAATACTTCCACCTCTAGGTCTATATCCAGGAGAAATGAAAATACAAAAACTTGCACAGGAGTGTATATGGCAGCAGTATTGACAATAACCCAATACAGGAAACAACCCAAATGCCCTTCAATAGATGAATGGATAAACAAATTAAGGTCTAAATCCACAATGGAATATCATTCAGCCATAAAAGGTGTGAAGTTCTGATCCACGTTACATCATGGATGACCCTTGAAAAATTATCCTAAGAAGCCAAGCACAAAAGGCCACATGCGATATGATTCCAATTATATGGAATATCCAAAATAGGGAAATCTACAGACAGAAAACAGATTAGTAGTTTCTAGGGACTGGAGGGAGAGAGACCAGGAAGTGACTGCTAATGGGTATGGGGTTTCGTTTGGGTGTGATAGGTTGTTCCAAAATTGATCATGGCAATTGTTGTACATATGTGTAAATATATTAAAAACCATAGAACTGTATACTTTAGTATGTATGGCATGTGATTAAACTTAATAAATAGGTCTAAAAAACACAATAAATAGATCTAAAAACACTACCTCACCACATGAGGTTGTTGTTCAGCATAAATGAATTCAGTACCAAGAACTGTGTCTGGTTCATAGCTCTGAATACAGGTTAGATGTTTTTATGTTGTAAAAAGTTCGAAAGAATGTACCAGAATGGATTTGGGAGATTGGTTCTTATTTGGGCACCATGAGAAATCACATTCAATTTTCACTCTGATTTCACTGTGTTTTCCTGAAAGTCATTAAGTGTCCTCCATCCTGTCACCTGAAACACACAGTGAGAAGTGCCAAAATGTACAGGAGGGAAAAAAAAGAAAGAAAAACAAAAGCAAAATAAAACCAATATTTTGGTGGCAGATACCAACTACAATGAGAAAACCCCTCGTCCTGTTTGTGTTTTGGGGACTGATTAATCATCAGGGAGATGATTGTGTCTTTCCCGTGCTCTTCCTCCTCTATGCCCTGCCCTCCCTCTCCCTCAAAAAGTTGATCTACTTCTTCAACCAAATACTTACCTGGGGAACTACAGAGAAGTCTACATATAGGGCAGTAGCGGTCGGGCTGCAGCAACTTGTAACAGCAATTTTTCCTGGTGCCTGCTCCAAGGCGAAGCGCTGAGGGATCCCCAGAGCCAGGTGTTGATGGCTGAGACACAGGTGTAGCTGTGGGATAAACAAGGGCCTGGCGGCTGCCTCTCTCTACACATGTCTTAGCTTCTACCCCAATCAGAGCCACAAAAGAGAAGGGAAAATGGAAGTGTTCCAAAGAGTTGGGGGAATGAAACCACATTTCCAATCTTCCCAAATGTCTCTAACCTTAATTATGGAAATTAGATTGTGTTATTTGATCTGTTTGCAAGTTGGGTTTCCTTGTCCTTAACCTTAATCCTAGTAGGAGCTGTTGCCAGGTAACACTAGCACACCAGACAGGGCACAGCTTGGACAATTTCTCTTCCTCGAATTTTATAAGCAGGGAGGCAAATTTAGGGAAAGGGTCTGTTCCAAAAGTCCATTGGTGAGTCAGTCCCTTACATGTCCAGCTCACAAATGGTTAATTGATCCACATGGAGCATAGCTTAAATGTGGATTTGTTCCCCCAAATACAGATCTTTTCAATAGCAGGCTCATGATTGCTCACCTGAAACCCTTGGAGCCTAATGTCGCAGATATCAGGATTACTTGGATTTCAGAAACAGAACCCAATGTATATACTGTGTATAATGTAAGGCCCCCATTGGGGTCAGGAGCAATATCCTGTAATCAAGACAATAATTTTTCTGAGGCAAAGCAGATGAATACCCAGATGAAGTAGGATAAAGAAAGATCATAAATAGCCTCTCAGTAAGTTAAGGTCAACTTTTGACACCAAACCAGCAAACCTACAAAAAATATTCAGTTTTCCATCTGTAGAGGATTTAGGAATTACAGGTCAGAGATTGTGAATCTATATCTTCATGTACACATTGCCAGTAGTGTGCTCCTCCTGGGTGATTTCCTAACCTGAGCCTCATTTTCCTCTTTTGTAAAATGGGATCAACAGTAGTTACCTCATCTTAAAAGAGCAAGTATGGGTAAAGCTTTCAGTGGTACCTGACATGAAGAGCTCAAAAAGTTATTATCTCACCTAAGTGTCCCTGAATTGATGAATGAATAAAGAAGATGTGGTATAGATATATAATGGAATCTAATTAGGCCATAAACAATGTGGAAATCCTGCCATTTTCAACAACATGGATGGATCTTGAGGCATTGTGCTGAGATAAGTCAGACAGAGAAAGATAAATACTGTATGATCTCAGTTCTATGTGGAATCTTAAAAAAATAAAGAAAACTTGGGGTGCCTAAGTGGCTCAGTTGATTAATTGATTTCGATTCAGGTCATGATCTCTGAGTCCTGAGATCAAGCCCTGCAAGGAACTACATGCTGGGCATGAAGCCTGCTTAAGATTCTCTCTCTCTCCCTCTACCCCTTCCCCTTCCCTCTACATCCCTCCCCCCCCACCAGTGTCACATGCTCAAAGAAAAAAAAGAAAGAAAGAAAGAAAGAAAGAAAGAAAGAAAGAAAGAAAGAAAGCTCACAGAAAGAGGTAACCACAGATTTGTGGTTACCAGAGGCAGAAGGTGGTGGGGGGGGAGAACTGGGAAAAGGTACAAACTTCCAGTTGTAAGATAAATTAGCCCTGGGGATGTCACATACAACATGTGACTATAGTTACCACTGCTGCCTGAGAGAAAAGTTAAGAGAGTACACCCTAAGAGTTCTCATCACAAGGAGAATTTTTTTCTTTTTTTTAATTTCTTTTTATCTATTTGCATGACATGATGAATGTTAACTTATTGTGATAATCATTCCACAATGTAAGTCAAACGTTTATCTGTACACCTGAAACTCCTACAGTGATGTATGGCAGTTATAGCTCAAAACTGGGGTTGGGTGGGAGGAAGGAATGTTATGTCCAGGATTACTGCTGCTGAGGTTGTCATTAGTATCATTTCTGCCCTCCACAACAGTAGGAACTAGAAGGGATTGGGTGGTGGCACAAAAATCTTAGATACCAGGATTTCTTAGTTTTCCACTTTTCTGTACCAAAAAAAACCATGTCCTTAGACTAAGCACTTCTCAGGTGTTCTCAGTCAGCAAAAAACAGCTGCCACTTGGAGGGTGGGCAGCTACCATTCAGTATTACCCACTACTCATGTATATGTATGAGGTGCCTCTGAGTCAGGGGTTTATAAATCACATTGTCAGTGTAGCAATATGAGCTTTGCCCTGCGTTGAGCCCCCAAACGTGCCCAGCACTGTACTAGGTACTTAACAGGTGATCATGGCCACAGCCCCATAAGGACAGTATTAGTGCTTTGACTTAGAGGGGTTAAGCAATTTGCCTGAGGTCTTTGGGCAGCTGAGGAATGCAGCTCCAGTATTCGGGCTAGCTCCCTCTGACCCCCAGCCTGGTCTTTTTTTGTCTACCCGACCTCTGTGAAGAGATCTGAGGTTTGACCACTTGATCAATGCAAAATAATGGCGAATCTGACAGGGATAAACACAATCACCATGATGCCCAGAACAACACCTCACATGGAAGAACAAATGACCTATACCAATTCTTCTAATTTTGAGAACTATTACACGTAGTGTTGTGTGTGTGTGTGTGTGTGTGTGTGTGCATGCACGTGTATGTAGTCTTTGAGGGGGGAGGGGAGAGAGGCTGATTATTCTTAAGAAACTTCATTACAGTTTAATTATTTTTTTCATGAGATAAGCCCAGAAGGCCTTTGTTTCAAATATTATTTCTAATTATTCATGGCTTATGAATGCAATCACAAATAAGGGTGAGAAGGTAGGTTTATTATTTAATCAACTGCATAAAAATAATGTACTACTCAAATTTAAAAGGAAAGAAAGTTATCTCATAATTAAAGCCCTAGTCGGGTAATGAGGTGTCTTTGGCTCTATCTATTCTCTAGTTGCTAAAACTTTTGAAGAGTACACTAACTACTGGAGTCACAACCTGGCATTGTTAGGGCAGGTGGTAGGATCCAATTAGGGGTTTCCATGAGCCCTGCCCATCAGGAGGGAAATTAGAAGTCAGGTAAGTCGAAACTCCTGTACTTTGCACCAAGCCCTTCTGAAACCCTGCCAGCAGACCACACTTTGAGTGATGAGGAGCTCACAACCCCAAGAGGTAGCTCGTTCCTCTGGTGGACAGCCCAGCAGATCAGAAAATGACAACCTGTGCTTAACACAAGCGCCGAAATCAAATTAGTATGTAGCTTTCTCGCCCTCCAGCCCTGGCTTTATCCACTGCAACCATCAGACTCAGTCCTCTCTACCATCAAATACACGAACACAGGGACTTTAAATGCACACCCATGTGCATGCACACATCTCTTAATCTGGGCTGTATGACCTGGGTATTTTTCAGCTATCTCTTACGTGGTATGATTTCTAGACCTTTTGCCACCCTTTCACCATCTACTTCTGGGTGCTCTCTATAATGCTGTGCTTCTCATACTTGGCTGCATAATAAAAATCACCCTGAGAGCTTTTCCAAATCCTGATGCCCAGGTCAGACTTCATACCAACTGGGTCAGAATCCCTGGAGATGGGTCCCAGGCATCAATATTTTAAATTTTTCCAGGTAATTCAAATGCGTAGGCAAACTTGTGAACCAGGGCTCTAATCTCTTGCTATTCAAGAGTGGCCTACAGACAAGCAGCACTGACATGACCTGGAGCTGAGTTAGGAATGCAGGATCTCAGGCCCTGCCCCAGTTTTATGGAATAAGAACTTGCATTTTGCAAGACACACTGGGATTCCCATACACATGAGTGTGAGAAGCCAGGCTTATAAGGCACATTCCATCTCAGTCTTGTTTCCGTATATTGTTTTCTTAGATCTTATACTCAGGTATTCTCAAACAAAGCAAGGTCTCTTCTGACTCAGGGTTTGCTGCAAAATATTGGGACATCCCATAGCCCACTCCATATCTATTTTAGGATTGACTAAATCCTTTTCAGCCCTACAGATGGACCCTTGTCATCCAACCTTCCTGAGTCTAGCAAGGTTTATTTCATGTACTGTTTCCTAAACTAAGATCCACTGTCATATCCTCAGTGTTCTGTAGTTCCAGAAGAATGTTTTAAAGTGAAGGTTTTAATTTCAATCAGATCTAAAAAATTAGTATCAGCTATCAGCATTTTAGAAATCATCTGGATGCCCTACCTATAGCTGGGCACTGCCTTGTAATTTCAGCTCCCTTGTTGGGTTTTGTGTTTACAGCCACGCTGGTGCCAATTAGAAATGTTTTAAGTGTCTCAGGCTAATGAGAAAATAACAGAGACCAGCCTAGGATGAGGAGCCAAGATTTAAATCCAGATCTGTGACTCTGCAGCCTGTGTTTTTGGATTTAATGGGGTTTTTTTTTTCAGTCTGTTCTCTTAGAGCAAGGTTTCACACCGGACACCATGCTGAAAGACCTGTAATCTACCAACAACCTTTCTATCTTCACATAGATCCTGAGATCAAGCCTGGCCACCAGAATGGTGTCTGCTTGAACCATGTTGCCTCCGCTCCATTAAAGTCACTTTCAATGAGCCCATTGAAACATCAGGAAAAAGAACTATATGACACCCACACTTGTTTTGACTGTGCCCACCACGGATAACCACAGGAGAAACACTGGTATTTTTCATTAGAAACTGATGAATTATGTAATTCAATGATTCTCCAAGATCAAATAACAAATTCTCCATGATCCTAGAGTTTTATAATACTTAGTTGTATATTTTCATTTGTTATTATAATCTGAAAGAATCACTTTCATCTCGTGGCCATCTTGTAGCCAAGTACTAGAATATATGTTCAGAACTCACACTTGCATTTTTGTATGAGAGCTTTAGTACCAAGCAAAGGCCAAATGCCATTATGGAAGACAAAGAGAAAAGAGAGTAGTTCAAAGAGGGGCAAGGAGTGGGGGGACTGAGACACCATGTGGCCTTGGCCCTATAGACACAGCAAGTGCCCAAGGACTCTTGGTATCTACCAAGTTGTGAAATTCATGGTAGTTTTAAAATGCAAAGATGAATTTCTCTTTAAGTGACATTTTTATATTTTAGTGTTATATTTAGGGATATTAAATTTACTGTCTCTTCCAATGAATCAGTGATTACCTAAAATCTAGTTTTCTGTTACAAAGGAAAAAATAATTAATGGTTAGGAACCAAATGACCGTCTGCTATGCCAAAAAGAAAATAGGAAAGGAAGGAAAGGAGGGAGAGAAGAAGAGAAGGAGGAAGGAAATGAAAGGAATGGAGGAATTGGAATACAAAACTACTAAACTCAAAATAAATACTGAATTTCTACAAAAATTACCTACCACATCACAGTTGAGATAATCAGCTCTTGATAAGTTCTCTCTTGAAATTCCTGTGAAAAAATTAAAAAAAAATAAATTCCTGTGAAACACTAAAGAAAGGATGAAACACTAGGTTGATGGTAAGTCTAGTGCCAAAATCACAGGGGAATTGCTACCAACTACAACTGCAAAGTCATTGACACTGGACTGGACAACACAACTGGACACAGAACTTACCTTCCTGCAATCTCCCCACTGATTCAGCTGTACCACGTTTCCCCGATGAGAAAACTGAGTCATTGTCCTTCTACTCCATGGGGCAAATTTCCAATACAGCCCAAATGCTCTTCTCCTCTCAGCCTGTTCATAAAGCTCTTCTTCACTCAAAGAATGCAATTCCCAGGAAATGCAGGGACAGGAGGTGTGCCTGTGTGTTGGTGGGTCAGGTGCAAGTGGTGCTTCATTATATATTGCTTTAGTCAGTGTTTTTCAAATTGTGGGCTGGACCCATTAATGAGATGTGAGATTAATTTTGTTGTCGTGTGCTCTCTTTAAAAAAAATAAAATTAGAAACGAAGAGATCAGAATGCATCTGACATAGTAAAACCAAGGACACGTTGTTATATAAACCTTGTATTTGAGTGACTGTGTGTGTGTGTGCATGTGCATGTTCATGCCTGTACACATTTGTGTTGTAGAGGATGATACAAACCTGTCTTTCATATGAACCCTGCTTTTATCAACTAACACATTATCATGGACTCCAGCTTTGTTTTATCTGAAAATTTGGTGAACTTGTCTGAGTTCTACATTGAGAGTATGGAATGGTGATTATAAGGATGGACTCTGGAACCAGGCTACCATCTTGCAAGCCTTATAACCTTGGGCACTTTATTTTGCATCTCAGTGCTTCTGTTGCCTTACTGGTGAAGTGATGGTAATTACAGTGCTTACTCATAAAGAATTAGATAAGTGGATACATGTGAAGCAATTGGAACTGTGCTTGGCTTGCACTAAGTACTATTTAAGTATTAGTGATTATTCATATAACCATGATTATTTACCCAAGTCAAAGGAAAGCATTGCATATGATGGTGGAGCTAAGGGCAGAGCTCCATGGTAGGCCACTTAGAGCCCTCCTTCCACTTTTGCAATGATCCACTAATCATCACTTTGCATGTAATGGCTCCACCAGCCAGAATTTCACTCCACTGAACTTTCATCCAGTATTCATTTCTCTATCCTCAAGATGCCATAAGGGACCCTGGCATCTCATTCTGCTTCAGTAAATTCCAAGGCCCTCACCATGCCTGAACATTGCATGCCCACTGGTCCCATACTCTGCCATTACTGTCTTTCTCTCCCTGTCCTCTCTGGGCTTCATCAGCTACAACCATGCTGGCCTCCTTGCTGGGGTTTTCAAACACTCACCTTTGTGCTTCAGGAGCTTTGCACTTGCTGTTCTCTCTACCTGGGACACTCTATCCAGACAGACACGTGGCTTGTTTTCTCCCTTCCTTCAGGTTTCTGCTCACAGTCATCTTAATAGAGGGGTCTGACCTTGTCCTATATTAAGCAATATCCCTTGCCCTATCCCAGGCCCCCCTGGGCTCCCTATCCCCTAGCACCTAACATCAGCAGGAATATCATATTAGTTACTGTATTAGCTTGTTTCATCTCCTTCCCAGGAGAATGTCAGCTCCAAGAAACATGGATTTTTTTTTACCGTTTTGTCCACTACTGTATCACCAGTGCCTAAAAGAGTACCTGCACACAGGGTAGCAGATAGTAGTCACTCGGTAAATATTTGTTGAATGAATTAATGTCAAACACTGTGCAGAAAACCAAATGTTCTACATCTATAGCATTCTCCTGCCCTGAGAGTCTAGCAATAGACTTTTAAAACTCTTCTAAATAGATGTTGAAGGCATTAAACTTAGTTTAGCATGACTTGCTCTCAGTGCACATAGAATTTTATACATAATAAAACAAACTTTATCTTTTTCTGTAACAGAGTATACGAAGCACTATGAAATGCTACTCTGCAGCCTTTGGCTCCATCACCAGAAAGCAGCTCCAGCCCAGTGGCCCTGCCCCATCATTGATAGGCCTCTCTTAGTTCTGCTTCAGCAGGTTCTCACTGACACCCTTGATATAATAAAGGTAAGAATTTCCAGTTCTTTGACCAAGGGGTGAAGCAAGGGCATATCTTAGTCCCGTTTCTATTCAACCTTCACCTTAATGACATACTTAATCTTGCAATCAGATTACAGGGTATTTCATTACTGCCATACAAATTCCAAATCGCTGTTGTGTGCAAGTAATAAACTTTATGTTTTTGGCTTGCTTCTATTAGTCAGTTTATTTACTGTAGTGGCGGTTCCTGGTGACTTTTCTCCTGCTTCTTTGTGGTTCTCCTCTCTTTTCTGTCATTTTAAAAATGTGAGGGAGCCCTGGGTCCTGATCTGTCCTGCCAAGGTAGCAGTGGAGGGTATTGCAACTTGTTGCCTGAGGATGGGGTCCTAGAAAAACCCCAAATGGGCACTGCTAATGATCCTTGTTTACATTTTAATACATAAATCAGTAAAATACAGAACAGTCATGAAACTTTTTCCTTCTTAATAAATATTTTATAAGATAGCTTGGCATTCATTTATCCTAGAAGATCCAGGTTAATAATCTGTTTTTTTAATTTAAATTTTACTTAGTTAACATGCAGTGCAATATTGGTTTCAAGAGTAGAATTCAGTGACTCATCCCTTACATACAACACCCAGTGCTCATCACAAGTGCCCTCCTTAATGCTCATTCCCTATCTAGCTCATCCCCGACACACATCACTCCATCAACCCTCACTTTGTCCTCTATAATTAAGAGTCTCATGGGGCACATGGGTGTCATCGCCAGCTGAGCATCCAACTCTTGGTTTTGGCTCAGGTCCTGACCTTGGGGTGGTGAGATTGAGCCCTGGGTGGGGCTCCATGCTCAGCACAACAAAGTTTGCTGAAGACTTTCTCTCCCTCTCCCTCTTCCCCTCCCCTGCACTCTCTCCCTCCCTCTCAAATTAATAAAGAATTAAAATTTTCTTTTTTTAAAAAAGAATCTCTTATGGCTTGTTTCCCTCTCTCCTTTTTTTCTTTTCCCCTTTCCCATATGTTTGTCTGTTTCCCTTCTTAAATTCCACATATGAGTAAAATCATATGGTGTTTCTCTTTTTCTGACTTTTATAGCTTAGAATAATACCCTCTGGTTCCATCCGGATCATTGCAAATGGCAAGATTTCATTCTTTTTGATGGCAGAATAATATTCCTCACACACCATGTCTGCTTTATCCACTCATCAGTCAATGGACATTTGGGCTCTCTCTATAGTTTGGTCATTGTTGATAAATGCTGCTGTAAACATTGGGGTGCACGTGCCCCTTCAATTCAGTATTTTTATATCCTTTGGGTAAATACCAAGTAGTGCAATTACTGGATTGCAGGGTAGTTCTCAGGTTAATAATCTAACACCAAATTATCAAAAGTTGTCTTGCCTAGTATTTTTACTTCCTCAATTGACCCTCCAACATCTATCCCTGTATTTGCCAATATTTTATAAAGCTTGTAACCTTTACGACTCTGAAATTTTGTGTTGATTTTAATATGTATTTTTTGTCCTCTTAGAAGTCCCCTCAAGTCCTTTGTGAAATGAGGTGTAGTGTAAATATATCTAAAAATATTCACTTAGGACCCCTATATATGTTAAAATGGCTTGATTTATTTAAAGAATCATCATTAAATATTAATTATCCAAAAAGAAAATTGATGATTGGAAGGGGGGCAAACTGGCAATTTGATGGGCTCTATATTAGCAGTCAGTTAATTGATACTGGATATTGGTATTTATTTTAACTAAGCACTTTCTGGGAAATGACACACTAAGACATTAAAGGCCACAGTCACTAAAGCCATAGGAACCAGACTGAAATGCTCCTGCACCATAGGGGGCCACTTAATCGATCATCCTCTAAAACTCTTCCATAGTGTAGTACAGTGACTCAAATTCTATGTGAACAAAGGAGTGGGGCTGGGACAATAAACAGAGTGCAAACCTGGAAACATTATAAAAAAGCCTTCTATAATCACTTGCATTTACCAACACCACCAGCTCTCCAGTACGATGGAAGCATTAATTCCATCATTTTGGATTCAAATCAGAATATATATTCATGGGGTGCCTGGCTGACTCAGTCAGTAGAGCATGCAACTCTTTTTTTTTTAACTTTTTTTTTAATTTATTTATGATAGTCACACACACAGAGAGAGAGAGAGAGGCAGAGACACAGGCAGAGGGAGAAGCAGGCTCCATGCACCGGGAGCCCGACGTGGGATTCGATCCCGGGTCTCCAGGATCGCGCCCTGGGCCAAAGGCAGGCGCTAAACCGCTGCGCCACCCAGGGATCCCAGCATGCAACTCTTGATCGTGGGGTTGTAGGTTCATGCTCCATGTTGGATGTAGAGATTATGTAAAAATAATTTTTAAAAAATCTATATTTATGAGACCATAATAAAATATCTAAAGAATGTGCCATTTTCCCCTCAAGAAATAGGTCTCAAATCTGTGTTGGCTTCAGCCTCACAATAGGAAGAACAAATTTTATAAATAATTTGTATTGTGTCAATTCTATTATCTTTGATTTACAGGGTTAAAGTGGACACTAGCCTATTAGTTGAATCGATTTATTGAATCTCTACAATGCACAGAACAGTGATCCATGCACTGGGGATATAAGATGAATACAACATGGGCTCCATCCTCAAAGAAATCACAGTCCAGTTGGGGTGGAGAAAGGTAGAGAAACAAACACTTAAGCATTTTTAAATTGGTCTGCAATACGATCATTGCTAAAACAAACGTTGAGCAATATGCTTTGGGGATCCCAGAAGATGAATCTTGATATATTAGTGCTGGGCAGAGAAGGAAAAGGCGCTCAGGGAGAGGGAGCCATGAGAGCAAACTCAGAGGCATGTGGGCCTGTGGAGCAGAGTGCAAAATGGAAGTGGTGAGAGATGGAACAAAAAGTTGACTGGGACCAGATCTCTTAAGGACCATTGACACCTTGTAAAAGAGTTGGGACCTTACCATAAAAGTCATGAGGAGACGTTGAAGGGTCCAGATGGGAATTTCATAAGATTATATCAGATAGTAACAGAATATACTTGTTGGAGGCAAGGAAGCTGCTAAGAGAAGTCTATAAGATTCAGGGACTCTCAACCCTGCCCACATCTATTAGAAAGCTGGAAGTTTCTTAAAACATGCCTAAATGCCAACCCAACCCAGAGTATTTTTTTTAATAAAATAATTTTTTATTGGTGTTAACCCAGAGTATTTGAAGCCAGTATCTGGATGTGATCTCAGACATCAAGATACTTTCAAAGTTCACCCAGATAATTATAATAAACATCTACAGTTGTGATCAACAAGTTGTGGCCAACAGGGGGAGAGGTGCCTGTATTAAAGCAGTCATGATGACGATGAAGAAGAAAAGGGGAACTAGTTGACGGGCACTGAGGAGGGCACTTGATGGAATGAGCACTAGGTGTTATACTATGTATTGGTAAATTGAATTTAAATTTAAAAATGTAAAAAAAAAGAAAGGAGGAAAGAAAGGAGGAGACAGATTAAAAAGACATTTCTGATGTTTAATTAAAAAGGCTATGGGGATCCCTGGGTGGCGCAGCGGTTTGGCGCCTGCCTTTGGCCCAGGGCGCGATCCTGGAGACAGGATCGAATCCCACATCAGGCTCCCGGTGCATGGAGCCTGCTTCTCCCTCTGCCTATGTCTCTGCCTCTCTCTCTCTCTCTCTCTCTCTCTCTCTCTCTCTGTGACTATCATAAATAAATAAAAATTTTAAAAAAAAAGGCTATGCCTGGGATGCCTGGGTGGCTCAGTGGTTGAGTGCCTGCCTTCAGCTCAGGGCATGATCCTGGGGTCCCGGAATCAAATCCCACATCAGGCTTCCTGCATGGAGCCTGCCTCTCTCCTTTTGCCTGTGTCTCTGCCTCTCTCTCTCTCTCTCTCTCTCTCTCTCTCTCTCTTTCTCATAAATAAAATTTTGGGGAAAAAAAGGCTGTGGCTGAATGATCTCAGAGTTGAGAGGAAGAGAGGAGTTACATGATGGTTGGCTGATGGTGTGTGTCACTGTCAATAGACCTGAGGAAGAGAAGCAGGTTTTGAGGAGGACAATCATGATTCCAGTCTCAAGCACACATGGAATGTGGGGTCCTCACAGGACACATAAGACAGTGTTCCTTGGACAACTGGATGTACAGACTTGGAGTTGAGATCAGAAGTGGAGGCAAAGAGAATCTAGGTGAACAGATCTTCAATCAGATACTCTGTTTGATGGGCTGGATCTTTCAGAGGTATAATTCTTCCAGATTCAGATCCAGACTGAACACACACTGATGACTAATTATATGCCTAGATCTGTTATCACTCCCCATGTCATTTTCCAAGTGGTAGCGGATAATGAAAAGGAATTACTTGGGAAAAGTTACCTTTCAGAGACAAGTCTTCACAGTGCAGTTCTTAACTTTGGCTGCTCATTGGAATCACCGGCAGGACTTCTAAACACCCCCCACACACACACCCCCACCCATGCATAGGCCACATGCTAGAACAACTAGGTCAGAATCCCAGGTAGTGAAACCTGAGCAATAGTATGCAAATGTGCAGCCAAGGTGAAGGACCACTGCTCTACAAAACTATTTACAAGGCACACCCGCTTCCATGATTGAAGGCAGCGCCAGCCAGAATTTCCTAGCCTGAGAAACCTGTGCATGTGGGTGATGCCCATGGTTGTGTACAAAGTCACCTGTCTCTGGAAATAACCCAAACATTTCAGGGCTAATTTTTTTGTGTATTTTTTTTTTACTGGAGTTTGATTTGTTGAGGGCTAATTTTAACCACTTACTACATTTTGCAGGTATATATATCAAATGTTTATTTGTACTGGATCCTTCAATTACCAAAGCATAAGCTATTGCAAACCCTAGTTAAAGCAGCAGAGGAAGCTGATCCCTTTTATGAAAACAATGCTAAAATGTTGCCAGCTCTTACACTCAGAGATCCACTTTAACTTAGTTCTATTTTGATCGTTATAATTTCTTTTAAAAATCACATTGTATCTACCCTTTGCTCTATAAGTCTTGCCATGGCCTTTGGCCAAAAGCAATAAAGTTCTGACCTGAAGATATATAATAAAGAATCCTCTGCTGTTCTTTTCCCAGCAACCTAATAAAAACCATAGCACTGTGAGCAAAAGTCTTTATACTCTTTTTATGATGCCAAATCAGTGGCATTTCCCCAGGTTGACAGCAGTGGTTTTTAAAACCTAGAAAAACAAGCACTGACAAGGAATTTTCCTCTCTGTGCATTTTCCCTTAGCATGAGGCTGTGCCTATGTCCTCTTAAGTCTGCACAAGGAGGGTATCACTGAGATACTCTATAAACCTTCCCCATGTCATTCACCCAGTTCGTCGCCATTAAGCCAGTAATACCAAGTCCAAAGGATGCATGTTACACATGTCACAATTAATATTGACTAAGCCCTCTGAAGAGGGTTAAAGCTGAAATGGCCTTTTGGGGTAACTGAGTCTCACCCTGTCCTTCCACAGATGTCCAAATGAGGTCCAGAGAGGGGCAAGGACTTGCCCAAAGTCACACAGGATTAGAACCTACCCTTCTGATGCTTCACACCTCTTCTTTCTATTTGGCACTAGGTGAACCCCTGACATCCAGAGATAGTGAGGCCTAGCTCTAGAAAAGAATTCATCCTCAAAATCTGAAATCTCTTCCATTCTAATGATGATGATGGTGGTGGTGGTGGTGATGGCCACTGATAAATATGAAGCAAAGGATCCTGGGAAGGACCCCAGGCTTCCAGCCATAATTCTAATGTTCTCCCTTTAAAGCTACAGCCACCTCAACTGCAATGGACAGAAACTCAGGCCTCAACATGTGAAGAGACCCACCTCCCAGGTGGCCCGAAGCTGATGCTCAGGCCCACTCACTCTGCTGTTCTCATTACCTAGTGGCCTGGAGACACCAGCAGAAGGGAAGGAGCTGGGCACTCTCCTACATGCGTGCTTGTGTGATCTTGGGTGGGTCACTACCTCTCCCAGGTTCAGCTGCCTCATCTGAAAAAATGGGGACAATAGTAGCACCTGCCACACAGGGTTGCAGGATCACACTAGAGCAGTGGTTCTCAACTGGGGATGAATTTGCTCACACACATATCCCTGCTCAGGAGACATTTAGCCATGTCTGGAGATGTTTTTGGTTGTTATGACTGGGCAAGCAGTGCTACTGGCATCTAGTGGGTGCAGGCCAGAGATACTCTTAAATATCCTACAAGGCCAAGTACAGCCCCTCATGTCAGAGTCATCTGGGCTCGATGTCAATAGAGCTGAAGTTGAAAAGCCCCACACTAGACAGACGTGTGCATAGAATTGAGCTCAGCTATTGAACATGGTAAGTATTCAATAAAGCACGGTCCCTTTTCCTTGGTGACTACAGATAAGCTCTTGGTGTTTGGAGGGCTTGCTTATAGAAACCAAACTCTCAGTTTGCTCCGCAGGCACTCTGTTTCTCAGCTTGCACACGTGAATGCTCAAATGGGTTTCCAAAGGATTATAAAATACACTGATCAAATATGTATCCTAAAAAGCCATGTTGTCCCATACAGAACTCAATTCCACTGCAAATGCCACTAACTAGTTTGCAAACAGGTCATTTCCTTGATTTGTCACCCACTTTCTCTGTATGGAAATGGCTTTCACTCCAGAATTAGGCACAAGCCTCTGAAAACCTGGCTCTGAAAGAAGATGACCCAGACTGGGGGGAGATAGGTAGAGAAAATCTTTTTCTAGATAAAACACACTTGCAGACACACTCCATAGAGCTTCTCTGTGTGAAGTCTTCACTGCACCATCTCAGATTAAACACCGCGGTTAAAGCTAGAGACTTCTGTTCAACTTGTCTTAAGCCATAGGTATCAATTTTTACTCATGTCTTCGATGTGTGTGAGTGTATGCATGTGTGCGTGTGTGTGTGTCTGCCAAAAGCAACAGGTCTTAACAGATCTAGCGTGACGCCTATTGTTTAGAACTGGCAAGCAGTGCTCATCTTCGCTTTCTACAACAGTAGGGAACTTTTCCAGGTATGTGGGAGGCAGGCTGCTTGGAGCCATTATAATGCTTGTTCCCGGCATGATCTCCTTCATTAAATAATCTTTTAATGCAACATTAATAGTAATTACAAGATTACAGTTCAAAATATTTGATAACAGCCCACTATGAAGCTGAAATGTTACTGTTCTTTCCTCTAAAGAAGTCAGTGGGAGGCAGGCCTCCTGCACAGTGCCACCAGTACAGTACCCAGATGCAGAGTGATGCAAACCATTTGTTATTCCTCTTGGAAAAAAAAAACAGATTGTTTCAGCTCTAGGAAATAGAATATATGGATGGAGCAATAGCCAAACCAGCATATCTATTTCAAGAAAGCACACACACACACACACACACAGACATGTGGACACATGGACATAAGTAATTCATTCTTTCCGTTTCTCCACGCTCACCCTTGCTAACTTCAACCTTGTCATTTAAAAATAAATCAATCCATAGTAGTTTTAAATTTATTAAAGGAAACTCTTTCACACCATCACACTGTCTCAACAGTGATTATTTTCTCTTTCAAAGCACTCTTTTTGAGGAAACTAACATAACTCAGGGCATATGTATTGTGCTCCAGCCCTTCTTTCTTAGTGGTGTGTGCATATGTGAGAAAAATTGAATTAGCAGTTGGTTATTTAATTTTGCTGAAAATGAACTGGAACGGGGGAGTACCTCCCAACACTACCCGGTGCTTGATTTATCCTCCTCCTTGCTCTGTTGTACTTAAGGCCCTGGGCTGCACCCATGGCTTGCCAACCCCATGGAGTTGCCAGCTGCTTGTGTGGCCACTGCCCAAACTTTACCCTCCATGATGGAATCTCTCTACCTTATCTTCATATCCATTTCTGGAAGGACAACAGTACTCCTTTTGTTTCCTTCTGTCCAGTGCTTGCCCAGAGACATTTTCTCAGCCCAGGGTTCACTGGAGTCCTGGATCATCACTTTAGGAGTCTGGAAATGAATCTTTCCTCGGATACCAAATGGATGGAAACTCAGTGGTCCTGCCCATAATCAGTGAGGAGTCAGGGAGGCACAGAATATGGCACCCAAAGAGGATGCAACTGTTGAAAAGTGATGGGGAACTTGCTCTTCAGGAATGATCAGCTCTGGCAGAGCTGAGTAGGAAAACCAAACACTGTGCCAACCTTCATTTTGCCAGAATCTAACAAAACTCCATCAGTGCCTCCCTTTTTGGAGAGATCCAAGTCCACTGAGGGAAGCCCAAGTGAACAGTCTCCTGAACTCTGCATGTGATCTATTCCAGGTTCTCTGTCAGAGGGCAAAGCCTTCATTTCACACTGTCAACACGAGCCACATGGTGGCTGAAAGATGCCTGAACTCTGTGACTGGGTACTGTTTCCCAGATGCATTGACATGAACAAATCTGAACGCCATCCAAGTATAATTAATCAACTGGGCCATTTTAATGCTCCCTCCATATCTTAAGGTTTCTTACAAATGAAGATACAATTTCCCAAATGAGGACTCATTATACTGAGCAGTCCAAATCTCACAAACAAAAGCCATTGATACTGGGCTTTATTCATTTTATTGAACTGTGTTCAAAGAAACAGGATGCTTATGGGACTCTTTAACCTACTTCATCCTCCCAATTTTTCCAGGTTGAACCTTACTTAATATCAGGTTTCAGTAAAGAGATATCATAGACATGAACACTCTGGATCCAAGAAGGATGGAACCCCCTAAATGACTCCAGACATAAATTCAAAGATAACCTTAATGCTGTGGTGTGTGCATGTGTGCACGCATGTGATTAATTTACTCCCACTAGACTCATGTACAAAAAGGTACCTTGTTTCTCTCTAGTTTGTCAAAACTTCCACATGATCCTAACACCCCACACTCCTGGATATTAGGAAAAACTTCCTGCAGTTGAGTAAACTTAGTCCAATCCAGTCTCTTCTCATGTTAATGGGCTCTTAGGTAAATACTCACTCTTTCATATTTCCTCCTCCTCTCCTTCTCTTCAGGATGATGCATAGGTCTAAGGGGCCCTAAAGTTATATAACCTTGCATGTATTTGTTTTTTATGCCATGCAACAAATCACCATAATCTTAGTGGCTTAAATAATGCACATTCATTATTTCACTGTTTTTGTGGGTCAGAGGTCTGGGCATAGTAGCTTAACTGGGTCCTTTGCTCAGGATCATACAGGCTACAATTAAGATGTTGGCCAAGACTGGTTTCTCATCTGGAGGCTTAACTTGGAGAGGATCCACTTCCAAGATCACTCCTGTTGTTGCCAGAATTCATTTCTCTATGGCAGTGGGATTGATGACAACTTGCTTCTTCAAAGTCAGCAACAGAGAATAAGAGATTCTAGAGATAGTCTGCTGGTAACACAGATCCTAGAAAACATTATCACAGGAGTGACATCCCTTCATCTTTGACATATAACATAATCATGAGAATGGCATCCCATTATCATCTTATTGGTTAGGAGCAGGTTACAGGTCCCACCCACAGTCAAGTGGAGGGTATTACACAAAGTTGTGAACACCAACAGCTTGTACCATACCCATGGTAGTAGTGGTAGACATGAAAGAGTCCATGGGTCCACATAGTATCCTCTACACCTTAACTGCTATCTATAGCAGAGCACTCTGTTCTGCTCCTTGGACTGGTGATGTCTAAGATACAGTGGGTTTCATCATACCTTTTGGGGCAACCAGCTCACATCCAGCACCAGGGTCCATAGTCTTAACCATTTTCCTTCAGACCTGAGTCCTCATTCACAGAGTCAATTGTGTTCTAAGTCTAGGCACTCTCAGCCTTCCTCATTTCCTCACTAGGACACATGAATTTTCCAGCCTGTGTAGTCCATGAGGATCCTCAAGTACTGCTTTCCATTGCTAGTGCTGCACAATTACTCCTGCAGCATGCTGGATGTGGCCCTCTGCAGGGCTTCTGCAAGAGACCTGAGACCTCCCAAGGCTATGACAAGAGTATCTTGTCCCTCTGCCTCCCAATGTTTTCAGGCTCCTTTGAACCCAGTTGGAAACGTGTAAATAATGTCTTTCCTCTAACATCCCAAAAGAAAAGGAAAATGAAGACCCCAGCATCTGAACTCCTTTCCCTCTCTCCTTCTCCTCTCCTCTTTCCTCTACCCACCAGGACCAGAAGGAACAGGGTTTGCACTTCTTTTCTTAGATCCTGACTTCTATTTTAAGAATACAGTAAACATCCATGATCTAGTCGGCAATGCCTAGTTTGTCATATGCTAGATGAGAGCTAAAGGGATTTAGGAAATCACTTTCTCTCTCATCAAAGACAGGCTTTCAAAACAATGGTCTTTCTATGGTCTCAAAATAGTCAATTTTGAGACTTAAAGCTCATCAACAACCTCTTTGTCTTGGGCAGGTTTTGCCCTCTTCTTCCTTGGGGCAATAGGCCTCATGACTCAGTCTTGGAAGTAGAAGATTGGAAGAAAAATGATTTAAGGGAAAAATAAAAATGTATTCACAGATACATACAATATCCAGGAGGTTAACTAGAAAAATGTGCTTAACAGAATAATCCCTTGAAGTGATAGAACCCCATTCTGTTGAAATGCTATTGATCAGAGCCCACCCACCTAGTGGTTATAGTGACCCTGTACTGATCCCTATGGTCCTCATGGTGGCTGGGTGAGACCTGGGATAGCCAGAGCCCCTGGGCCTGTCTCTCCCAATCATGTACAGCCTCTTCCAGCTACCTAAGGACGCAGAACAGACATCACTCTCTAGTTGTTCCATAGCATGAAGAAGTTTGGGAAACACTGCTCTAGAATGCCATTGCTAGGACAGAACACTAAAACAGCAGAACATTAAACCTGGTAAAATCCATCTGTTCTTTTACATTTTACTTTGTTGAGGAGAGGCTTTAATTATATATAATCTGCTGCTATGTTTGATTCTCAGCTGTTAGTAGTGGGCCACACTCTATCATTTATACTTTGTCTTGGTTTTCTGAGTTGTCAATAGTGGCAGTAAGGGTGTGTAGGAACTATTTTTCCTCTATCCACAGCCAAGTAGACCATAATATAATATCACCCAAGATGCTGGCCTCATTACTACTGGGTTCTTATCAAACACACTAGTTTCCCAAAAGGCAGACAGGAAGATCCAGATCATCTAGAGGAGGCCAGGAATGGTGGGTGCCATCAGGGGTGGTGTCCTAGCACGACCAGTGTCTTATTACCTCCCATGGGAACCTCCTCTCCTCTCTTCTTCCACCACCTCTAACTCTTTGCTCTATTTTTTTCTGTATACTTTTCCCTTTCTCCCTGACTACTTCCTAGCCTGCTATAGGGCTACTGAGTCCCAGTGTAGCCAAGCAGACCCATGAGGAAGGAGTACTGTGTAGTCTAGAGCTGGGATATTCAGCAAAAGGCAGCATTTAAGGGGAAATCCAGTTATTGATCCTGTGTGTGGAACCTTGCATGAAACATGAAAACATTGGCAATTCCTACCCCCAACACACAGGTGTGCAAACACACATACACACACATGATAGGATTTGGGGCAGAAACATGAGTAGTTGTGCTCATTTTTAAGCAGGTTATACTAAGAACAGTACAAATGGACTAGAGATGGAGAGTCCCATAACGTGACTAATTTCTTACACCCGTAGCCCCATCCCCATGTTCATCATGGCATGACATTTAATGCTGTCTGGAAATCTCTTCATAATCTCACACCCCCTAAATATAATGAAAAACAAGATAGGGCTTTGATGAAAAGAAAAAAAATCCAAATCAAAGAAATCCAGCTGCCCAGATCCCAGGGAGCTCATAATGATAGTCTTTCCTACAGGAAGCAGTAGTTGGAAATTCAAAAAAAAAAGCCTGATAATTTATTTGGTATATACATACCACTGAGGATGAGGAATTCTTTCTGCATGAAAACCCAGCAAGTGGCACCTCATTAAACAGGACCTAGACTTAATCTAACTTGGAATAGATAAAAAAGAAAGGATTCATATGAAGCTCTCCAGCCTGGGGGCTTAATCTCAGAGCTTCAGAGTATAATGAATGAATTAAGTAGGGCAAATGATTAACAACAAAGAAACGATCACTTATTATTTTTTTAAACTGAAATATTATTGAATTTAGAGTAACATGTTCATTGTTTATGGACAGGGTCAGGCTGTGTTTGTGTGTGTGTGTGTGTGTGAGAGAGAGAGAGAGAGAGAGAGAGAGAGAGAGAGAGAGAGAATATCACAGATGGAAGCTGACTCTAAAAAGATAACGAGTAATTTCCAATCTTTGTGGAGTATAGCACCTTATCTTGTTGTTATTTTATTTGATGCCCTACTTATCTCCTCTCTCAAAAAATGCCATGTGGTTATTTAAGAAACACAGCCAATGAAAATTAGTTCTGTAGCATGAAAATGGTAAAAAAAAAAAAAACACAACCCTGTCACAATGGTCCAAGAGTTAATTGGAGATGCTTGGGGATATCAGGCAATGAGAGCTGGGCATGTCTCTGCTAATATTGAGATAAAGAGCCACAACATTGGGAAAACAGTGAAGGGAGCTACCTAAAAAGTAAAAAATAAAAAACAGAAAACCCATAAAGGTTATTTTGGTGACTATATGAGACCAATATCTCAATGGGAGTAAAAGATCAGGCAATTTATACATCAAACTGTAGTTGTTTGCACATCAAATAACTAGTTAAATTTTTTCACTATTCTAACTGGGCATATTTATAACAAAAAGCACATTTCTAATATTCAAAACTTATTTGTTCGCATTTATTCATCATTGCAGCACCAGTAATTGGATACTTAATACATTTTTGTTAAGGACATGGATGATTAGAGAGAGAAACAAATAAATGAAGGAAGGAAGAAATATGACTTCCAAGTGGTTGTTTTATTCATGTGATTCACAACTATCTCAATATGTCTTAAATTTTCCCACTAAAGAGTCTCTGACTGTATTTTCCTATGACTATACTGGCAGCAAACAGGAACTGTTTGGAAATAGCATGCTTTGGCTTAAATTTCCACACAAATTTTGCTTTCATCTATTTAACAGATATTTATTGAGAGCCTAATATATGTTAGACACTGCCCCATGTACCAAGAGTGCATTAGTAAGCAAAATGGACACAAACCCCGTCCTCTTGTAAGTAACATCCTAGAGCCAAGAGACATAACAAAGAATCACGCAACTCAATATAAAATAGCAACTGTGATAAGAGCTATTGTGAAGAGAAATGTTCCAAAAGAGTTCCAATAGAAGGATCTGAATCCATCAGGGAAATTAGGGCAGTCATCCATGAGGAAATGACCTTGAGCTGAGATATCTAGGGTGAGTATGGATTGACTAAAGTGGTTGGGGAAAGAGCACTTCGAATAAAGGTAACATAGTATGTGTAAGGACCCTGACAGAGGCAAGAGCTCTTTTAGGAAACAACAAAAGACCAATCTAACAGGAGCAGAGTAAGAAAGGGGGAGAGTGACAGAGGAGAAGCAATATGTCAATAAGGTTTATTGGTTGGAACCAACTCTGGTTTATGTAAGTAAAATGAAATTTTTTGGAAGGATATTGGGGACTAACAGGATTGATGGAAAGGCTTACAAATAGTGAGGATTCAGGAAGCTCCAAGGGGCTAGGGAGTAGGAAGTCCAGGAAGAGTCTTATAACAGAAATGGCCAGGCCTGGGTGCTGCCCCTTGGATGAATCAACTTAAATCAACTTTGACCTCTTTGTTCCTCGGCCCACATTCTTGGAGGATCTCTTGGCCTTGTTGTTAAGATGTGCTTGCAAAAAAGAAAATATGCTTGCCCCATACCTAGGGGAGAGCAGGGCACCTGACTGATGGTTCCAACAGACGGCATCCAATGGGAAAGTGGTGATTTCCTAAAAGAAAATTGGGATGTGATTAGGAAGCACAAATGTATACTGGGTACCTCAAAATCAACAATGGCCACTACAGGTTGTCAGCACAGACCACAAAAGGTCTATCGGGCTATATTGAAGGACATTGGCTTTTATCATAAGTGCAAAGGGAATATGTAGAGCTGTTAAACAGGGTGGGTGGGGGAAAGGTGCAATTTACAGGATCAGGCTTCTATTTCTAAAGGATCCTCTGGCTGCTGTGTGAGCAATGGATGAGAATGTGGAGCGACGATGGAGGTGGGAAAGAAGCTAGGCCAGAGAGAACATTGGTTTGGACTATAGTATAGCAGTGGATTTGAGAAATAGTTGGATGAATTCAAAGTACATTGGAAAATGTTTCTTGTCTATGTGTTAATACTATTACCTCTATAGTCTTAATTTTTTTATTTTTTATTTTGATTTCTATTTTCCTCACATATGATTCACATGTTAATGTTGCAAATTGCCTCAAATCTTTCACAGAATGAAGTATCAAATACATTCCTTAAAAATAATTATTAATTAAATGACTATTTTATTTCTGTCAGTGAAAGCCAAGAATGGAGTATGTACACAGCCTGTTCCATTAAGTATGGAACAAGAAAATGTCTCACAGAAAATCAACTTCAGGGCGGTCCCTTACACTGAGGTGACTAACACTAATAGGCAATATTCCATAAGACCAGTATCTTTCTCCTACGATTGTAAATAAAAATTCAAAAATTTCCAGAGGGCAGGTGCTCAAAAC
Source organism: Canis aureus (assembly GCF_053574225.1). NCBI lineage: Eukaryota > Metazoa > Chordata > Mammalia > Carnivora > Canidae > Canis > Canis aureus. The sequence goes on from NC_135649.1 coordinate 7,194,863, forward strand.
TCCAGAAATAGAGAAATAAACCCTTGGGAACTGAGATATCCTGATTGCACTGTGGCCCCCACAGGTGGTGGGGGCTTTGTCCACTTTATAACCTGTGATGTCATCCAAAACAGAGATTATCTTAGTGGGCTGTCTGGTCTGCTGAGTTGGATTACAAATTCTTCCAGACAAGTGTTCCTACTTTCTGATATCCCCCTCAGTGCACTCAGTCTGTGTTCTGACTCAATCTTAACTCAATGAATCTTATTGTTTATTGCAAAAAAGATGCAGGAAGCAATTGGATGAGCAGCATCCCCGGGGCAGGTGGGAAAAAGCATTGATCTATTCTACTGTACCTTCCATTCTAGGTAATTGAAGTCAACAGATATTTCACACCTACTTACTAGGTGCCAAGCTGTTCTAGGCACTACAGAACAGCTTCTCAAGCTTTTATACATATACATATGCATATATTTAAGATTGTATTTATTTATTCTTGAGAGAACACAGAGAGAGAGAGAAAGGCAGACACAGACAGAGGCAGAAGCAGGCTCCATGCAGGGAGCCCGATGTGGGACCCGATCCCAGGACCCTGTGATCACGCCCTGTGCCAAAGGCAGACGCTCAACTGCTGAGCCACCCAGGCGTCCCACTTCTCAAGCTTTAACATACATACAAATCATTGCAGATCCTTTAAATGCAGATTCTGATTCAATAGTTCTGGGGTGGAATCTGAGGTTTTACATTCCCAGTGACCATTCAGCTGATGGCAGCCCTCCTGAACCTTGGGCCACACTTTGATTAGAAAGGCCATAGGATATAAAAAGATAAACACAAAGCATTCCTTGCCTTCAAGGCATGTATAATTTAGTTGGGGAAGGGTTCCGCATGAAGACATACAGTATAATATGAGGCAGGGCATGCTGAGCAGCCTGTGGATAGCACACAGATTTAGGGGAGATGTACTTGGGAATGGTGGGAAAACTGTGACACTGAATGAGAGCGCAAGTGAGTGAATGAGTGTGTATGTACTGGTAATTGGGAAGTAAGGGAAGGAAGTACTACTGAGAAAATTATATGAGATAAACTTTGAGGGACAGGTGGAACTTCAACAGGTAAATACACGAGAATAAGAGCATCAGCTAGGTTAACAATGTGAGCAAACACATGAGGGCAAGGAAGTACCTCGGTGTGCTTAAAGAAGAGCCAGTAGTTTCATTTGGTTGGTGAGAGTAGTAATGGGAAACATAATAGGATAGGCATCTAGGAACAGATAGTAAGAGGCTTTGAAGGCCATGGTGGGTGGTTTGTACTTATTTTGATAGATCAAAGGGAGCCCTTAAAGATTTCTTGCAGAGGAGTGATATTATGAGACTTCTTGCTTAAGAAAATTTGATGATGGATATAGAATTTGAACTGTAGTCCCTGGTCCAGCAACAACAGCATCACCTGAGAGCTCCTTAGAAATGCAGGCCTGCTGCATACTCACTGAATTGGAAAATCTGGGGGCAAAGACCAGCAGTGCATTTGAATAAGCCCTCCAGGAGATTCTGATACACTCCAAAGTGTGAGAACCACCAGATTGAAGCAACAGATCACAATCGTGGCTGCATATTAGAATCACCTAGAGACAGACACAAAGCCCTCCACCATATCCATTAAGTAAGAAATCTGGGGGTGATATCAGGGTATTAATGTTTTTTTTCTAATGAAACACCAGGGCTGCAAACTATTGAACTGAAGAAGCAGCTTTGGCAAGGATGAAGCTAGGGATAGAGAGTGAGCAGAGAGTTCTGCAATAATTTAGTCAAGAGATGATGAGATACTAAGTAGGGCTGCATCCTGGGACAGAAATACTGGATATGAAATTTGTTGCAGAAGGAGGCTTATAGCATAGGATATGGCAACTACCTGTATGTAAAGTGAGAGAGGAAGAAAGGAATCCAAGGATTTCAAAGCTTCAAGGAAGGTACAGGGCTGGTGTCAAAGAGTGCTGCCTGATATGGAGACATTTAAAAAGTTGAGTTGAAAAAAAGCCATGGGATTTAGTCATTTGGAGGCCATTAGTAATCCTCAAGATAGCACTTTAGCAACAAGATAAAGCTGAACCAGTGGCGAGGAAGAATAAGCATAAAGAGAGTAAGGCATTGTTGATGTTGACATTGTTTGTCACTTCCTTGGGGATGCCTTTTCTGATCCCCTCAAATAGAATACATCCCTCTTTTATATCTTCTCTTATCTCCCTGCACATCTCCTATGTTGAATTGTTCACCACATGCTCCATGAGAGTGAGGATGTTATTTCACCTGGAGGGGCCAAGGGCAGGATGCCCCAAGATGGGCCACTTTGAGTTAAAAGATTATTTTGAGTTAAATTAAAATCCGATCATTCAGAAAAAGCTCTTCACCTCCCCCTCAACTGCCTGTTAGTACCAGGCAAAGAGCTTCTAACAGAGATTCCACTTTACCTAAGAAACTTATCTGCATAATAGCGGAACTTGTTTTCTGGTCATTTCCTCTCACTGTCCTGCTAAAGGTCTTCCTCTCCTTTGTATCCTCAGATCCTAAACCTTCTCCTTAGCTCAGAATGTCAAATAACCCTCAAGTTGTCTGTCTTTGGAATTTTATGTCTGTTTGGATACCCCCATAACTATGCTATTAAATTCGATTTTCTCCTGTTAATCTGTCTTGTGTCAATTTGATTCTTAGTCTAACTAGAAGGATCTTGAAGGGCAGAGTAAAATTCTTCCTCCCAGACAAGCTTTTCTTACTATCATATCACAACCCCTAGCAGATTACCTGGCACACAGTAGATATTCATTAAATGTTTGCTCCTTAAGTTAAAATACATCTCTGACCATTCTGAAAACATGAAGTAAGTTGTAGTAGAAAGATTCTAAACCTCAGAGTCAGACAAGCCTGAATTCCAGTTCTGGAAGGGGCCTTTGCTGTCTTATTTGACAGTACCTAAAACCCAGCAGAGTTCCTGGGACATAGCAAATTTCTAATAATAATATTTATCTGATTGATTAGTTAAAAATGAGAGAGAATAATAGGTTGAGAGGTACCAGGGCTGTGGGAAGATTTTCTTGGAAGAGAGGAAACCCAAGAGTATTTGAATACAGAAGGCAAGAAAGGTTGAAGATGAAACAGACTTGTGGGAGACATTATAGAGACAGGTTCAGGAGAAAGTAGGCAGAGATAAGATCAAGAACACAAGAAGAGGTGCTGACTTGAAAGAAGAAAGGCACTATAGTTTGAGAGTTGGAAATTAAGAGAAAGGTAGATTTCTCTTTTAGCAACATGGTGAATAAGACATTCTAAATAGCCTTCCTACTTCAAAACTCCTAAATGCTGGATTAATTATAACAATATATATTTAAATGCATTGTTGAGCTCAAAAGAAACTAAGAGAAATCCAAGGTGATGGAGATGGGAGAAGAGGAGGGAGAAGTCAGAGAGGTAGGGGAGGGAGAGAGGTGGGGGAGGGTAAGAGGAGGGTGAAAGAGTTGGAAGAGCAAGCTGAAACCACAGCAGACTGTAAGCAAACTTAAAACCAAGGAAGGCTCAGGGTAAAAATAGTCATACCAGGAAGCCAGAGTTTTAGGAGCTGAAAATTAAGTCCTAATCCTTGGGTTTAGGCAAATGGAGAAGCCGTACCTGAGACCCTTACTTAAATCTGGCCCTCTTGAAAGTGCTACATCATTAGTAAAAGATAGGCCAGAAACAATATCTGGTAGCCATCAGAGCAAGCCCAGAATAAACCACGGCAGCAGATGGATGGAAATTAATAATAATAGTAATAGCAGAGTTCCTACCACACCCATCCCAATATTTGTTTCCAGAGATGTTTTAGAAGGGACTGGGGCTTAAATTTATTCATCTGGCATGATTGGAAACATCGAGCCTAGAAGTTATTTTAATATAGCAGCACTCCTGATTACCAGTGAAAGTATGTAGATCCTCTATGAATAAAGCATCTGCAACCCAGACCTACAAAAGTCCCAGAGATTAACTTCAGACCAAATTGAAGTACACAACAATAGTCTCTAAACACACAAGGAAAAAAGTTACCATGAACAAAACACAGAAGAAACAAGAAAGAACAGTTAAACCATTAAGGATTACAGGTATTACTGATAAGAAATGGAATATATAAAAATATGGATCTTAAAAAAATAGAAGAGAATAAAAGACTATCAACGATGAACACAAAGATTTGAGAATCAAAAACACAACTACAAATGAATATTGCTACTGAGATTAAATCTTAATAGGTGGTTTAAGCAACAGATTAAATATAGCTGAAGAGAGAAACAGTGAACTCAAATATGAAGTTGAAGAAACTATTCAGAATAGAGCACAGGAAAAAGAAGGAAAGAGAAACTAAGAGATATAAAATACAGCATGTAAAGAAAGGCCTAGCATAAGTCTATTCGGGCTCTCAGAGGGAAAAACTAGAGACATTGGAGGAGAGGTAACATTTGAAAACAGAAGGGCTGAGAATTTTCTAGAACAAACTAAAAATCCTAATCCACAGATTCCAGAAGCACAATGACTCCTAAGTAGGAAAAACCAAAGAGAAATCTATGCCCATATATATTACAGGACAAAAAGAAATCCTTTATTTTTTAAAAGATTTTATTTATTTATTCATTAGAGACACAGAGGCAGAGACATATAGATAGAGGGATAAGGAGGCTTCTCACAGGGAGCCTGATGTGGGACTCGATCTTTGGACTCAGGATCATGCGTTGAGCTGAAGGCAGACGCTCAACCACTGAGCCATCCAGGCGTCCCAAAAGCAATCCTTTTAAAGAAGCCAGAGAAATACCAACAATAGAAGCCAGAGAAGAGTGGAACTTCAATGTGCTAAAAAAAAAATGCTATACCCAGAAAAAATATATTTCAAAAATGAAGGGGAAATAAAGACATTTAAAAATAAACCAAAACAGAATTTACCACCAGCAGAGCCTCACTAAAGGAAATTCTACAAGATACACTTTGAGCAGAAGGATAGTGATCACAGATGGAAGGTCTGAGCGGCAAGAAGTATTAAAAAAAGAAATAGTAAAAAAGAAAGAAAGAAAGAAAGAAAGAAAGAAAGAAAGAAAGAAAGAAAGAAAGAAATAGTAAATGTGCAGGCAAATGGAATGAGCACTGAGTGTATCAAACTGTAGTAATGATGTCCAATGGGCTTAGAAAACAAGATGGAAATAGGGTATTTATATTAATATAAGTTGGGAGGGGAATAAATGAAGAAAAGTGTCCAAAGTTCTTTGCACTCCCCAGGAGAAGAGTGAAGTTATTCATTACCATTAGGTGTTAATAAATTAGGCATGCCTGCTATAAACCAAAATAATAGAAATAAAGTATGCATATTATAATTAAAATAATAAATATAGGGTATATAACTTCTAAACAAATACAGTTGGGGGATGCAATGAACATACAAGCAAGCACTCTGAAAGGCATTGATTAATGCAAGGAAAATTAAATAGAACAGGCAATACTAACCGAAAGTAAAAACCAGTAGATTTGAACACAAATATGTCATTAATTACATTAAATGTAAATGAACTAAACTCTCCAATTAAAAGATAAAGATTGTTGTCTGAATTTTTAAAAATCTATCTAGTTATAACAGACATATCTAAAACATAGGGTAACAGAGAGGGAGAAGCTACATTGTGCTGATAGTACCTCAAAGAAAGCTGGAATTGCCATTAATATCAGGCAAAATCAACTTTAAGGAAAAAAATGTTACTAAATATAACGAGAATCACTTAAAATAAGCCAGTAGAAAAGCAGGCAAAAGACTCAACAGCCATTTCACTGAGTAATAAAAATGAATGGCCAATAAACATAAGATGTCCACATTCATTAGTAATAAGGGAAACAAATTTGACTTGCCACAAGGTACAGTTTCATAGCACCAGATTGGCAGCTTCTAATGTCTGACAATAATAATATGCAGATGTACATATATATTCATTTGTGTATGTTAAGTATCTCTTAACACAAAAAAGAGAAAGTGTAATCATGCAGACAAGGACAGTCAGATGTGCCTGGTGAGGGGCACTATGATGAAATTAGAGGCTAGGGGAGGAAGATGGGAACTTAGGAGAGCCACTGGGGAATATGTAACAGGAAATCAATCTCAGTTTTCCAAAAGAATTCTGAGAAGTGCCCAGTAGGCCATCTTAGGCTGTATGCTGACAAAATAAAGCCAATCCTTTGCCACTTTTTCCTTTCCTTGACACTACAGCCTAATAATAATAACCCTACTATTAACAACTATCATTTATTGAGTGCCAACCATGTTCCAGGCACCTTATATTTTGTCTTTATTTTACAGATGAGAAAACTGAGGACCAGAGAATTTTAATTGTTTGCTCAAGGTCACATAGCTGATAGTAGCAGTTACTAGCATTAAGAGGAGCATTTGCACTGGGTGATGGGCACTGAAGAGGACATTTGATGGGATGAGCACTGGATGTTAATATTATATGCTGGCAAATTGAACTTCAATAAAAAAGAGGAGCATTATTAATTAATAGAGCTGGAATTCAAACCCAGGTCTCTGTGACTCCAAAACCTGTGTGCTTCCTATTCTACTCTCTTCCTCTTCTCCCTACCATCCATATCCCTTCATGCAGTTTCCATGCAAATTCTGATTTCTGATTATGGTAGTGAGACTAAGGGAAAGTAGAGAGAGAAGAAAAATCTGCCATGCAAGCTAGCAACTACAAAAAGTAGGGAATATATTTCAAAATCCGGTAGGTTCTTTTACATGACAAGCTATGGTATTATTAACTTTTCAAGAATTTATCTGTTGTCTGGGTGCACAAACATTTGTGATAGAGAAAAGTGGCTGACATGACCTTTAAAATTCCACCCTGTAATTAAAGTACAGGTTTTTACCTACTACAACATACCACAGTCTCTATTATGACAAGAAAGACCTCCAACCCCAGACCTGCCTCTGCTCCTAAATCTCCAAAGTCTTTGTTTTAAGCTCTTTCTATATGGCATAGATAGCTGTATTTCCCTTATGCCTCACGTACCTAACCTAGAATGTAGTTTGAAACACACAAAGGTGTAATAACACTATTCTGGAGTCAAGCCATGCACTGCAGCCCAGACCTGAATGCAAACACTGGATAATGAATGACTCATTATGGTTTGTCTCATTCTTGGTTGAAAATAATCCTTCAATAAAGAAATAACAGATAATACATAAGACACACATTTAACTAGAATCACAATCTCTAGTTCCAGCAGATAAATTCTTAAGGTGTTGCTGATAATCAGACATTATATTGGTTGGTTGTTTCCTAAATGTTTAATAACAGAGAACTTCATAGGCTAATATCATGTGCTTTCTAGTTTTCGCATAATTTAGAATAAAGTTTGGGACTGCAGAAGACAGATATTAGAAGAAGACATGGGAAATCCTGATTGTTTTCCTGGCTGAGGACTAGTTTTTCCCCTGATTTTCTGTATTCCCAGTCCAGAGTCAGAATGAATAAAGAAACAGAAAAAGAAAGCCTTAATTGACAATATAATGCCCACAAGCATCAACAGATGTGTTCCCTTGTAATGAAGCATGTGGGTCTAATTTGGCATCACTAACCACTTGGAGGATCTCCTTGCTGAGTTCTTGCAGGCTATCCTTCTAAACCTATGTTTGGCTGGCACCTGTGCCCTGTTGAAACTGGCATACCATCCTATGGGTGGGCACAGTGCCACCCTAACAGATGGCCATGAGAGTTATCATGCCAGAGAACTACTATTGTTTCTAGCAAGTTTAACTTAACAGCAATTGGCATCTCACTAAAGAATGACAAAATGGTGGTCTACCTTTCTGTGGAAGATAAACCATGAACTATAACTGACATATCTAAAATTGGTACTTCAGAGTCCTTTCACATACTGAATGAAGAGCTATAGGGGAAGAAGTAGCACTGCAACACTGGTTTATCTGTCCTAAAGTGCTAGCAGAAAGAGGTAACAATATATTTTAAGTTTCCACAATAAATTCAACATTCTAGTCTCCTAGAGCCAATAAATAATTCAAGTCCACAGGCGCCTGCGTCAGTTGATACAGTATGCAACTCTTGATCTTGGGGTTGTGAGTTTAAGGCCCACACTGGGTATAGAGATCCTTAAAAATAAAATCTTTAAAAATAAAATAAATAAATAATTCAAGTCCGGTATCATTATAAGTGATATTTTAAAACACTGTCCCTATAATGAACTTTCTGCTTGGTTCGCCTACTTAGGTCTGTTCCCATTGAGAAAACACACTTGTTCCATTAACAATGCCTATGTGACTTGGGAGCATTTGATTTTTTGAGGAAGAATATTTAATTTTAAAACTCACATATTTACACTGGTTGGAAATACTAAAATTGAAGCCCAATAAGTGTTCGAGTCATGTCAAAAATTATCAGGATGGATAGCTAAAATCATCTTGAAAGGCATAACTAATGTCCCAAACCAGGGATGGAAACCATGAAGAGAAAATATGAGAGATTAGTAATAGCCAAAAGAAAAGGCTGTATTTAGGGTACAACAATAATGCATAATCGGAAATTGGATGATATGGTGTAGGTCATATATTCACATGACCTTTCCAAACTCACTTGTAGGAAGAGAAGTTGGCCATGTGAAACAATGCAATATAATTATCTTTTCTCAAATAATGAACTCAGTAACTAACTCTAATCAACACTAAAGTTTGTGTAGTGCTATTTAGATCCATCTGAAGGGAAAAGAAGAAAAAAGGGAATTTATATTTCACAAGCATCTACTGTGTGTCAAGCATTGTGGTATATAATTTACAAGCAGTCCTCACTACACAATTCTGATATGCACAAATTTTTGTTACCATAGTTTACTTAAAGAACAAGCCCCCAACAACACAGTTCAAATTTGTTATCATAGTATATGAATTAAGTATAAACTTCACTGTTAGCTTGTCAGCCCATAAGTCACTACATATATAACATGTGTGCATCATGGTTAGTGATCAATTATGTCACTTCTTTCAAAGTCTGTCTGTAATTGGTCACTGAGCATCTGTTATTCGGTTCAAGTACACTAAACAAATTGTGTCATTACATTGCCTCCTTGTGTCCCAGTGATAAACCCATGTGACATTTTACCAAAAAATGGAAAATTGAAAGAAGAAATTGTCCAACAATGACAATAGTGAAGCAAAGAAATGAAAAGTGGTAACAATGGAAGTGAAAATGGATTATAGGAGAAATTATTGACCATGGGACTTATGACCCTGCCGCCATTCAAGAGACCCAAGATATGGCACCAAAAAACCCCAGTGAAAATGAGCTAATCAACATAAATGAGCAAAGTAGTTATGAGAAAAGGATGATGAGGTCCCAAAGGAAGTGACACTGACAAAAATCTTCATATTAAGGGGATTCTTGGAGATATTTCACAATATTGAAAGTAAAAAGGTTAAAATATTGGAAACTGGTCCAAACTTGGAAGAGTATATAACAACTCACCAGGGCATAAAAATGATGGTTGCTCCATATCTTAAGTTACACAACAAGAAGGCAAACACTGTCCAAACTACTCTTGATATAAAACCTTTGGTTTCTAGTGTTTTAAAGTATAATGTACTAAATAAATAAATATTAGTTTTAGTTTTATTTCATCTCTCTGTACATTTATAACTGACAGTAAAAGAGTTTGTAGTGTTTTGACAAAAACGATAAAGGTCACAAAACATTTGTAATTTTTTCCATCAGTGGGACCACTTTGCATTGTTTCAACTTACATGGTCATTTTTATGGTTCTGCACTACTGGACAAAGCAGGGACTGCCTTACATTATTTCATTTGAGATTCACAAAAACCTTAGGGCACAGGTTATATGATCAAATGTCACAGGGGAAAATCAGGGAAGTTAAGTGCTTAACCAAAGGTCAAACAGTTTAGAGATGATAGAGTTGTATATAAAGTACCTCCAAATAGTAGGCACTCAGAAGAGATAAGTTCTCTTCCAAATGATCTAAACACCTAAGTATGAATGGCCTCAACGGTACATTCTTTGAAATAAGTGACACAGCTTCCTAAAGTAAATATGAGTATTTCATTAAATACTGTCTAGATATAGAACCCATTATATGTGGTAATTTTATCATATATGTCTATATAATAAATCATTCGGGAAAAGATGAATTACTATTTCATAAATGGTATTTGGTCAACTAGATAGCAATCAAGATTTTAAAAAATCAACCCCAACTAACATTAAAGTTTGTGTATGAGACGAAGTCAAAATTGCATTACTAGTTGAAATTCTATCTGACTCTATATCAAATTCAATTTAGATAGATTGAAGATACAGTAATAAAAAGCAATAGCATAAAGTTTCTAAAAGATAATTTGGTTGGGTTTTTCTTAAAATATTGGGGTGAGAAATGCCTAACGTGACATAGGAACCCTGAAACCATAACTTAAAACCCTAGAAAATTTGAATATACAAAAACTAGAAAATAAAAACTTACATATAGTAAAATAATACCTCAAACAAAGTTGGAAGAAAAATGACAAACTGGGGAAAATATTTTCCAACCAAATATGATAAGATAAAGGAACATATCCCAATATACAGTGAGCTCTTACAAACCAAATTTTTCAAAATAAAAAGGTGTTAAAAACCAAAGAAACTGCAAAGAGCACCTTATAAAATAAAAAGAGCAAAACAAATGGCAAGCATATGAAAGTATATCCAACTTTAGTAATCATCTAAACAGCACAATAAGAACTATCATGAGATACCATCACTCAGTTGTCGGGTTAGAAAAGTTGAAAATTGTCAACCCAAAGAAGACAATCACAAAATACAAAATCCCAGTATTCATGAGAATGTTTATTGGAGCACTGTTCGGAATAGTGAAAAACAGGAAAAAATCCAAATGTACCTCAACAGGAGACAGGTTAATTTATTTGCCACACAGCCAATAAAAAAAAGTTGCTGATATTTTTGAGGGGGGGGGGACATGGAAATATGTCTGCAGACATTTTATCATTTCAGTTCTTTGAAGGATGAAAGTAGGTTACAAAATTAAACATATTTGTGCTACCATTTACCTAAAATACATGTTACACTGTATGGTTTTCTATTGATTTGCACAAATTGTACAGATTTGCATGACTTGGTATTCAAAACAGAATCTACAGATTTGCATCATATAATTTTTTATTGTTGGAAACACTTCTAATATCTTTGCTCCAAATCTAATAGACCATTTTATTTCAATGGACACCAATAAAAAATATCACTAAAGATAGGAGTTAATATAGTGAAAGGTAAAAAAGCCATAGTGGGTGCAAGAAAAAGATTCAATCTATCCAAAGTCAACAGCATGCAAATGAGTCATCTGAGTTTTAGTCTAAAATGGTGATTTAAGTAATGAAAATTCTTTTAATACTGCTCATGAGTCAGTATTAATGCACAGGGATTTTGAGGGATGGTGACATGGAGCAAGGCTGGCTGTGACCTCTCACTTGTATACAGTCCAGGATTACTTCAACTGTCCTTTGAAAAATGATGCATCTAAACTCAGTATATAACTTTGGGATCTGCTACCTATTGTTTTATTTCAGCTTTATTGAGGTATAACTAACATATAAAATTATAAGATATTTAAAGTATACATCATGGTGATTTGATATACATATACACTGTGAAAGGATTCCCCCAATCTAGTTAGAATTAAGACATCCATCACCTTGTATACTTTTTTTGTGTGAGAACATTTAAGTTCTATTGTCTTAGGAAATTCCAATTATACAATCGTGTTATCAATACTCATCACCATATTTCATATTAGATCCTCAAACCTTATTCAATCTACAGTTGAAAGTTTGCACTGTTAAGTGATACCATGCAGTATTCGTCTTTCTCTGTCTAGCTTACTTCACCTAGCATAATGCCCTCAAGGTCCATTCATGTTGTTGCAAATGGCAGGATATTCTTTCTTTCCCATGGCTGAGTGATATTCCTGTGTGTGTGTGTGTGTGTGTGTACACACAACATCATCTTTATGCATTTATTTGTTCATAGACACTTAAGTTGTTTCCATATCTTGGCTATTGTGAATACGCTACAATCAGCATGAAGGTGCAGGTATCTCTTCAATATCACTACCCATTTTTATGTTAAACTTCCTCACGGCAGTCCTGGGAGCTTCCTACCCTTTCTTAAGTTACTTTTTTAAGAAAATATGTTATTTATTTATTTGAGAGAGCATAACTGGGGGGGGGGGGGCAGAGGGAGAAGGAGAAGCAGACTCCCTACTGAGCAGGGAGCTGTCACAGGGCTCTATCCCAGGATCCCAGGACCTTGAGATCATGACCTGAGCCAAAGGCAGATGCTTAAACTACTACGCCACCCAGCGCCCTTCTTAAGTTACTCTGAGGGAAGAATTGACAGATTCCACCAAGTCACTGATTTGTAAACTTCCTTATTCTTGTTGAGCTTAATTTTGAATAAATATGCCTGTTTTGTGCAAAAGAGAATTCAAATAATTTCTTTCAATCTTGAATTTAATTTACTCTTTCTTTGTCCATTTTCCAAGCCCTGGTCTTGCACAAGCAATACTGCAGGATCTGAGTTTAGAATTATGTACAAGATTAGGTTATCAGACAATGAAATGAAGCTGCTTTTGGTTTCCTGCGTCATCTTTGGGTCTACGCCATTTGTTTATCTCATAAGAAACACGGCCTGTGTGCTGACCCTGAGAGAGTATACATTCAGTACAGTCTGCCCTCTTCCCACCCAGAGGCAACTTCTCCCACAAACTGTCCTTTGATTTCTTATTTTTAATTAGTATATTTTACTTAATAAGTGGCTCAATGGCAAAAGCCATTCTAAAGGCGAGTTCCTGAGCATAGCAATTGTCCACATAGACATAGAAGAGTCACCATGGTTGCTAGTTGCACAGTCACATAAACATGGATATAACAGAAAAAAAATTTACTTTCCTATCTTAGGTTAAGATAATTAATTAGAGTAAAAGCAAGAAAAAGAGAAATGATGCTTATTTGCTTATAACATGAAAAGTCATGGAGGAGAAAGTACTTTGGGCTAAGAGTGGTTTAAACTCTTTCCTCTCTGCCTCAGTTCTGGGCCCAGTAATCAGGGTTGGATGTCAAGGAACTGGCCAGATGGGGTGTACCTTTCAGGTAACCCAAAAGAGAGAGAGCCCCTAGTATGGGCCCAATCCTAGAGGGAAGGGCAGAACCAGGAGCCAGAGGACCAAAACAAAGGAGATCCGCAATGCAAAAGCAGAAACTTAAAGGAGAGACAGAGTCAAAAACAGGCTCTGGTCCCAAATCCATGATTAGCTTACTTTGCAAACTTAAACATGTTAGTCAAATTTTTTTTAAAGATTTTATTTATTTATTCATGAGAGAGAGAGAAAGAAAGAGAGAGAGAGAGAGAGAGAGGCAGAGACACAGGCAGAGGGAGAAGCAGGCTCCATGCAGGGAGCCCGACATGGGACTCGCTCCCGGGTCTCCAGGATCAGGCCCCAGGCCGAAGGTGGCGCCAAACCACTGAGCCACCCGGGCTGCCCCATGTTAGTCAAATTTTAACTTTTCTGAGCCTCAACTTTTTCACCTCTACCAAGGGGCAACTAGATCTGCTCTGCTGATATCATGTGAATATATTTTGAAAGAGTCATTCAAATGTAAGGCCTGGTTTATTATTAAGCACAAAATTTTGAAATTCTAGGATAGAGAGATGCCCCATGGAAATCAAACATGTGTTTTTCTTTTTGCCAGTGTGAGAGGTGCAAGAAAAATCTTCTTGAAACCTTTGAACATTGCCAATTTTCAAAAATATCCCTGTATGGCGATAGTAAGTAAGTGTGGACTTGGATTTCAGTTTCCCCTTTATTTAGGTAAAGAAACCAGAGGCCCATTGTTGCTGAATTGCAGGAGCCCCTAGAATTCCTAGTCATTTAAAGGGGATGGAGAAGTATCAAGAGGGAAATACTGCACGAGCACCTGGGAGGCACCGTTGGTTAGGTGTTGGACTCTTGATTTCAGTTCGGGTCATGATCTGAGGATAATGTGATGAGCCCCTTCCTTGTCAGGCTCCAGACTCAGCACAGAGTCTGCTTGTCCCTCTCCCTCCCCTCCCCGCTGCTTGCACACTCTCTCAATTAGGTAAATAAATAAAATATTTTTTTTTAAAAAAAAGCATCAACTCTTGATTTCAGATCAGGTCATGATCTCAGGGTTAGGCTTCAGTTTGAATTGGAAATGTTATGATATAGTGACACACTAGTGTGTTAAAATAAATATGTGTGTAATTAAATAAACATATCTAAGCTAAAAGAGGAAAAACAACCCATTCAAGTTTACTCTCACCTACCTAAAAACAGTCTTGCTTGTCAGGCCTCAGTGCTGGGTGTGGAGCCCGCTTAAGATTCTCTCTCTACCTACCTCTCCCTCTGCCCCTCCCCACCCCAATCTTTCTCTCTCTCTCTCTAAAAAAAGAGGGAGATACTACATTTCCTGCTAACGAGCAGGTGGGAGCCTGAGCACTTAATTGAAAAAAGTGACAAGTATACACATATTTGCACCCTGAGCTTCCAGAAGAGCTCACACGAGTTATAATAGGATACCCATTTGGCAATTTCGAGAATTTCAGTGCCAGAATACGTATGTCATGCCTGATAGGGAAATTAAAGGAGGGAACAGAGTGTGAGGAATAGAGAGGGCAATTTACTCAGAGGCTACAAGCACATACCAAGGTAAGGAAGCATGGGGAAGCCATCATGTGACTTGGGTTTTGAGCATTGGAGCTCAATGTGTGATGTGTGGATGTGGGGTGGGGAGGGGTGCTGGGATTCAGGGCCCACTAGGAAGGTAGGGGGCAGATGTGAAAGACCTTGAATGCCATTTAAAGGTGTTTCTCAAAAAAAAATAAAAATAAAAAAAAAATAAAGGTGTTTCTCCTCTAAGATACATTTCTCCTCTGGACCTTTGAAGGTTTCTACACAAGCAAGTAATCTGATCAGGTCCAAGGGAAGTGGAAGGAAATTCTCTGCAGTATGACAGTTAAAACTACACCAAACTCTTCTGCAATGCAACCTAAATAGTTTTTCAAAACTAATTTAAGTAGTTTAAAAGTCTCAGAAGCCTAATATCTTGGACATGCTTTTTATAACACTACATTTATCTGATAATTATAATATACTCAACGTTTAAAAGACACAAAATTCAATCCTCTTTAAAAATAAAATTGTTAAAAAAATAAATAAAAAAATAAAATTGTTTAATAAAAGAGCTCTGAGCAAGCAGGCAATGTAAGGACAACAGACAAGCAAGACTGTTTTTAGGTAGGTGAGAGTAAACTTGAATGAGTTGTTTTTTTCCTCTTTTAGCTTAGATATGTTTATTTAATTACACACATATTTATTTTAACACACTAGTGTGTCACTATATCATAACGTTTCCAATTCCAGCTGAGATTTGCCGGGAATGTGGTTTAACACCCTGCAAAACAACTGTAGGTCAACTCATTCAGGCATACCTGAAACCATGCTACTGCTTTCACCATCACCCTAAGACTCCAACCCCACAAACTGCTAGGAAATAAAACAATTCAAAGGAAGTTCTTGAAGGGAAGTTAAAAAAAAGAAAAACAGAAGTGCCAGAAATTAAACCACACATTTCTCAAGAGCCAGTGAGTTGCTGGGAGACAGAAACACTTGTCCATGAACACCATTCACTTAAAAGGTATGGCACAGGGCTGGTCCTAACAGCCCCTGTAATAAGAAATATTCTTGTATGTAATTGGACTATCTCCCCATCTGTAAACTCAATGCTATAACATTTTCACTACCACATGTAACCTTTTATTAACATTCAGCAACCTTTGAAAATAATTGCCTTCTCCCAATAAGGAATCTGTTAGAAGGCAATCAGGTTATATAGCTATTTCCCATTCTGCTGAAACCCTGAATAATTGTCCTTCATATAATGCACACATCATGGGAGCTGGGTTCTGAGCGAGTGACTTTCTAACACTGAGTCATGTTAACACTGCCTTATGTAGCACTCGGGCCAGAAAGGCATTATGCACACTTAAAAACACATTTTTCACCATATGTAAAGACCGTAAGCCCTCTGAATCTAAAACAATTGCTTTTTTGAGGAAAGATCAAGTATTAATAGAACTGTAGATAGAAGCCATTAGTGAAAAAATCATATTTCTTTTTAAAATTTTTTAAATTTACCCTCAGGTAACACAAAACGTAAGACCGGACGGATGAATAGGAGGGCGCTAAATAGGCTGAGTCGCATCTTCCCATGGTCCATACTGGAAACTTAACATTAGATCATGAACCTTAACTCGGGTTTCTCATTCCCTATTTCAAATTAACACGATGTTCTTTTATTAGGCCAGAAAGTGCCAACATAAATCAAACAAGAATAGAATCTTTCCCTAAATAATAAGTCAAGAAACATGATAGAGTAGGAAAGTACCAAATTAGCTACAAATTTTCCATCTCATTGTTTTCTGTAAAAGAAAATTTTATAACGAACATGCTCCATACAAGCTGTGCCGGTAGGTCTCGCTTCCAAAAACACTCACAGAGCAGTGATAAAAAGCAAGCATGAACTCTAGGACATCTGCTATGGCATTGTTATCAAATGCCATCATTTTGGTCACAAATCTATACTCGCTTCAACTTTTTGTTGAAATATTAGTTTGTCTGCAGCATCTCCAATCTGGCACACAAGGACTGACAGCTGCTCTGGTTTTACCTCAGCTTCAACTTACACGGCTTCTCATTATACTAGCTATCGCTCGGCGAACTAGTCCTCCGTTCTGGAAGGCGGACAAAATGCCATCTGTCTCTGCACGGTTATCAAAACGAATACCGCAGTGTGAAGAAACTCTGCTCCAAATGGAAGAATGAGGAGGAGTTGCAGCCCCGCCATATCCTATTAGAAAAATTATATATGTGTGTACATGTATACATGTGCATATGTGCATGGGTAGGTACATGCATACATCACATATACAGATTGATATTATATGTATATATATACATATTTGCAAGGGATCATCATTCAAGTTTTCCAATTATTCCATAGTGTGAACATTTTCAACCAAAAGGCATGTCTGTCTCATCTTTCCTAGCTCTATTTGTAACCTGTGCAGTTTACATCATCTGACACTAATTACTAGCTAGAAGGCGAGAGAGCCGTACTCCCCCAGCAGAAGATTCCAAGGTCATTCTGCAATCGAAAGCAGGTGGGAGCCTTACTGTAAAACTCGGGCTCAATTCAGAGACAATGGGGAGAAATGAAAGAGGAAAGGCCTTTACGGAAAGGGAAGGACAAGTGAATTTCCACTAGAGTCTCTACCCCTGCAAGTCAGGGGCGAGCAGAAGAGGGTGACAAGGACAGGGACGAGGGTGAGGAAGAAGGCCAGGAGAGAGGCTGACCACCACAGAGAACATCAAAATGGTGCTGATTGCTTTGGTAGCCCTGACAGTACGAGCACGGCTAGGAAAGTACTAGAGGTAACTGCCAAGCGGACTCCTTACCTGCAGCAAGATGTGGAACTTGAACTTTCTGTGTGACAGCATGTTTAACTTTGATTCCTCTATTTCCATAGATTTGAAGCACAGAAATGGAAAAAGAACTTTCCACCTGGAGAGGAATTTCATACTTCAAGAAATTCAAGGAGCTCTTTAAAGCCACTATTTTCTTCAACAGAGGCGCTGGGGATCAAAATCGGTCGTATTGAGGATCTTGAGATTTGGAGATCCTGACTTAGGGGATATTCAGCCCTTTACTCCCAAACCTCTTGACATTTAAAGTTGCCTGCTCAGGGCCAACAGTATATTCTCACTAGCTAGCAATTGATAGGTACCCAAGTCCTCCCGGAGTCCATATGAAGGCCTTGTCATTTTCAAACTAAGTCTTTGTCTGAACCCCTAACCCCAGACATCTGTCTAAAAGATTGATGAGGATTAGAAATCAGAATGAATGCTGGTTTTTAACTCCAAAGTCAATTGGTTTGGATCTGTTTACATAACCTTTTGTTTAATTCTATAGTTTATGAGAAATGAGATTCTGAAAGCCTTATATGAAAGCTATCAGTCCAATTCCCACATGGGTCAGTTCACTTCACTCTGTCACATGTCATAGCCGCATGCTGTCCCCTCACCCCATTGAACCATCTGGCAAATGGTGCTGTTGGTCACAACGGGAGCTAAGGAGAAAATGTGGCCAGCCCAGTGCAAACCCATCCTCGTGGCTGGGAGGGAAATGATCAGAAGTCAGGGGGGCCATGTTGACATGCACAGGACAGCCTATTCCGTTTAGCTGCCTTCCCCGCTCCCACACGAAATTTCCTTTACAGGCCTCACTACTGCCAAAGTTGTGTGGGGTTCCGGCACTTCCCCGTGACTAAACCGTAACAATAAACTTCACCAATTTATAATGCTGCTAGTCTGTGTTATTGTCATCAAGACAATAGAAAGCCTTTCAAAAGAAACAGCTCAAGAAAAACAAAGCATCAGGCAGGGCAAGAAGTCCAGCTCCGGACTGGATGTGCCCCAGAACAAGAGCTGCCACTCAGACAGGAAGCCCACTCTGGTCAGCCGGGCTATCTGCAAAAGTCCTCGTGGGCACCTTGTAGCACTCCCCACTAGGCTCTTGACACCTGTCTGCCCACTCCCCAAACCCTGCTTTTCTCCTGAACTTTGATTTCTGACTGTCCCCTAGCTCTTGGTGGCTCCTTGCCCTCTTTTTTTTTTTTTTTTCTTTTATCAGCACCCTTGAAGAAGCATCCCTGATACTCACTTAACCATGCGTCTGGCCAGGCCCATTGTGCTAGGCATAAAAGCAGGATAAAACTAGAAGAGCTTTGGGTAGAAAGTCAAAAGATCTGAGCTCCAGCCCCACCTGAAATGCTAACAGCACGACGTGAAGCAAATCCACTAACCTCTCCCTACACATGCTTTCTCCTTTTTCAGATGGAGAGAAATACACTGACCTTGCCTCTTTCATAGGGATAAAACTCAGCCTGGCCCAGAACAGGCACTCAATCAGTATTTATTAACATATTGAAAGATTAGAAAGTTACAGTGTCATCTAAGTGTAAGGTGATATTAAAGTGTTATCACCATAGTGATTGACTTTAAATGTCTATTACGCTTCTCAATATCTGCATCAAACTAAGATGGAAGCAACTGCCGATTGATAGTCTTGTACAGAAATATGGATGCAATAACAAGAGCCAATATTTACTGAGTACATACTAGGTGCCAGGCAATATTCTAAGCTGATTACATGGATTAATTCATGTAATCCTCCCAATAACCCTACAGTATAAAACTTATTACCTTGATTTTAACTTACAAGGAATGTGAGGCTCAGAGAGGTTAAGTGACATGTCTCAAGTCACCCACACAGAGGGTAATTGGGAGTGACAGGATTTGAGTTCAGAGTTATCACTGGCTCAAGTAGCTGTGTGTTCCCATGATGCCATTCTAGAACTGAAGATCAAAGTAAAAGAGGCAGCAGAAAATATGAATGAGCAAATCACAAATCAGACTTACGTGGATGGCATAGAACCCAATAACTACCCAGCAGATAGAAACCAAGTACACTTGAAGCTTGTCAACAACACAAGATCAACAAAACTAGAGTCGTGGTCTACAATGACCTTAATGACAACATGGCCCTTGATGAAGCAATCCCTCTTTTTTGCTCTCAGTCCATGCTCAGATATATTTAGGACACCATTTGCTTTGCGTTATGTTCAGTTTGCAGTACATCTGTCACATTGGTCCTTCACTCTGTAAGGCAGCAGTGGAAAGGTAGGAAGAGCAGTCGACCTGGAGTCAGAGGAGCAAGGTTCTGGTCCTGACTGGCACTAACTCCCCTTTGTTTCCTCATTGGTACATTAAGGAGGTTGGAACACATCCCACACTAGGCTTCTGCAGGGGTCACCATCGTATGCTTTTGCAATGTTGAAGTTTGTGTTTATCCCCTGAACATAAATGGACTGAGGGCAGGGTTGGAGGGTGGGATTCAATTGCTGAAAGATCAGACAAAGTGTTACAAAAT
Source organism: Canis aureus (assembly GCF_053574225.1). Lineage (NCBI taxonomy): Eukaryota > Metazoa > Chordata > Mammalia > Carnivora > Canidae > Canis > Canis aureus. The sequence goes on from NC_135649.1 coordinate 7,214,982, forward strand.
CCATAGAACCACAGTTAGGCCCGATTGCTTCAAATTTCTCATGGCAATAATGGGATTTTGGTGATGGTGATGGTGCTGGTGCTGCTGCTGATCTATGCCACCATTTACTGAGTACCTACAATAAGCCCAGTATTTTACACATGTTGTCTCCTTCAACCTCCACAGAATACTACAAGGCAGGTATTATTACACCCTCTTTACAGATGTGCAAACTAAAGCTGAGAGACATGAACTGGCTTTCCAAGGTCACGTAGTTGACAAGTGGCAGAGCTGATATTCTGATCATGGGGTTTCAAGGTCTCACAGAGGAGATCATGGCACCTTATTCGGCACTGTGCACCCAGTCCCTAGCCCAGGACCTAATGCTCCCTGAATGCCTAATTCAACCAGCACTTATTGAGTGATGGATAAGACTGCATGCTGTCTTTTTCTATCTCTCGCTCCAGATAGTATGTTAGACACTTTGCACATGTTAGCTCACATAATTCATTTTGTGAAACTTTGAGATAAATAAAACTATTCCCATTTTTAGAATTGAGATAACTGAAATTTGCAGAAGGGGAGCGACTTCCCAAACCTGCAAATAAAAATAGCTGGGAGGTAGGAGTATCTGGCTAGTTCCAAATACTGACCTTCTTACAGGATTTTCAAGTTATCTATCAATTATGAATTAATATTTAAGAAAAAGAAAAAGAATCAATCCTTATGGAGCATTACTGTAAGTGATGGACTTGTGTATCTTGAGTTCATTTTTCTTTTTCTTTTTTTTTTTGAGAGAAAGAGAGAGAGAGCAAGGGGAAGGGCAGAGGAAGAGGGAGAGAAAGAATCTCAAGCAGACTCCCCACTGAATGCAGAGCCCAAAGTGAAGCTCAATCTCACAACCCTGAGATCCTGACCTGAGCCAAAATCAAGAGTCAGACACTTACTGAGTGGACTGAGGCACCCAGGTAGCCCTTGAGTTTGTTTTCTTTTTTTAAAGATTATTTATTTATTTATTCATGAGAGAGACACAGAGAGAGAGAGGCAGAGACACAGGCAGAGGGAGAAGCAGGCTCCATGCAGGGAGCCTGATGCAGGACTCGATCCCAGGTCTCCAGGATCACGCCCTGGCCGAAGGTGGTGCTAAACTGCTGAGCCACCCAGGGATCCCCTTGAGTTTGTTTTCAACTTTGCTTCCATCCTCTTTCCCCGTAAGTGCAGACACAAATACTGAGGCCATCAGCCTCTTAGATTTCAGGTCTGGCATCATTTGAAATGCACACTCTGAACACCCAGTCTGGCACCACTCACTTATAGCGCCACCATCAGAATCACCTTGTGAGAATTAACAGGCGTACTAGCGACTTGTGTGTTCGTTCAGTTCCTCCCTCAATTTCATATATTTCACCTTCATGCAAAAGCAGACACATTCGTGCTGAAAGACACTTAGTATTATCAGGTCGAATGAACAACTTTTGTTGGCCTTGGTAAGATAGGAAGAAAAATAAAATGTATCTTTTTTTTTTCCCATATACTCCAATTTTGCAAAACCGTCAATGTTGGTTAGTTAGGACTGAGCAAATGCAAAATTTCAGCTGAAATGATATGAAAAGCAAAAGCACCATTAGGAGTTCCACAGATTTTCACTAATTAGCTTTATAGCAGAAAGTCCCAGATATCACACAGCCTCCGCAGAGGGCCCCTGGGCGCTGCTTGCACCATGCTACTTCCACTGGCAAATAGCTCTTACGGAAGCATAGAAGGGCAGACCGTGTCCTATCATCACTGAGTCTGCCTGGGTTACTTATGTCTGAATGAGGCCACTCATAGCGCAACCCCAGTGCCATTCACAGTGTAAAATCTCTTTTCACACTGTGGTTTGCACCAGTGCCAAAAATACCACCTAGTTCTGTCACCAATCCTGTCCCCATACTCACCCTGCACTCTCTCCTCTGCATGCTTCACACCACCCCAACCGCCATGCCCTTTCAGGGCTTCACTCCTTTGCGCATGCTGTTGGCCTTCATCAGAATGATCTTTCTGTCCCATCCTTCTCGTCAGCAAAGTGAGCACCTACGCTTCTTTCATGACCTGGCTTGTCCTCTGGGAAAACTCTCCTCAGCTTAGCAGCAAATGTGATTGCTCTCCACCCCCACCCTGATGCCTGTGTTCACACCCATCTGTATACCATTCAGCTGCTGTGTCTCTTTCTTCCACTACACTGAAAGCTCCTCAAGATAGGCACTTTGTGGGTCTCTGGGCCTCTGTGCCTAGGCCCCATTGGGTCCGGCACCTGGTAGATGCTCTGTAGAAGTTCAGTGAATGAATACATGTGGACTCTCTAGACATGGCTCATCCCTTTCTTCTAGTCTTCAAAGCAGAAAATTCAAAAAGGCATTTCAAAAGCATGTCTTTACTGCAGCTGCCTGGTTAAATCTGTTCACTTGCCATAGAAGGCCATCTTTTTGCTTCAGTAAGGCACACATCTGACAACATGAGTTTACCTTTAAAGTGGAGTGTCTCCATTCCAAATGACAAAATGAGATGGCCAGGAGGGGCAGAAAACTGCAAAGCAAACTGTGATCCAAAATGAGAGGTGAGGGTCAACCTCTTACATTCAATCATATGCAATGTTCCATTTATTTCTTGTGATTTGCATTGTGTCTTCAAGCACAACAGTTTGGGTAATCTCTTCTCAAACAATTCATTCATTTGGGTATTATTCCTTCTCCTTTTACTTATGCAATTATAACATCTTAGTATTCTAAATGTCGTTGCTCCCAATCTTCTGCCCAAAAGAGATTAGAGTACAAATAGCATGATCTTTTGCAACATGTGGTAGGCAAAATTTTAAGATGACCCTCAGTGACCCACATCCCTGTATAAATCTCCTACTCGAGTATAGGTAAAGTCCTGTAACCTATTTCTAAGCAATATAATATGGCAAAGATAATAGGCTATCAAATCTTTGATTATGTTACATCATATGGCAAAGGTTAAGGGATTTTGCAAAAGTAATTAAAGTCCCTAATTAGTTGATGTTTAGTTAATCAAAAGAGAGATAATCTTGGATGGACCTGACCCAATCAGGTTAGCCCTTTAAGATAGAGTCTAGATCTTCCTGAAGTCAGAGACTCAAAGGAGCAGAGAGTCTATCTCTGTCCATTGCCAGTGTAGAAGAAGAAAGCTACCAAGAATTCTACAGCCACGAGAAATTAATTTTGCCAACAATTAGAGTGAGCTTGGGAATGGGTCCTTCCATAATTGAGCTGCCAGATTAGAGTACAGCCCAGCTGACACCTTAACTATATAGCCTTGTGAAACTGTGAGCAGAGAAGCTAGAAAGGCTATGCCTATATATCTGAACTACAGAAACTGTGAGATAATAAATGAAAACCTTTTAAGCCACTAAATTTGTGGTAATGTGTTATGCATCAATAGAAAACTAATACAGCATCATGTACACCTGGGGTCCAATACTAGCACCACCTTTTCCTATGTTTGGTTTCCTTATCTATGTAATGAAGACTATGTCATTTATCTTACAGTGCCATTGTGAGAAGTAATGAGTGAATATATGTTAAGTATATTTAAAACGTGTTAAGTCCTTATACACTCTAGCTATCACTCAAAAATATTAAGGAAACAGAAATTTAATGGGACGCCTGGGTGGCTCAGCGGTTGAGCGTCTGCCTTCGGCTCAGGGTGTGATCCCGGTCTAGGGATGGAGTCCCATATCGGGCTCCCTGCGAGGAGCCTACTTCTCCCTCTATCTCTCTGCCTCTCTCTGTGTGTCTCTCATGAATAAATAAATAAATAAATAAAATCTTTAAAAAAAATAAATTTATTGAGTCCCACTCAGTGCCAGGCATCATTCTGGTTGCTGGGTTTTCAGAAATTGAGCAAGCCAGACAAAGTGCCTCCTCTTATGGAATTCACATGCTGGTGATGAGGAGAGAGATAGTAAATAGCTTAATATATGAATGAACAAGAACATATGATTAAATAAAATAGGACATTGTGGTAGGGTGACTCGGAGACACATCTAACTGGGTGGCCATAGAAATCTCCATTTGACCTGAAATCTGAATGACAAGAAGGAATCAGCTGTGTGAAGATCTAGGGGCAGGGTATTTCAAAAAGAAGAAACAGCAGTGCAAAGCTTTCAAGTAAGAAAGAATTTGATGCTTCTGCAGAAAAGCAAGAAGGCCATTGAGGCTGAAGCAGAGCAAGCAGAGGGGAGAGAGAAGAGAAAGTAGAGAAGTAGGCAGGGGCCAGATCATATAGAGCCTCATAGGTCACGATCAAGAATTTACTATTATCTGATTTCCCACCTGAGGGTTTTGACTTAGGTGAAAGGCATCTCTACTGCTGCATGGTGCTTGGATTGTAGGGAGAAAGGGTTGAAGCAGGGAGGACAGTAGTACTACAGTAGTCCAGGCAAAAGGATGGTGACTTGGATTGGGGCAGGGGGTGAGGGAGCACTGCAGATGGTCATTCAGTTCAATAAATATTTTACCAATGATTAAATACATAGATTCGGGCCACACAAAGTGAAGTGCCATATTTCTTTCCTTATTTTCACCCCCTTCCCCTCTCATTTTCTCATACCAGTATTCTAGTGTATGTGTATGCCCAGCATCTGAATCAACCAGCAAAGCTAGAGCAAACAGGATTCTTTTTTTAATATTTATTTATTTCTTCTGAAAGAGAGAGAGAGATAACAAGTGGGGGGGAGGAGGAGAAGGAGAGATAATCTCAAGCAGGCTCCACACTGAGCATGAAGCCCAACTTGAGGCTTGATCCCATAACCCTAAAACCATGACCTGAGTCGAAACCAAGAGTCGGATGCTCAACCAACTGAGCCACCCAGGTGCTCCAGGTGGTTTCTTTAATAAAGCAACAGACACACTACAGTCAACAGAATCCACAGAACCCAGAACACTGTGTGAAAGCCATGATATATGAAGGTAAAAGGAAGATCCAGGAAGGGTATCCAAGCCCAAGGCAGATAGAGAAAGGCATGGAGGTAAGATATGTAATGAAAAAGAGAAGAGCCAAGGTCAAGATCAAATGGCGAGTGGGTAGTGATCACTGGAATAACTAGAATCTTCAATGCTTTTCCAAAATTTCAAGATGGAATGTGTGTAAGTGGATTAGCTGAGTTTGGAGGGCCAAGATCAAAACAAAAGAGGTGCGTATATGTGTGTGCACACACATATACATATAGATATAGGTATGTATTAAAGTGCACATTTAAAAAACATAAGAAAACATCTTTTTATTCATTCACATCATTGGACTTCATAAATTAAAACAAAAATACTAAGGGCCAAATACAAATAGCCAAACACAAAGCGTAAAAATAGAACTGGTTTCCCTGGGAAAATCTCTAAAAGAGAGTTTGAGCAAACTGAAGTATCATTAAAAACAGTTTTGTGTCTGATGTGTTTCTGTTTGCCAAGGCACTCCATTAATTAAAGATACTGTTGTGATCTCATACCCAGTCAGTAATTCCACCTTTAACATCAATCAAAAGCCAAAAATGGAAAGAGACCAATGAATTGTGACTTAAAACATCTCAGTAATACATCTGACATATCCAGCAGGTGAACAAAGAAAGGGCTTTGACAGCACAGAGTGCTGAACAAATGCACAGTAATAGAGATAACCATCTCTTCCAGAGGGCCAAGCCCAAATAACAGCTTCAGTCTTTTTAAAGAAAAAGTAGGGCAACACCCAAGAACACTACCTACTATCTTTTTCAATAACAAGGGCCCCCAAACACTACACGATTCTTGTTATTTTTAGTTTACAATAAACTTTCCATCATTTAAAATACACCGATACTCCTCAACTGACAGATGTATCTTAAGTGTATGGTCCATGGGGACGATTTTCTTAGGCCTAAGAAAGGTTGTGTTAAGCTTTGCTACAAATGCTAGAAAAAAATAAATGAATGCAGGAGTGCTTTCAATTTCACTCTGTGTTTATCTATTTGTAATTCTTTCTCATGAAGACACTGCATTGTGCATGATCTTTTCTTATTTCCCCAATCTGCCCTCCTCCCACCCAAAACCATTCCAATATGTTATTGATTTTTTTTTGGAGTTATAGATGAGCACAATCATAGATTATGAAGAAAATCTCACCAAATACATCAACACAAAATCCACAGCCATGGATTGGTGCATAAGAAACCATCACTCTTCTATGTTTATTCCTCATTGCAAAAGTTTTATTGACTATTGAAGAGAAATTAGTGGGTCCCATCCAAGTTTAGAAATATGAATTAAATTGTCCAAGGCCAGTTGAGTGAATTTCCACTTATATTTGATTTTAGCTCAGAAGTTATAAGTCATTTCTGGCTAGTAGTTTTTGATCCAATGGAAACATTTAATCAATTATCAAGGAAATTAGATTACTGACCACTCTGCTAAAGTTTAAAGATATGTACGAATGGCATTTCTAAAGGTGAATGCAAGGAGTTATACTTGTGTAAGATATAAAATTGTTTACTTCTCTGTCTCTTCTTTCAGGCTGTGAACCCCATAAGGGCAAGAACTGTCATTTATCTCAGTGGCCCTAGTGTCTATCAGAGTAAGTAACTCTTAGTAGGTTCAAAAGTAATGTTGTTCAACTAAGGATTTTGACTTCACAGTCTGTGTCTTAAAGTCTTTATAATCTTATAGAGGAAAATGGGCACACATGCAAATTGTAAGAATACAAGGCAATTTTACACAGAACAAACTAGATACAATAAGAATACATGGGATGAGAGATCACTTTAGGATGGAGATCATATGCAAAGAAAGTCAGGGAGAAAATATAATTAGGCCAAATTTCTAAAGATGGGTAAATATGACTGGAAGAGGCATTCTAAACACTGGGAATGTTTAGAACAAAAGCAAGAAGGTAGAAAAATCCAGTGCATATTCATAAAATGATGAATTCTCCAGATCCAATTAGATGTAGTGTTGGGCATGCGGAAAAGAGAAAGCTAGAAAGGTGTCTTTTTTTTTAATAAATTTATTTTTTATTGGTGTTCAATTTACCAACGTATAGAATAACACCCAGTGCTCATCCCGTCAAGTGCCCTCCTCAGTGCCCGTCAGCCACTCACCCCCACCCCCCACCCTCCTCCCCTTCCACCACCCCTAGTACGTTTCCCAGAGTTAGGAGTCTTTATGTTCTGTCTCCCTTAGAAAGGTGTCTTGAGGGCAAATTATTGAGATCCCACACACCAGGTGAAGGAATTTGAACGTTATTCAGTAGTCAAGTTGGTAGACTTTTATTCAGGAGCCACTAAAGATTTGGATTGACATTAATTAATTTAATAAAATGCTTGTGAGAGATATCAACAGAATTCAAAGTTATACTCCAAAGGTAAAAGGAAAATAAATACAGGAAACCTCAGATGAATCTACATAGGATAGGAACCATACAAGGTATACATGTGAACAAATCAACAGAGGAAAACACACAAGTTATATACATGGAGTGACTAAAAATAGAGAGCATCAATCCAAATAGAAGAAAACTTCAGTCATAGTCAAATAATACCACCAGGTATTACCTGGTGGGTGTCACCAGGTGGGTGACAATCAGATAGTAATAAATAAGAATGAGCATCCTCTAGAAATGCTAATGTGAATAACCATAAGAGATCAAATAAATACCATTTTGAGACATTCAAGATTTTGTCAGACCCGTGAAGGCAGATCAAATCTAACTTTCGTGTCCAAGATGAAACAGGCGTGCAGAGATAAGCAGTAAGTTAAGATACACTTAGAAAGTAGATGAGTGTGATACCACCTGAACCTGGACTCGAACCCTGGCTCCACTACTTATTAGCTCTATGACCTGGGGCAATTTGCTTAGCTTCTTTGCACCTTAGTTTCCTTATGTGCAAAACAGTGATCACAATAATACCCACCTACAGAGTTGGTGTATTAAATATTAAAATGAAGGTAAAACAAGCCATGAGAGACTCTTAATCATGGGAAACAAACTGAGGGTGGCTGGAGGGGAGGTAGGTGGGGGGATGGGTGATGGGCATTAAGGAGGGCACAAGATATAATGAGCACTGGGTATTATATACGACTGATCAACCACTGACCTCTATCTCTGAAGCCAGTAATACATTATATGTTAATTAATTGAATTTAAATTTTAAAAATTAACTTAATTTAATTTAAAAAATAAAAAATAAATAAAAAGAGAGAGAGACTTAAGTCATATCAACCAAATGCAATGAGTGAATCTGGATTTGATCCTGATCAAACAAACCACTTACACATGTATTTCTTGACAATTTGGGAGATCTGAACATTGGCTGCATATTTGAGGATATGAGGGATATTGTGAACATTTAGACAGAATGAGACTGTGGTTATGTTTTGAAGACTCCTTATGTTTTAGAGATAATGAAACATTTATGATAGAAATAATATAATGCCTAAGATTTATTCTAAAATAATCCAGGGTGAGAGTGGGAGTGTAGATAAAAAGTCCTGAGTTCATGATTATACTATCTGGATGATGGGGACATGGGAATTTTCCACTTATGTGTGTATGTGAAATTTTCTGTAATGATAATTTAAAAAATAATTCCCCTGACCCGTCTTGCTAACCATCCTTTCCCTGTAACTCTTAACAGCAAACTTCTTTTTTTTTTAACTTTAGTTATTTAAATCCAATTTAAAAAAAGAAAATGGAAGTAAAAAGTACTCTGTGAATTGAGAAAGCCAAACTCCTCTCTTCTCAGACATGGGTGTGTGCCTGGAAATCACCAGGGAGCTTGTTTTAAATGTACATTCCCAGGCCCCTGGCCTCACAGATTTGATTTAACAGGTTAGGGGGGGAGGAGCAAGATGGCGGAGAAGTAGGGTCCCCAAATCACCTGTCTCCACCAAATTACCTAGAAAACCTTCCAATCATCCTGAAAATCTATGAATTCGGCCTGAGAATTAAAGAGAGACCAGCTGGAATGCAACAGTGAGAAGAGTTCGCGCATCTATCAAGGTAGGAAGACGGGGAAAAAGAAATAAAGGAACAAAGGCCTCCAAGGGGGAGGGGCCCCGCGAGGAGCCGGGCTGAGGCCGGGGCGAGTGTCCCCAGGACAGGAGAGCCCCGTCCCGGAGACGCAGGAGCTGCACCGACCTTCCCGGGCGGAAAGGGGCTCGCAGGGAGGTGGAGCAGGACCCAGGAGGGCGAGGATGCCCTCGGGTTCCCTGGGACAGTAACAGACACCTGCGCCCCGGGAGAGCCCCACACCCCGCGGCCGAGCTCCCTAAGGGCTGCAGCGCGCACGGCGGGACCCGGAGCAGCTGGAGGGGCTCGGGCAGCGGCTCCGCGGAGGGGGCTGCGCGGCCCCGGGAGCAGCTCGGAGGGGCTCGGGCAGAGGAAGAGGCTCCGTGCGGAGGGGCCTGCGCGGTTCCAGGAGCAGCTCGGAGGGGCTCGGGCGGAGGCTCCGTGGAGGGGGTTGCGCGGCCCGGGAGCGCGAATCCAACAGCGCAGGCTCCGGAGCACAGGGCGCCGGGACACAGCCCAGGATCCCACCTCCCCCGGGACAGGCAGAGGCCGGGAGGGCCCAGGACAGCAAGGACGCTCCTGCCCCAGCTGAGCACATCAGCGGCCCCGCCCGGAGCCTCCAGGCCCTGCAGACGGAGTTCCTGCCGGAGCTGAATCCAGGTTTCCAGAGCTGCCCCGCCACTGGGGCTGTTCCTCCTGCGGCCTCACGGGGTAAGCAACCCCCACTGAGCCCTGCACCAGGCAGGGGCACAGCAGCTCCCCCAACTGCTAACACCTGAAAATCAGCACAACAGGCCCCTCCCCCAGAACACCAGCTAGACTGACAACTTCCAGGAGAAGCCAAGGGACTTAAAGTACACAGAATCAGAAGATACTCCCCGGTGGTTCTTTTTTTGTTTGTTTGTTTTTGTTTTTGTTTTTGTTTTTGTTTTGTTTTGCTTTTTGATTTGTTTCCTTCCCCCACCCCCTTTTTTTCTCCTTTCTTTTTCTTTCTCTTTTTCTTCTTCTTTTTTTTTTTCGTTTTTTTTTCTTTTTCTTCCCTTTTTTTCTCTTTCTCTTTTCTTTCCTTCTTTCTCTCCTCTCTTTTTCTCTTTTTCCCAATACAACTTGCTTTTGGCCACTCTGCACTGAGCAAAATGACTAGAAGGAAAACCTCACCTCAAAAGAAAGAATCAGAAACAGTCCTCTCTCCCACAGAGTTACAAAATCTGGATTACAATTCAATGTCAGAAAGCCAATTCAGAAGCACTATTATACAGCTACTGGTGGCTCTAGAAAAAAGTATAAAGGACTCAAGAGACTTCATGACTGCAGAATTTAGAGCTAATCAGGCAGAAATTAAAAATCAATTGAGGGGATCCCTGGGTGGCGCAGTGGTTTAGCGCCTGCCTTTGGCCCAGGGCGCGATCCTGGAGACCCGGGATCGAATCCCACGTCAGGCTCCCGGTGCATGGAGCCTGCTTCTCCCTCTGCCTGTGTCTCTGCCTCTCTCTCTCTCTCACTGTGTGCCTATCATGAATAAATAAAAATTAAAAAAAAAATCAATTGAATGAGATGCAATCCAAACTAGAAGTCCTAACGACGAGGGTTAACGAGGTGGAAGAACGAGTGAGTGACATAGAAGGCAAGTTGATAGCAAAGAGGGAAACTGAGGAAAAAAGAGACAAACAATTAAAAGACCATGAAGATAGATTAAGGGAAATAAACGACAGCCTGATTAAGAAAAACCTACGTTTAATTGGGGCTCCCGAGGGCGCCGAAAGGGCCAGAGGGCCAGAATATGTATTTGAACAAATTCTAGCTGAAAACTTTCCTAATCTGGGAAGGGAAACAGGCATTCAGATGCAGGAAATAGAGAGATCCCCCCCTAAAATCAATAAAAACCGTTCAACACCTCGACATTTAATAGTGAAGCTTGCAAATTCCAAAGATAAAGAGAAGATCCTTAAAGCAGCAAGAGACAAGAAATCCCTGACTTTTATGGGGAGGAGTATTAGGGTAACAGCAGACCTCTCCACAGAGACCTGGCAGGCCAGAAAGGGCTGGCAGGATATATTCAGGGTCCTAAAGGAGAAGAACATGCAACCAAGAATACTTTATCCGGCAAGGCTCTCATTCAAAATGGAAGGAGAGATAAAGAGCTTCCAAGACAGGCAGCAACTAAAAGAATATGTGACCTCCAAACCAGCTCTGCAAGAAATTTTAAGGGGGCCTCTTAAAATTCCCCTTTAAGAAGAAGTTCAGTGGAACAGTCCACAAAAACAAGGACTGAATAGATATCATGATGACACTAAACTCATATCTCTCAATAGTAACTCTGAATGTGAACGGGCTTAATGACCCCATCAAAAGGCGCAGGGTTTCAGACTGGATAAAAAAGCAGGACCCATCTATTTGCTGTCTACAAGAGACTCATTTTAGACAGAAGGACACCTACAGCCTGAAAATAAAAGGTTGGAGAACCATTTACCATTCGAATGGTCCTCAAAAGAAAGCAGGGGTAGCCATCCTTATATCAGATAAACTAAAATTTACCCCAAAGACTGTAGTGAGAGATGAAGAGGGACACTATATCATACTTAAAAGATCTATTCAACAAGAGGACTTAACAATCCTCAATATATATGCCCCGAATGTGGGAGCTGCCAAATATATCAATCAATTATTAACCAAAGTGAAGAAATACTTAGATAATAATACACTTATACTTGGTGACTTCAATCTAGCTCTTTCTATACTCGATAGGTCTTCTAAGCACAACATCTCCAAAGAAACGAGAGCTTTAAATGATACACTGGACCAGATGAATTTCACAGATATCTACAGAACTTTACATCCAAACTCAACTGAATACACATTCTTCTCAAGCGCACATGGAACTTTCTCCAGAATAGACCACATATTGGGTCACAAATCGGGTCTGAACCGATACCAAAAGATTGGGATCGTCCCCTGCATATTCTCAGACCATAATGCCTTGAAATTAGAACTAAATCACAACAAGAAGTTTGGAAGGACCTCAAACACGTGGAGGTTAAGGACCATCCTGCTAAAAGATAAAAGGGTCAACCAGGAAATTAAGGAAGAATTAAAAAGATTCATGGAAACTAATGAGAATGAAGATACAACCGTTCAAAATCTTTGGGATGCTGCAAAAGCAGTCCTAAGGGGGAAATACATCGCAATACAAGCATCCATTCAAAAACTGGAAAGAACTCAAATACAGAAGCTAACCTTACACATAAAGGAGCTAGAGAAAAAACAGCAAATAGATCCTACACCCAAGAGAAGAAGGGAGTTAATAAAGATTCGAGCAGAACTCAACGAAATCGAGACCAGAAGAACTGTGGAACAGATCAACAGAACCAGGAGTTGGTTCTTTGAAAGAATTAATAAGATAGATAAACCATTAGCCAGCCTTATTAAAAAGAAGAGAGAGAAGACTAAAATTAATAAAATCATGAATGAGAAAGGAGAGATCACTACCAACACCAAGGAAATACAAACGGTTTTAAAAACATTATGAACAGCTATACGCCAATAAATTAGGCAATCTAGAAGAAATGGGCGCATTCCTGGAAAGCCACAAACTACCAAAACTGGAACAGGAAGAAATAGAAAACCTGAACAGGCCAATAACCAGGGAGGAAATTGAAGCAGTCATCAAAAACCTCACAAGACACAAGAGTCCAGGGCCAGATGGCTTCCCAGGGGAATTTTATCAAACGTTTAAAGAAGAAACCATACCTATTCTCCTAAAGCTGTTTGGAAAGATAGAAAGAGATGGAGTACTTCCAAATTCGTTCTATGAGGCCAGCATCACCTTAACTCCAAAACCAGACAAAGACCCCACCAAAAAGGAGAATTACAGACCAATATCCCTGATGAACATGGATGCAAAAATTCTCAACAAGATACTGGCCAATAGGATCCAACAGTACATTAAAAAAATTATTCACCATGACCAAGTAGGATTTATCCCCGGGACACAAGGCTGGTTCAACACCCGTAAAACAATCAATGTGATTCATCATATCAGCAAGAGAAAAACCAAGAACCATAGGATCCTCTCATTGGATGCAGAGAAAGCATTTGACAAAATACAGCATCCATTCCTGATCAAAACTCTTCAGAGTGTAGGGATAGAGGGAACATTCCTCGACATCTTAAAAGCCATCTATGAAAAGCCCACAGCAAATATCATTCTCAATGGGGAAGCACTGGGAGCCTTTCCCCTAAGATCAGGAACAAGACAGGGATGTCCACTCTCACCACTGCTGTTCAACATAGTACTGGAAGTCCTAGCCTCAGCAATCAGACAACAAAAAGACATTAAAGGCATTCAAATTGGCAAAGAAGAAGTCAAACTCTCCCTCTTCGCCGATGACATGATACTCTACATAGAAAACCCAAAAGTCTCCACCCCAAGATTGCTAGAACTCATACAGCAATTCGGTAGCATGGCAGGATACAAAATCAATGCCCAGAAGTCAGTGGCATTTCTATACACTAACAATGAGACTGAAGAAAGAGAAATTAAGGAGTCAATCCCATTTACAATTGCACCCAAAAGCATAAGATACCTAGGAATAAACCTAACCAAAGAGGTAAAGGATCTATACCCTCAAAACTATAGAACACTTCTGAAAGAAATTGAGGAAGACACAAAGAGATGGAAAAATATTCCATGCTCATGGATTGGCAGAATTAATATTGTGAAAATGTCAATGTTACCCAGGGCAATATACACGTTTAATGCAATCCCTATCAAAATACCATGGACTTTCTTCAGAGAGTTAGAACAAATTATTTTAAGATTTGTGTGGAATCAGAAAAGACCCCAAATAGCCAGGGGAATTTTAAAAAAGAAAACCATATCTGGGGGCATCACAATGCCAGATTTCAGGTTGTACTACAAAGCTGTGGTCATCAAGACAGTGTGGTACTGGCACAAAAACAGACACATAGATCAGTGGAACAGAATAGAGAATCCAGAAGTGGACCCTGAACTTTATGGGCAACTAATATTCGATAAAGGAGGAAAGACTATCCATTGGAAGAAAGACAGTCTCTTCAATAAATGGTGCTGGGAAAATTGGACATCCACATGCAGAAGAATGAAACTAGACCACTCTCTTTCACCATACACAAAGATAAACTCAAAATGGATGAAAGATCTAAATGTGAGACAAGATTCCATCAAAATCCTAGAGAAGAACACAGGCAACACCCTTTTTGAACTCGGCCATAGTAACTTCTTGCAAGATACATCCACGAAGGCAAAAGAAACAAAAGCAAAAATGAACTATTGGGACTTCATCAAGATAAGAAGCTTTTGCACAGCAAAGGATACAGTCAACAAAACTCAAAGACAACCTACAGATGGGAGAAGATATTTGCAAATGACGTATCAGATAAAGGGCTAGTTTCCAAGATCTATAAAGAACTTATTAAACTCAACACCAAAGAAACAAACAATCCAATCATGAAATGGGCAAAAGACATGAACAGAAATCTCACAGAGGAAGACATAGACATGGCCAACATGCACATGAGAAAATGCTCTGCATCACTTGCCATCAGGGAAATACAAATCAAAACCACAATGAGATACCACCTCACACCAGTGAGAATGGGGAAAATTAACAAGGCAGGAAACAACAAATGTTGGAGAGGATGCGGAGAAAAGGGAACCCTCATACACTGTTGGTGGGAATGTGAACTGGTGCAGCCACTCTGGAAAACTGTGTGGAGGTTCCTCAAACAGTTAAAAATAGACCTGCCCTACGACCCAGCAATTGCACTGTTGGGGATTTACCCCAAAGATACAAATGCAATGAAACGCCGGGACACCTGCACCCCGATGTTTATAGCAGCAATGGCCACGATAGCCAAACTGTGGAAGGAGCCTCGGTGTCCAACGAAAGATGAATGGATAAAGAAGATGTGGTTTATGTATACAATGGAATATTACTCAGCTATTAGAAATGACAAATACCCACCATTTGCTTCAACGTGGATGGAACTGGAGGGTATTATGCTGAGTGAAGTAAGCAGTCGGAGAAGGACAAACATTATATGTTCTCATTCATTTGGGGAATATAAATAATAGTGAAAGGGAATATAAGGGAAGGGGGAAGAAATGTGTGGGAAATATCAGAAAGGGAGACAGAATGTAAAGACTGCTAACTCTGGGAAACGAACTAGGGGTGGTGGAAGGGGAGGAGGGCGGGGGGTGGGAGTGAATGGGTGACGGGCACTGGGGGTTATTCTGTATGTTAGTAAATTGAACACCAATAAAAAATAAATTTAAAAAAAACAGGTTGGCAGTAGGGTTTGGGGATCTTCATTTTTATTTTTTTTTAATTTATTTTTTATTGGTGTTCAATTTGCCAACATATAGAATAACACCCAGTGCTCATCCCGTCAAGTGCCCACCTCAGTGCCCATCACCCAGTCACCCCCACCCCCTTCCCCACCTCCCCTTCCCCCACCCTTAGTTCGTTTCCCAGAGTTATAGTTCGTTTCCCAGAGTTAGGTGTCTCTCACGTTCTGTCTCCCTTTCTGATATTTCCCACTCATTTTTTCTCCTTTCCCCCTTATTCCCTTTCACTATTTTTTATATTCCCCAAATGATGAATGAGACCATATAATGTATCTTCATTTTTAAAAATGTTTTATTATGGTTCAAAAGGAACATATATAACATAAAATTTACCAGCTTAACTATTTTTAAGTGGATAGTTTGATAGTCTTAAGTATATTCACATTGCTGTACAGTAGATCTCCAAAACTATATCCACTGAACATCTCCCCAATTTTCCCCTCCATCTAGCCCCTGGTTACCATTCTGTATAAATTTGGCTACTTTAGATACATCATAAAAGCAATCATACAGTATTTGTTTTGGGGACTGGCTTATTTCACTTAGCACAATGTTCTCAAGGTCCATCCATGTAACATATGTGAGAATGTCCTTCATTTTTAAGGCTGAATAATATTCCACTGTGTGTGTGTGTGTGTGTGTGTGTGTGTATCTCACATTTTTTTAATCCATTCACCCATTGATGGACGCTTGCGTTGCTTCCATCTCTTAGGTATTGTGAATAATGTTGTTACGACATAGATGTGCAAATATCTCTTCAAGATCTTGCTTTCAGTTCTTTTAAATACTGTATATACCCAGAAGTGGGATTGCTGGATCATATGGTAGTCCTATTTTTAATTTTTTGAGGAACTACCATACTGTTTTCTATAGCAGCTACACAATTTTACATTCCTACCAGCAGTGTACAAGGATTCCAATTTCTCCATATTCTCACCAACATTTATAATTTTCTGGTTTTTTCTTTCTTAAATAACAGCCACCCTAATAGATATGAGGTGCTATCTCTTTGCAGTTTTGATTTGCATTTCTCTAATGGGATCTGCATATTTAGCAAGCTTCTAACGGGTTGGTTTGTAAGATGGAGTCACATGTTGAGAAAAATTGCTCTAGGTCAACAGTGGTTGCTGTTTTTCAGTAAGAAGCATGAGGAGGGTGAAGGTGGCCATTGCCTTTTCAGAATGGATACCACAAGATAATCCAAGACTATCCTTCCTACCCCATTACCATTGCACTAAGAACATTTATTTCCTACACATCTTCTAACAACAATGAACACTGACTTTCTGCAATTACTTCCTTGTTACAAAGCCCCTGGCATAATGCAAATGCAAGTTCAAATCTCCTATGAATGACAATTGTCACTGCCTGTTCATCTATGCTGTAGGCACTGGTATGTTTAAAGAGCACCTTAAAGGATATGATTCTTATTCATGAAATGCTGTTTATACTACCAATATTTCCCAACAAAGAGAATCTTTGCCCACTCACTTCTTTTCTCTTGGCCACCACCATTATTTTAAACTCTCCGGCATCCTGGCCCAATTTTAATTCTGCATAATTCGTATGTGCCTTCTAATTGTATCATTGGTGTAGGAGTGCCAATTCGATCCATAATACACTCTATACCAAGTGTATTCAGACTTTCTCCCTTTGGGTATAACATCACTTCGTCTTTCCACAAAGGCTTATGCAAAAACTGAAAAAATAGTGGCGAGTTATCCTGGAATTTGAAGAGAAGCAATAAGAATGTCATTAGGGGTACCTGGGCGGCTCAGTCAGCTAAGCATCTGACTCTTAATCTCAGCTCAGGTCTTGATCACAGGATCATGAGTTCAAGCTCTGCATTGGGCTCCATTCCAGGTATGGAGCCTACTTAAAAAAAAATCTTCGTTAAAAGCTGCATCTAGAAAATATTTATTGAGCACCTTTTACGTGCCAGTCACTTTTACTCACAGATTCAAAGATCAGTATATTTTAGTCACCACCTTCTGTAGAAGGAATCCTACCAAGCTAAAATACTTCCAAGATGGATGTTAAAATCAGGGCCAGGGCTACAAATAAATTGGAAGACTGATTCATTCATTATTTCTTTGAATATTTATTGAGCCCCTATCATGTTCCAGGCACTGTGGTAGATGTGCTAGAGATAGAATAGTGTCTCAATACTAAAAACTAATGTTTCATCATTGAAGAACCATGCTTCACCTAGTAGGGGGATACCTATCTTACACTCTTACATACTTAATCTTGGCCCACTTCGTTGTTGTGTAGTGCTCACACAGACCTTCCCATTCACCTTTAGCAGTAATATCCCAATGTTTAAGTACTGATCCTCAATTAGTAATTGTTTTTCTTTCTATAGGATTGAAACACATTCTGTTAAAAAGAGCTCATGACATATTAAGGCAGTCCATCACATCTAGGTTAAAATAGTACGAGGAGTGCTTGATTTCAGGGATAGAAATATAAAAACCAGCAAAAACTACATTATGAAGTTGACTAGACTGGGGTGAGAGCCAAAGGAAGTTAATGTGGAGAAAGTTTTTGAACAAAGACCATTTATTTAGGTTCCCAGACACAGCTCCCCACCACCCCCCCAAAAAAAGGCAGTTTTACATTTCAAATCAGTAAGAAAAAACATACATTAAAAAAGATTTGGCTGTTACTCAAATGGATATTTTCCCAGACAGGTGATCTTAAATTACACTATTTAGCTTTAAAATGTTCTGGCAGCATAGAATGAAATATGTGTTTCTCCTTGGAGAAGTATGAGGATGGTCCTCTGGGGTCAAAGTTCCTAGGAATAGGGTAGGGAAAAAGTTCAGGCTGCTGGTAACCATGCTGTGAAGAGAATTCTAGGCCACGGTGTTGTCAAAAGCTACTCCATAAATCAGTAACTAACCCAATCTTAAAAGGCAAGAAATTATTCTGAAATAGGCAGAACCCTTGTTTCCATCTGAAAAGAATACTTCATCATTAATTCCCTCTCTGGCATCCCAGCTCTCTGAAGAACCCATCATAGTGGCTGAGAATTAAGGTCTAGGATTTATTTTTGTTAGTGACATCTTCGGTAATAGAGCAAACTCAGAGTGTGCCAGTTACTGCCATTTCTCTTTAGTTAATACTTGGCACCCTGAGGTTTCAATGAGAAACTGAGAAGCATTATCATTTTGTAGCAGAAATTAAAAAATCAGGAAGCTAAGAAATGTGTTCAAATTTCACATTAATTCTCTGCTGAGGCTGGAAAAGCACTTGACTAATGACTGTTTTCAGCTAAACTGTTCTGACATAATCACATTCATTATTTTTTTAAAAACCTACATATCCATCAATAGATTCTTGTTGATATTTATCTGCCTTCTGTATGTCATCCTTTCCAACTGAATAGTAAGTTATTTAAATAAAGTTATTTCTTTTACAACATCCTTAAAAAAATGGTTGCCCTTCTCTGATTGAGTACCCTAAATGACATGGAATTCACTACCACCTCACAGAGTAACCCAAAAGGGGCAGCTATAATTGTTAACCCCACTGCAAACACAATGCACAAACTCTTATATCAAACAAAATATGTTTTCTGGATTTCCCTGAAGATCCTAAAATTGGCTAAATGTATCTATATGTGTGACGCCCAGAACTAAGCTTGACATTCAAATTCATTTGTTCATTTATTCATAAATGTATTCACTTAACCAATATTCACTTAGTGGTAACTCTTTAGCATTATAATATGCATAAAGGGTACAGCAATATTAGAAAGAGACATGGTCCTGCCTTCAAGGGACTTACAAAATGTGAGGAAGTAAACATTTGACTATAATTATGCAAATAATTATTCAATAGCAGTATTACTTTTCTATGTTGTGTAACCAATTACCACAAACTTTTTTTTAGATTTTATTTATTTATTCATGAGAGACCCAGAGAGAGAGAGAGAGAGAGAGAGAGGCAGAGACACAGGCAGAGGGTGAAGCAGGCTCCATGCAGGGAGCCCGACATGGGACTCGCTCCCGGGTCTCCAGGATCAGGCCCCAGGCCGAAGGTGGCGCCAAACCACTGAGCCACCCAGGGATCCCCCAATTACCACAAACTTAGAAGCATAAAACACACACTTATAATTTCTGTGCATTAGGAGACTGGGCACAGATTACCTGGGTCCTCTACTGAAAATCTCTCTCAGGATTGCAACCAAGATGGGGCACCTGGGTGGCTCAGTGGCTAAGTGTCTGTTTTTGGGCCAGGTCATGATCCCAGAGTCCTGGGATTGAGTTCCACATCAGGCTCCCCACAGGGAGCCTGCTCCTCCCTCTGCCTATGTCTCTGCCTCTCTCTGTGTGTCTCTCATGAATAAATAAATAAAATCTTTTAAAAAAAAGATTGTGGGGGGATGGGGTAACTGAGTGATGGGCACTAAGGAGAGCACTTGATGGGATGAGCACTGGATGCTATACTATATGTTGGCAAATTGAATTTAAATAAAATATTTTTTTAAAAAAAAGATTGCAACCAAGGTGCTGACTAGGACTGAGATCTCAACTGAAAGCTCTACTGGGGATGGATGCACTTTCAAGGTCCCTCAGGTTGCTGACAGAATTATTTTCTTTGTAGCTGGCCATAGGATTCATAGTATCTTGATTCTTAAAGCCAACAACAGAAAGATTTTAGGAAGACAGGCTAGATACACAGTCATGGACATTTGATCATCCTGTCATCTTTGCTATATATTCTACTGGTTATAAGTAAGTCACAAGCTCTGCTTATATTCAAGGAGAGAGGATTGTAAAAATATGTGATCACCAGGAGTTAGGGATCATGAGGACCACCTTAAAATTCTACTTACCATAGTGACAAAGTTAAGTAGTGTTGAATGAATGAAAATCTCAGAGTGCTATGAAAGTAAATAATCTATTTTAGTGGGGAGGGGAAGTCATTAAGTTTTGAGTGTATAGCTTGTCTCATCCCAACCAGATCACAAGGTGATATTTAAGTCAAGACTGTGGAGCTAGCTGGGCAAATGCAGGTATTGTTGGGTATTAAGAGGAAAAAGCTTCAAAAACAGGGCAACAGGAAAACAAATACAAAGGCCTATGATGGAAAGATTTCTGATGTAGAAAGTGAAGAGAGAAGAACCTTAAGAAGTAGGTGAGCACCAAAGTCAGGATCCAAGGCCAAGTTTGGGACAGCCACCTCTTTATTCCCATCACACCCTCTGCAATATGCAAGGTTCATTCAAGTTTTCTCCTTGTGGTGACTCTTGCACAGAAAATTCAAAGTTGCAGAAATTAACAAACAACCAGAATGAAAATCTTCCAGGGCATTAAATTGCCCACCAAGCAGCCCAGCACATGGAAACCCCCACTAACCCTTCTTAGTGGGGGCATTGAGGCATGTCCTAAGTCAGTAAATATGTTAGAAGGTGCCAAAGGACCTAATGAAGTAGAAAGTCCCTGGAGTATCATTAGAAAACTGTATACAAAATGCATTCCACAGGAGTCAACATTGGCAGGACAGCATGATTATGCAGCCCTTCTGGTGCTTATGAGAACTCAAGCTCCTTGCGTATTCTATTCTAATGAAGGATAATAAGACTCTTGTGAACTCAAGCTCACAGGCTGATGCTTAGTGTTGCTACCAATTACCATGACATTGTAAGTATCTGGGAAGGTTGTCATCTTTGGCTGAGCCCAGAGCAGTGAGGAAGGAAGAGGACAGGCTCCTCGTCAAGTAGAGCAGCTGAATCAACTCCGGTGATAGATGTCACAGTCCTCACATCTGAGCCTCTGTGAGTAGAATACTAGCTGATATTTTGTTAACTCAAATAAATTAGGAGAGCAAGAATCTCATTTAATTTCCAGTGAGACACAGCAAGGTCTTATGAGTCTCAACTCTACACCTGTCCAGATATTGGAATAGGCTATAAAATGTTATTATAGAATTTTCCACCCCTAGTGAGCAATGATCTATCAGGGAGAATTTAGGAAGAGAACTAAAAGCAGAGGCTGGGTTCAGTGATCTCATGAAATTTCCTATAGTTCTGGGGTTATACAAAAATCAGTACACTTCAAGGTGCCTGTATATTCAGAAGGGCTAATATTCCAACAAGGTTTCTCTGCCATTATACCAGGGTTTTTAAAGAAAGACTTTGAAAAGATAATGAAGCAATGACCAAATAAGATGAAGTCTTTAAAAATGATTGATCCCTTCAATTGTTTTAAATGAATCTTTCTTACTTGCAATGATCCCAGAATCAGCTTCAGACCTAAAAGGTGACACACTTCAGACCCAAAAGTAGAAAGGGACAGATATTGGCTAGCAGCCAAATTAAGAAACCAAGGGCAATGGTATTCACTTAATGAGAGGTCACTTAATCCAATCTCCTAACCAGAGTTAGTGTGAGCAGAGAAGAGCCCAGGGAGATCATAAAACATGTTAACACTGGAATAAATAATTGGAAAATTCCTAAGACCCTCTAGGGTCTAACTTGAAGGTTATGTCCAAGGAGAATCAGTGCTCTCCATCTGCATTCTGTACTTCCTCAAATAGAGATAAGCAGGAAGTGAAACACAACTGAATCCCAAGTTAGGACAGAAGAGAGTAAAAACAAGGCCCACTACTGGCTGCAGATAAAAGTATTGCAATATGTGGAGACAAAGGGGCACAGAAGGGCTTTGTGATAGACTCACCAGGAAAATGAGAATCTTTCAGTTTATAATTCAACATCCTCATTCTTATTATATCCACTCAGCTCAACACAGGAAAGTACACTGGGATTAATTATAAGGTTGTTTTGTTTATAACATAGCAAAATTTTAAAAAACAGAACGACTATAGCTACTATCAGAAGCAAATGGCCATCATTTCCACCAATTTCTTGTAGTAAAATGTAAATGAGAGGCACCTGGGTGGTTCAGTTGGTTGGGCATCCTACTCTTGATCTCAGCTTAGGTCTCGATCTAATGGTCATGAGTTCAGGCCCCACGTTGGGCTCCATGCTGGGTGTGAACCCTATTTTTAAAAATTAAATAAAAATAAAATATAAATGAGATAGTTTGTCTACAGTATTAAAAGAAATACTGACTAGTTCTCCTTATAGGATTTTCCAGAATGGAACAAGTTCACATGTAACTCAGCTGCTCAATCTACTCAATACTGCCCACTCTGATGCAGGGGGTTGGGGAGTGGGCAACAGTTCCCTCCTGGAGATGACGGCTCACCAGTGAGGAACCTTCTTTCCTCTCTTTGGCTATCATGGTCTCCCAACACATCTTATTTCTCCCATTGCTTCCCCACAATAGTAGTGATGTTCTGAGTCTCTATGCAGGACTGAGAAGTAAAATAACCTTCCCAAAGTCACACAGCTTGTGAGTATCAGGACTGGGCATTCAAAGTATCTGTCACTCTGGAGTCAATGTTTCCATAATTAAACACAATGCCCTGAAATGGGTAGAAATGCATGAATAAACGTCTATGTAGGCACCCACATGTACATGTGTGTAAGCACAAACACACAATATACTTCTCATACTGGGTTCCCTCAAGACACAAGATGAAGTTTGCTGGTTAGATAAAAAGAAAGTGAATGTCAGGTGGTCATTTTTAGATATTTAAGAAAAATAATGTAGAAATGACATTCAAGAACAAAAGTGGTACTATAGAGATTAAGCTATATGCAAATTAAGCCAATGGAGCATCAGGAACTTGTAGGTGAGGCCTTATTGATTTTCTCTGACTTTCAAAGTGTTCTCAAGTGGCATCCATAGGAGTCTTCTGGGTGGCCAAAGTTAGCCCAAAATGTACATGATATAATGGTAAAAAGTAACTTGTCACAGGTCATCCATTACACCAAGAGTCATGATGGGATTAGAGGCCAATGTCTTAGAAGCCAGTGATCTTCCCACTGACTAGACTATGAAAATTCAAGAAGACTCAGGACAGCAGGAACTTGAGTGACAGAAAAGTCTTCAGTGGAAAGCACATAGCCTAATAAGGAAAGAGAACAGTAAAACAGTATTTTCTTGAGCATAGGAAAGATGAGCACACAAAAAAGGATGAGCAGACGGGGAGGTGGACCTCTGGGGAAAGAGGGCTGTGAGTGCCATTTCTGACATGATCTGACTCTCTGGAGTCAAGGGCTGGGAGGGTGAAGGGAAGAGACCATCTGCTCCACCCTCAAAACATCTGTTATAAAATAAGACTGATGGCATGTGTCATGTCAAGAGGATCTTGTGAAAGAAACTGCTGAGCCGTACATGATCTGAGCTAATGGAGAAGTCCCCAAGGTTTGGAGACCTAGATTCTAATCCCAATTCAACTGCTAATTTACTGTGGAACACTGGGAAACTGCTTAACCCTATTCTGTCTCAAGTTCTCCATTGGTAATGGGGCATTAAAAGAAACACTTTCGGGGGTACTCCAAAATCACATTCCTATATTCTTGGTAAGTACAACATAACAATGAAGTCCTAACACTGTTCCTCCCTTTCCAGTTCAATAGGGTCCTTCCATTTCAGCCCCCAAAAAAGAAACCTAAATTTTTCATTCATGTCGACTCTTGGAGAAAAATGCAATAGATCAGTCTTCCATCCAAAGAGAGAGTTTTAAAGAACTAAGAGAAAAATCACAAACATAACTACATGGTTATGCTTATACCAGAAAGAACAATATCCATTTTGTCATATCTATTATCTCATATCAAATATTCCCTAATAACATACAGAGACAGAGTCCATGCCGTAGGTTATACAGTTTTAACAGTTGTCCAGTTCTTCAAGCCTTAATAAATCTCCCTAGAAAAAGTAAAAAATGGACCATAACCTGCCCCTGGATTCTTCATGCTAACAGGTTGTGCTTTACTGAGATTGGATGTATTTTTTGGAGATTCACAAAAAAATAGTCAAATAAACTGACTGAACACTTATTTGGTATTTTCAGTTCTAGGCAGCCGACCCTAAAGGAGCCAACAGTCTAATTAAAGGGAAACTGCTCATCATTATCATTCCTAGAACAAAGAAAGAAATTAAAGGCATATTAATTTTTCACATCTTGCCTCCGAATGGCCATAAATATCCCCACTCATATCAGTATGAAGCAGATGAATTTATCTAAAGCAGATAATTTTTCCTATCAATGGCTACTTACTCATAGGACAGAAGAGGGGTAAAGGAAGAGAATCTTGAGGAAGACCTGGGCTGTTGTTTGTTTGTTTTTTTATAACTAGAAAACTGGATCAAGAAGACCC
Source organism: Canis aureus (assembly GCF_053574225.1). NCBI lineage: Eukaryota > Metazoa > Chordata > Mammalia > Carnivora > Canidae > Canis > Canis aureus. The sequence continues at coordinate 7,239,620 of NC_135649.1, forward strand.
CTGGCAGAGAATCGCTCAAGTTTAGAGGTCACAGTATCGAAAATACCACCCTTAAATTCATTCCTTTGAGTTAACTGTTGCTCCCTGCAGGCAATAAATTTTAAAATGCAGATATCCCTGAGAGGAATAACACATTGAACTAAGATCATTTTAGTGTGAATTACTCTATTGGATGGCTTTGTCACTCAAGTAAAGCCTGGGGGAGCATGATTTGAGAGCATTGGACAGAGTCTGAGAGGGAAAGGATGCATTTAAAAAGAGGGCTCAGAGAAAGTCCCAGACGTAGCTTCACTTCTTGGTCATTTTGCTTGAAGTCAGCCTTGAGAAGCTTGACAAGGTGATGGTATCCTTGGGAGTTACGATGGAATAAAGTAGAATTCCAAAGGGGAAGTTTTATACTAAATACACTTGCATTAAATAGCGTTAGATGACCCTGGTGTTCTTCTAGAGCAGCACCATCCAGTAGAAACACAATGTGAGTGACAGAAGGCATTTTCAATTGTCCAGTAGCCACTTTTTTTAAAGTAAAAGGAAACAGGAGAAAATAATTTTAATATTGTTTTTTCTTTAACTCAGTACATCCAAAATATTATCATTTCAATATAATTTATAGAAAAAATAATTGAGGAGACCATTTACATTCATTTTTATACCAAGTCTCTGAAACCTGCTGTGTATTTTGTACTTACAACATGCCTCAATTCAGATGCTAAATGGAAATATTTAATCTATATTGAGGTCTTATAACATTAACAGTTGATAAGTAGGTTCACATACCCAAATTGTTCTAAATACATTTAAAAGCTTTCTAATAATTGAATCAAATATCAGTTTTAAAATATGAATTAATCACAACTTCTTATATGGAAATGAAAATGGGATCTCAAAGAGATTTCTGCATTCCCGTGCTCATTGCAGCATCATTCACAATAGCCAAGACATGAAAACAACCTAAGTGTCCATTAACAGATGAATGGATAAAGAAGATGTGCTGTATATATACAATGGAATATTACTCAGCCATGAGAAACAGGGAAATCCTCTGATTTGCAACAATACAGATATACCTTGAGGGCATGGTCTTGAGTGAAATAAGACAAAGACAAATACTGCATGGTTTAGCATATATGTGGAATCTAAATAAAAAGTTAAACTCACAGAAACAGAGTAGAAAATTGTTTGCCAAAGGCTGTGAGAGTGGCAGGGAAAATGGGCAAGGTTGGTCAAAGGGCGCAAACTTTCAGCTCTAGGATGAATAAGGTTTCAGGATCTACTATATAACATGGTGACTATGGTTGATAACATTATATTGTATAACTGAAATACATTTTTTGATTAATTATAATTCAAAATCCAATTTCTCATTGCCCTAACCACATTTCAAATGCTCCAAAACTAAATGTGGCTACTATATTGGACAGAGCTGGTCTAGGGTGTAAGAAATGGGGAGCCACAGCCTTCATGTATGAGTCACAGCTTCACAGTGAGCATTCCTAAATTCATTTTGCCTTTTTCAGGGGCACAGATTATATTTGTATACCTGGCCAGCCACTGAACACATGTTCCCTACAACTCAGGAGGCAGCCCTACCAGAAGATAATGTGGATGCCCATAACATCAGCCCTACCTACTGCTTGTGAAAACAATTCCTCAAGGGGGCCCCTGGGTGGCACAGTCAGTTGAGTGTCCAACCCTTGATTTCAGCTCAGGTCATGATCTCAGGGTCCTGGGATGGAGCCCCGTATTGGGCTCCACGCTCAGCATGGAGTCTGCTTGAGATTCTCTCTCTCTCTCTTTCTCTCTCTCTCCACCCCCCTCAGGCCCTCCCCCTGCTCTCCCTCATGTGCCTGCTCTCTCTCTCTCAAATAATTAAATCTTAAAGAAAAAAAACTCCTTGAGGGTAGGATCTAGAACAGATTCAACCCATCGTGACTTGCCCAGCACCTGGCATAAACGAAGCATTTGGCCAATTCTTTTTTTTTAAAAAAGGTTTTATTTATTTATTCATGATAGACACAGAAAGAGAGGCAGAGACACAGGCAGAGGGAAAGGCAGGCTCCATGCAAGGAGCCTGACGTGGGACTTGATCCCAGGTCTCTGGGATCAGGCCCTAGGCTGAAGGCAGTGCTTAACCGCTGAGCCACCTGGGCTGCCCTGGCAAATTGTTATTAAATGAATGAATGACTGCTCTCCTGACAAGTGACTAATAGACTCTTTTTGATGTGCTTTATGATGAGAGCCTTGTTTACACTAGGCATTGCTTATTTACCCAATCAACAGACTATGAAGTCACAAACACTGTGTTTAGTAGCTGCTCATAGCAAGCCTACTGTCTACTCCCTGTCTCCTAAAACTGTGTCTACTGACTAATGCAGGAAATTTCAGAAGTTTAGTTGACCTATTAAAATTAAACACCCCCCATCAGGAATGAGATGCTGTCAAATTCTCTTGATGTGAATAAATCAAACCTTGAGCAAGGCAGAAACTAAGCACTAGAAAAAAGAAAAGAAGCATTAATGAAAGTGGATAAAGGAAAGATACAGGGGATCCCTGGGTGGCGCAGCGGTTTAGCGCCTGCCTTTGGCCCAGGGCACGATTCTGGAGACCCAGGATCGAATCCCACGTCGGGCTCCCAGCATGGAGCCTGCTTCTCCTTCTGCCTGTGTCTCTGCCTCTCTCTCTCTATCTATCTATCTATCTATCTATCTATCTATCTATCTCTGTGACTATCATAAATAAATAAAAAAAAGGAAAGATACAGAATGGGGATATAAAGGCACAAAAGCCAAACTGTGTCTCCTTCACCATGTGGCCCTCAGCCAGCACTGGTGGCACAGAATGCCTCATGTGTGCCCTGCACAGTACTGCAGACTTCCAAAGTGGAGGTTTGGAAGGACATTTAGAGTGAAAAGGGATTACACCCACTAGGATGGCTACAATTTGAAAAGTGGAAAATAATAAGTGAGGGTATGTTTCTAGCAGCAATGTCCATAATAGCCAACTGTGGAAGGAGCCTCGGTGTCCATCGAAAGATGAATGGATAAAGAAGATGTGGTCTATATACACAATGGAATATTACTCAGCCATCAAAAAGGACAGATACCCACCATTTGCTTCAATGTAGATACAACTAGAGGGTATTATGCTGAGTGAAATAAGTCAATCGGAGAAGGACAAACATTATATGGTCTCATTCATTTGGGGAATATAAAAAATAGTGAAAGGGAATAAAGGGGAGAGGAGAGAAAATGAGTGGGAAATATCAGAGAGGGAGACAGAACATGAGAGACTCCTAACTCTGGGAAACAAACAAGAAGTAGGTGGAAAGGGAGGTGGGCGGGGGGATGGGGTGACTGGGTGACGGGCACTGAGGGGGGCACTTGATGAGATGAGCACTGAGGGTTAGACTATATGTTGGCAAATCGAACTCCAATAAAAATGTATACAAAAAAAATAAAAATAAAAAAATAATAATAAATGAGGGTGAAGATGTGAAGTTGGAACCTTTATACATTGCTGGTGGGAATGTACAATGACTCAGCCACTGCAGAAAACACTATGGCGGTTCCTTAATAAGCTATTCATAGAATTACCATATGCCCTAGCAATTCCACACCTATGTATATGTTTAAGAGAATTGAAAACAGGTGTTCAGATTAAAACTCGTACAAAAATGTTCACAGCAGCACTATTCACAATAACCGAAAGGTGGAAATAACCTAAGTGTCTATCAATAGATTCATGGATAAACAAAATGTGGTCTAGCCACACAATGGAACATTATTCAGCCATAAAAAGGAATGAAGTGCTAAGTCCTGATAGATACTGCATGCATAAATCTCAAAAATTTTACGCTAAATGAAATAAATCAGTAGCTAAATGCCACATATTATATGATTCCATTTATATTACATATCCACAGTAAGCAAACCATAGAGGATTTAGAGGAGAGGAAAGTAGAGAGTAACTGCTAATGAGTATGAGGTTTCTTTGGGGTAAAAAAAGTGCTCTGGAACTAGATAGTGGTGATGGATGCACAACATTGTAGGTGTACTAAATATTGCTGGATTGTACACTTTAAAATGGTAAATTCTGTTACATGTATTTTATCACAATTTTTAAATGTCAAAAAAGCATGAAGAATGACATTTATTTTTATCCAAAATAAGATGGAATGTCAATCAATAGGAGACTGAAACAATTCTTTCCTTTCTTCCTTCTTCTTGGATTTTTCTTCCCTTTCACCTTTTTCTCTATATATGGTATAAAGCTAATGCCTAGCCCTAAATTCCTTTGTTTGCATTATAGCTCATAGATGCCGTACCCTTTTATTCTTTCTTTTATTTAAAATAATTGAACCTACCAGTACAAGTCACATTATTTTCAACAAACTTTGTTTTTATTTTTTTTTGCAGTTTTATAGTTTTATCTCACAATCAGTGGTTAGTTCTCATCCACACTAAATGTAGATTTGTTTTAAAGATTTGATTTATTTATTTGAGAGAGAGAGTGAGCACAAGTTGGGGGAGGGTCTGAAGGAGAAGCAGACTCCCCACGGAGCACAGAGCCTGTCGCAGGGCTCGATCCCAAGACCCCAAGAACATGACTTGAGCCAAAGTCAGATTCATAACAGACTGAGGCACCCCAGCTCCCCTGTAGAGTTTTGAAAGTGGTGACAGGTACATAGGGAACCAATGTATAAAACTTGTTTGGTGAATCTTCATCCTCATTACATTTTCTGGACAATCACACATAGATATGGTACAGAACATTCCTTATTCCTTTAGCCCAGACAACTTTGTTGAGCCTGGTGTCAATGCACACATCTGGAGTTTCCATCTACTACATGGCAAATCTTTGGATCTCTTTGAGTGCCCCAGGGCACACTTCTTGAAACCCACTCCATGGATGTGCTTATGAATATTAATGGTGTTTTCTCTGGTCACTACCCTTGTTGATGGCAGAACGGCCCTTCTTCTCACCTCCTTTCTTGGTGGGAGTCATTCTGCCCAGCCCTAGTTGGAAAAGAAGAGTTTAGCAAACTTTTATTCTAGTAGTGCCCGTCTACCATGTATCAAGAACCATTCCAGGTATTTGGTAAACATTTTCTCAATTAATATAAGGAGATGGAGATTTTTAAATTAGAAACAGCAACAATATTGCTTGAGATCAATCTTTGAAAGGAGAAACATAATTAGAGGTACCAGGGTGAAAGACCAACAAAATGAATCTAATTTGTAAACCCTTATTTTCATCCTAACACATTCATTCATTCATTCATTACTAAAATGAAAATTTACTGAGTGTCTACAATGTGGCCCTGGCTGTGATGGCAGAATGATATAACAGATTCTTCCTGAAGTCAATTTTGAGGGAATATTAAGAATCAAAGAGTTATTGGAACAAATGTAATACTAGTCTACAAACGTGCAGGATTAAACAGAAGAATGTGTTAAATGCCATTGGAGAGTGGGTGGACAAGATCACTCCCTACATCTCCATCTTTGTGTGTAATACACAGAAGTCCTGCTGTTATACCAGCCTTGGGGTCAGAGCCACAGAACTGCTTGGATAGTAGCGAGTCCATGATTCACCAAGTGTTTCTAGCACTGCCAGTAACTGAATACCACACTGGACCTGGTCCAAGATGGGTTATGCCAAACTCTGTCCTACGTAGTGTAGAGAGAGGATCACATGATATTTAGAGACCTGTATTTTCTGTTCTGGCTCCAAATTTTCTACTTTTCTATTATTGTGTAATAAAAGATCTTCCAGACAAGAAAAACGTTGACATGTCTCAAGTCTATCCTATTACCCTGGATGCTCATGACTTTTAGGTATATGTTAGGAGGACACATACAGCACAAGAAGGATATTTTTAAAGCCCCCCACATGCACATCACTGGTACCTAAAATAAGGAAATAATGAGAAAAACAGCAGCCACAAGTTCTCTGCAGAACAAGGCTGGCCTGCAAAGAGAGCAAAAATTACATGAAAGGCACAAGTGAACCACACCCCAAATCTGAGAGCTTCTGCTCAGTGATGGGAGCTCTGATAAGTTCCTCTGTTCATGCTTTTAATTTACCATTTCTAAGCTCAACTATGAGAACAAGACAATAAGTCAAATATAAAGCAAAAATGATAAGCAATTGTTGAACAACTGAACAACAAAAAATGTGAATTGGAAAGGGCTGGAAAGAGCAAGGGCCCTATAACATACAGAAAGCCTCGGGATACTTTCTGGATTTTTTTACTCTCTTTCTTCACACAGGCTGAGTGGAAGCACCTCGGTATTTGCCTTTTTTGGCTTATTAGTTAACCTCTGCTCATACCTTCACTTCAGAGACATTCATGTATACATAAAAACTGTCAGCCCCAAAGAATAGATTCAAAATATGTAGGATTTGAAATATTGTTACAAAAATACTACCTTGCTATGGTAGGATTCTAGAGTATACAAGGGGCATTCTTTATCCATTGTCTCATTGGATATTTAACACAAATAATTTGAAATCTTTTCATCATATATTCTTCTGTTATATGTATGTTCACACCAGTATTTTCCAGAGAACCGTATTCTGTATTTCATAGATGTTATCTATCACTGTCAGTAAATCAACGTTCACAGTAGCCTTAAAATGCCAATCCTTATATGAAATGTAAAATTAAAAACAACAACCTCCAATTGAAAACCCTATTGAAGGCTATAAAAATCTTTGTTAATGGACTTGGTATTCAATAGCAACAATGGGCACAGTGGTTCAGTATACTAGGTAAGCGCAGATAGAGCCCCTTCAGGGAAAGAAAACAACAGAACCTATGTTTGAGGGACCCAATTTTCATGCCAGTAGTTAGCTTCCTTGCGTGTTTAAAAATGCAAAGTCCTCATCTCCACGTGCAGTGCACCTGGTTGGCTAGCTAACATCTCACCGTGACAGTAAGTCCACCTAATGGCACATGTATAAACAGAAACCTGGTTGTGATTGTTTTCTGAATGGGGCTCATCCAACATGCAATATTACTACAGACATGCCCCTTCCTTATTCAGGCAAACAAGTCACTAAGGACTTAGAGGAGAGAGCATTTGCAGGCTCATTTTGCAAGGGGGAGAAAGGAGGGCGTTCTTTCATGGCTGTCATAAAGGAGGGGTAAAGGAAGAGAGCCTTTTTCAATAAATATACTACTTATAAGAAAACCTGAGTACTGAAACAAAATTGAAAAGGAAAGCACATTTATCAGGGGGGGAAAGATTTATTCAAACATTAAAGCTCTCATGTTACCTCTGTTTTCGTTTGAGATACTCGTATTTTAATACCTCTGCATTCCAGCTTCTCCTCTTACTGGATATGAAGCTAAGTTTCTACCCTGTGCTCATGATTATGCTGTCAGCTAAATGATCAATCATGCTATCGCCAATTTCACATTGAGACTTCACGGCAGGGTGAAATCAGAGAACAAAATGGCTGTGGGGGAAGAATTTGTTTAAATACCGCTAGTTTGGGGAGCTGGCAAATTGGTAAAAAAAAAAAAATGATGGAAAACATATGAAGTGTAAATGCATCTATCTTTAAGGCAGATCCATTTCAAAGCTTTCCACAGCACGAAAGTCATTGTGTGATACATCTCAGTGTTTAGACTAGTAAAATACCATAATCGGGTTGCAACTAAATGCCAATATTTCAGTCCATCGACTGTGAGCTCTGATTTGTATTTACTGCATGTCTTTTAACTATGTGAATACAATGAATACACTGAAGGCTACTTCTGAAATGAATCTTGATTTTATATTTATAACCAGAAAAATGTTTCAAGAAAACCCAGCAGCCACAAATGCCAAGCAAGAGAAATAAAAGCAATCGGAATGAAGCCCTGTAATATTTTCGACTAACTGATGTTAGAGCCTATTCTGTATGTGTGAAGTCCCATTTGCAACAACAGGAGCCCTACGTTACAAACACTCCAACAGCAGTTTGGAAGCAAGATATTCAAGGAGAAAGCAGGCAAGCCTGGGTTCTGATTCAGAATTGAGTCTCTTCCATTTCACTTCAGCAAGCAAGCAATGCCTACTTCTTTTAATATTGATATTATATTTAAATGCAAGTTTTGAATGACTGCTCTCTAAAGATTCAACTGATGGAAATGATCTACTATTACAAGGGCAGATCATTCTTGCTTAAAATCAATCATTTTAACTCTGCCTTGGTAATACATTCATGGTATAAACAATCCTTTCTTCGAGGAAGGCCCGCCATTAATTCTAATCTTATAGTGCTCTCTACTGGTGATAAATTATGTGAACCCTCATTAGATATCGAAAGGTCTAATTAACTTCTCATCTTAGGCTCACATCACCATTCAAGTCCAGTGTGGCACCTCCTAATTCACCACACTGGTCAGAATCTACAGTGCACCAAGAATCTCCCTCCTTGAGAGACCAATGCACCTTCCTGTGAACCTTGGCATCAGAGGCACTCCACCCAGGAGAAAGGGTCCCTAACTTCAGAACCAGGAACATTCAGGCAGTGTGGCTGCAAGGCGGGCTGAGTAAAAATCGCTGAGTGAGGAATCAAGAATTGGATTGGAATCTTGGCTTTGGGGCACAATAACCCTGTGACTCTGAGTAAGTCATTTTACTTTTTTGAGCTTTAATTTTCTCCTCAGTAAAATAGAAATGACAATTCCCATGCTACCTATTTAACTAGGCTGTTGGAACAAATGAGATCATGGATAAGATCATACTTTGTAAAAATGATTATTATTATCATTATCATTATAGTAAAAGAGACACTATTTTCATTAAATCAGTGAGCCTTAAAGCTTATAAGTTTTTTATCAGTGAGATTTTTAAAAAACATGATCTTACATGGAACTTCCATATATCGACCTGATTTTGTTGGGTTTATTGTATGAGCTTAAAGGTGAAGCTATCTACTTATTACCAAGTCAGTTAATGACAAGCACAAAACTGTCTGGGATATACATGAAGTTTTGAAATCTGGGGTTATGGTTGTCAATTGAACTGCCATTTGCTTCAACATCTAATTTGTTTCTGGAATTCCTTTGGTTGCCTAGTATTGGAAAAATTATAATTCACATAGCTAAGTATCTGTACACATGCGCTGGAGTAGTGAACTCATGTGTGCAATTCTGTGTTCAGGAACATGTCTCAGCCTGACATTTCAGCCCCTCTTAATCTCAATTTTAGTTCTTGTTAATCAGCAACATATTTTAAACCTTTAAATAAATAAATAAATAAATAAATAAATACACATATGTATAGAGCAGGATTTTTACCCCAAAGTCTGCACAAAAAGTGTTCTGCAGAGAGCAGAAGTAAGTGTCCATGGGCTCCGAGTTGCCTCACCACTTTCTATGCTTGACCTCCCCGTTGCACGCTTCAGGAGACCCCAAAAAAGCAAATCTGGCAGCTTTGGAAGGTAGGACCATCCCTCCCCTCCTCTGGGTATGTAGAAATTTATTTAGGTCCCACTATAAGATTTTGGCAATTATTGGTAACAAGGTATCAACATGGAGAAAATGGAAATGTATTTTATGAAAATGTCATATTTTAGCACTGGTTACAGATTTAAAAGTCCTCTATTGGTTTAGCAGTGATAGGAAGTATTATTTATAATTTGGCACCTTTATAAAATTACCACATATAGTGTATTTACTGTTATGAAAACCCAGAAAAGTAGAGAAATAATGGGGAAATATATTCTCTGCTACTAAAATGATTCATCATAATTAAGTTCTTCTTCCTTTATCTTTTATCTCCTGCCCCCCAGTCTCTTTCTAAAGGATGCCAAGCTGTAGAGCATGCAACTTTTGATCTCAGGGTCATGAGTTCAAGCCCCACATTGGCCATGGAGGTTACTTTAAAAAATTAAAAAATAGGGATCCCTGGGTGGCTCAGAGGTTTAGTGCCTGCCTTTGGCCCAGGGCGTGATCCTGGAGTCCTGGGATCGAGTCCCACACTGTGCTCCCTACATGGAGCCTGCCTCTCTCTCTGCCTGTGTCTCTGCCTCTCCCTCTCTGTGTCTCTCATGAATAGATAAATAAAATTAAAAAATAATAAAAAATAAAAAATAAAGAAGACCAACTTAGAAATCCTTTAAATTCTAAATTTGGTTTATATAAAACCAGTATGTTTCCTACCTGTTGTATTCAATTAATTATAAATATATGACATATTTCATTAAAATGTATACCTCACTTCCACATATGTGTGACAATCATTGCTTATAAACTTTGCAATAAAGTTTGTAACATATATAAAAGGAAACATTGATATAAATTGGTACTGTTAATGACCAAATCAGAGCCAGAACAAGGAGTACATTAGGCCAGTGATTAGTTGTTCAAAAACTATATACAAATAGGTTATATACTACTAAAACACACTAAGATTACTCGTTATTTAATACTTCCATTCATTTTGACATTTCACGGTATTCTAACCTCAACATGCCTTTTTTGTCAAAGTATGAACTTTCCGATGTTGAGTGTCATCAGGCAGAAAATCTCAGGTGAATGGCATGCTCTGACTTCTCAATCTATTCGAGTGAGGAGGCAAAAGAAGCCTGCAGTCTGTCCAACCACGGTGAGGGGCACTGATTCAGCTGTAGGGTATTTGTTAGAGCAGCAGGCAGGCCAATGTCACAAGTTTAAAGGAACTCTTAAATGTAGGGCTTGGTGAAGGAAAGAGTCAGTATCTGAGTATAAGAACTGAGCCAAGTGGGCAGGTATCAAAAACAAACTTACTCCCAGTGGGAAACTCAAAACTACACCATGAACTCGGGCACAGAAGCCAGGTGGACATGGTGGGAGTGGGAAAGTTATGATTTGGTAAGCATATGAGGGAACTAAAAACACCACCAAGCACATTAGATGTTCAAGGCCAATGGAAATGAGGCTAATTCTAAAATCCTGCAACCACAAGGATCTTTTGGCTCTCTTCACATTGGAGGGGCTCAGAAACTGGACTGGACCAAACCTTCAAAACCTGATAGCTGAAAAAAAACATTTCTCTCCAAAAGATGATGTCATGAGGACATTATGAGATCCCTATTTGCAAGCACAGACATCATGAGTGTGCATATGTGCACACACACACATTCATGCACATGTGATCCGGAAACCTTCTAAAACATTTTGTTTTACTCTTCAAATTGATCCCATGAATCAGACACTCAAAACACCTTTTCTCAGATGGATACACCACCACTCTTGTCTCAACCTTAGTTCAACCTCTCTACTGTTAGAATTGCTGTTGTTGCTCCCTTGTCCTCTTAAAAGCCCTTAAGAACCCTAAATTTGGGCCTGCTCTTGTTAGGTTGATATTGTTAGCAGCCAGAGAATGATTCCTATTAAGAATGGGTGACTCAAACCTAATGAGCCAATATGGGAGAGCACAAGCACATAGTTCCTTTGCTGTCCTTGGTTCTTGGATTGGTAAGTTGCCCTTGTTCGAAAGAACCTGAACTTCTGCCAATAGCTTTGGCACATCCCTGGTTGACAACTTAAAAGAAGGCACTTAGCAGGGTTTTCATTTCACTTTACTTCTCAGCCATATATCTACTTGGCCTAGACTTAAGTTCAAAAAGCCCACATCTCCAAAAAATATATCCTCTTTAAAATCCAAACTTATGTTCGGAAGTTACCCGGGACAACGAGAAGACTAAATTGATACAGGGAGACGTGGTGACTTCTAATTTCAGCCATGCCGGTCATTTGGCATCAAAATGTGCACCAGCTGTGAGAGTCTGGATCTTGATAAGTCAGAGGATACTGGAAAGCTGACAAGATACTGCTGTGAAAATGTTTTCCACCCCTTAATGTCTGCTCTGCCCCCTTAGTTTCACATTTTGTTCCCTGTGTATGTGTATAATATATAAAGAAATGAATGCAAAAATCAAACGAGTCTGTGCACAGGTTAGCACTGTCCTTTTGCAAGGCCTTGTGGTAACTTCACCATTGGACGTGGTCAGCCTTAATCATCTGCCTGCATGTTTTCTCTTAAATAGCTCTAGCAGTAATAAAACTGATCATCATAATATATGTACCATAAAAAGAAGAGAGGGAAGTGAATGAATTTACAGGCAGAAGCTTCTCTGAGACTTGATCTTCTCCTCCAGAAGTTGGTGAATTCCCCGTAGATTTCAACAGGAAATCGGCCTGCTAAGGGGTTTATGGATGGTACAGCCTTAAATGGGTCTTATGAGCTACAGTTCCAAGTCCAGGACCACTTTGCCCTTGTTCATTAGTGCTTATGAGAAAATAAAATACTTCTTTTAATTTTGCTTTTATTGCATTTTTGTGAAAGGAACAATTATTTAAGTTTGTTGGGGATAAATACTTTTTCTTCCTTATTATTTATTCATATGCATATTGAATCTCATAAGCTCAAGTTGCCAAATTCTAACCTGCTGATGAGGGTGAATCTTCATGCTTTCCATCTGTTCAACTGAGTCAACAAGATGCTCAGGCCTTGGCCTGTGTTTCCACAATCAAAAACCAGCGGGGGCTGCATATACCAATTACCTATGGTGCTTTCTTCTCTTCACACACAACAGGGGAAGAAAGAGAGGGTAAGGCTTCAGACACAACCGAGTCATAATCAGTACTAAAATTCTTCTTTCCCACTCAGATGGTCCTCGTTATAGATCAGAACTGAGCCTTTTATCTAAACAAGAAACTAATTGATTGTTTTTAGTTCCAACTGCCTCTTAATGTGATTTTACAGGAATTCCATGTTGGAAATGAAAGTTGGTAGAAACAAAGGTATTTTCTCAAACGGTTTTCACAGGACTTGAGCCTCTCATCCAGGGCAGATTAATTGATTTATAGGCAGCATGACGCTGGTGATGCTAACAGGAAATATAAAGAGAGGAACTCGCGTTATGTCTTGGGCTCAGGCAATTTGCATTAGGTTAAAAAAAATCATTTCCAGAATTGTCTGTCAGCCAAAGCGCAGTTTTTAAATCATAAAACCAAGCCACAGATGCAAAGGTCACCCAGCATAAAATTATGAGCATAACTAGGGGGAAAAAGCCCTTTATGTGTCAAGAACAGGAAGCGATTTTGTGTTTCTCTACAAAAATTTACAGTCAGCAGCTGAAGGCAGAAAAAGCAATAAATTATAACAATTAAATCCAAAGTAACTTGCTGTTTCCATTCAAGGTCACAAAGCTCGATACAAAAGTCATGGCACAATATAAGACAGCAAATAATGTGCAAGGTAAACAATATACGTATTTTTGATTTTTCATATTTACTTCATATGTACTGGTCCTGTTAATGTCACTTATGAGACAAGAAGGGATTGAGAAAAGATCCATTGCTCGCCATCTGCTATCCACTGACAAAGGTGAGTAGGTCCATAAATAAGCCCGTACTGTTCAGGAAATGTTCAAGAATGGACTCACTTCACGCACCCCGTTTCTTGTAGCTCTCCTGATTGTACTGCTACTATTCACAATAATCCAAACTCCAGCTTGTCAATCTCTTACTATGTTCTGGGCACTGTTTGAGTTTCCTTCCATAAGATATCTTAAACCATCCTCACAAAAGCCATGTGAGGTGGATATGCATACCCCCATTTTATAGATCGGACACACATGCTTCCTCACACATGCACATGCACAAACATGCACGCACGCACAGCAGGTGGCCCTAGTCACTATTTGAACTCGGGGCTATCTGAGCTCAGGCTCTCATTCCCAAGACTCTGTTGGTCTTGAAGAAAGTAGCAGTATGACCTTTTCCTGCCCAATTGATAACTTTGAATCACCGAGTTTATAACTCATGGGTGGAATTATTCTTCCATACATGATTTACAATAGTCTCCCCCTTATCTATGGGGCATATGTTCCAAGACTCCCAGGAGATGACTGAAACTGCGGACAGTGCTGAACCCTACATATACCATTTTTTTTCTTATACATATATGCCTATGCTAAAACTTAATTTATAAATTAAGGCACAGAGATTAACGATAATAAATTTAGGTACAGAGATTAACGATAATAACTCATAATAAAATAGGACACTTATAACAACATATTGTAATAAATGTGAATGTGGTCTCCCTCTCAAAATACTGTATGGTACTGTACTCACCCTTCTTGTGATGAAGTGAAATGATAAAATGCCCATGTGATGGGATAATGTGAGGTGAATGACGTAAGTAGGCATGTGATGTAGTGTTAGGCTACTATTGACCTTCCAACAATACATCAGAAGGAGGATCATCTGCTTCTGGACTGCAGTGGACCACGGGTAACTGAAACCATGGAAAGGGAAACCGCTGATAAAGAAGGCCAATCGTGTGGTGTTGATTATACAAATTCTTTGATTTCTCCTCCCAAGAACAGGAGATGCAAGGGTCACCAGTCATTTCTGTATTATTCCAATTAGGTTATAAGTTCTTTGAAGGCAGGCACTGCATTTTGGAAGAACTCTTCTACTCCTCAGGTTCCTGTCTCAGGACATTTCTGTTATCTCTGGAGCTTATGAGAAACTTCCTATTCTTTTCTCCAACCCTCTCCTGGATCCTCTTCAAGAAAAGAAGAAAGGTTCATCAGGTTGCTAGGTATGGGACAGAAGTCACTGGGTAGGCAAGGGAACTCTCTCATTCTCTCTCTGGCAGTAAATTGTCTCTGGCAAGTGAATAAATATGGTTCTTTCCCTGTTGACTGTCAGAAAAAGGTAGAAGCCTGATCTTCAACTACTCCATTCATGACAGGTTGTGCTATGGTTAATTTTATGTGTCAACTTGGCCAGACCACGGTACCCAGATATTTGGTCAAACATTATTCTGGATGTCTCTATAAAGGTATTTTTTAAAGATTTTATTTATTTATTCATGAGAGACACACACACAGAGAGAGAGAGAGAGGCAGAGACACAGGGAGAGGGAGAAGCAGGCTCCATGTAGGTAGCCTGACATGGGACTCGATCCTGGGTCTCCAGGATCACGCCCTAGGCTGAAGGCGGTGCTAAACCTCTGAGCCACTGGGGCTTCCCTATAAAGATATTTTTTAAATGAGATTAACATTTAAATCTGTAGATTTTGAGTAAAGCAGAACACCCTCCATAATGTGGGTGGGCCTCATCTAATCAGGCTTTCAGAGAAAATGACCTCCCTGAAAGAACAATGAATTCTGCTAGCTGACTATCTTTGGACTTGAACTGCAACTCTTCCTGTATCTACAGCCTGATGGCATACCTTGCAGAGATATGCCAAGCCTCCACAATGGCATGAGCCGATTCCTTAAA
The DNA here is from genome assembly GCF_053574225.1 of Canis aureus. Lineage (NCBI taxonomy): Eukaryota > Metazoa > Chordata > Mammalia > Carnivora > Canidae > Canis > Canis aureus. The sequence continues at coordinate 7,254,900 of NC_135649.1, forward strand.
TTAAATATCTAGATAGATAAATAGAGATAGAGATTAAAAACATAGAGATATATTTGATCTAGATTTATACAGATTTCTGTTTATATCTATGTTTCTCTATATATCTACATCTGCAATCCTATTGGTTCTGTCTCCCTGGAAAACCCTGACTAATATAGGTAGGGTAAGCAACAGCTAGCAAAAAAATGATTGTCCTCATGTAGGTTCTAATTCTATAAAAACAAACAAACAAACAAACAAAAGCAGATGTAAGAAATCAGATGACTATAAAACCCTGGGTCATTCAGAATATAATTTGTGCTTTACACATAGTAGACCTCCAATAAATATTTGTTAAGTGAATGAATGAGTTTGTGTTATAAACGCCGCTGACTTCTATTTTCAATTTCTCATGCCACGTGAAATCCTAAAGTTGATTTTACCTATCTTTTAAATTAGGGAGTTGAGCTGACTGAATTTAAGAAAAACCTGGCCGTATGGTTTTATGCCACATAGAGGAGATTACAGAGCTGACTAAAAGTTGGCAGTCGATCAACCTTCTCCCTGATATGTCAATAAGATCTATTGGTTTTTTTATTGGTGTGTAACAAATTACCACAAACTTTGTGGCCTAAAATAACACCCATTTATTAGCTCCCTGTTCTGTAGGCCAGAAGTCAGAACAGGCTCACCGAGTTCCCTGCTTAGGGTCTCATTAAGGCCAAAATCAAGGTATCAACAATTGAAAAAAATCAAGATGAACTAGCCTGGACTCTTATCAAGAGGCTCAAGGGGAAGAATCTATCTCCAAGCTCATTCAAGTTGTTGGCAGAATTCAGTTCCTTGCAACTATAGGACCAAAGTCCCATTTTCCAGCTGTTGACCATGGACTACTCTTAGCTCCTGGAAGCCACTCTCAGATCCTTTCCATCTAGCTCCTCCGTATTCAAATCACCAATAGTACATTAAATCCTTTCTCATTCTTTGAATCTCTCCGACTTCCTCTTCTGCTACCAGATGGGAAAATTCTGTTTTTAACAGGCTCACATGATTGGGTTAAGCCAGCCACCACAATTTCGTTACCTTAAGGTCAACTGGTTAGTGACCTTAATTACATCTGCAAAATTCCTTTGGCTATGTAACAACATAAGCACGGGAGTAACACCTGGGGCCTGGGGGTAGTGGTGAAGGTTATGGGTGCTATCTTAGAATCCTGCCTACCACAAAGACTCAGGCAGACTGACAAAGAGAAATTATTCTGGCAGGGCAGCCTGGGTGGCTCAGCAGTTTAGCGCTACCTTCAGCCCAGGTTGTGGTCCTGGAGGCCGGGGATCGAGTCCCACATCAAGCTCCCTGCATGGAGCCTGCTTCTCCCTCTGCCTGTGTCTCTGCCCCTCTCTGTGTCTCTCATGAATGAATGAATAAAATCTTTAAAAAAATAGAAATTATTCTGGCAGTTGTTAAAATGGTAAGGAAGACTCTATTCAAGATTACTGCAATAAGGAAGAGACTATCACAATAAGGGAGAGAGACTGAACTCAGTTTCCAATACAGCAAAGACAACTGGGGATTTGTGGCAAATGAGAAGAGGGAAGAGAACAGTGAAGGGGAAATTGTGACATGGAACTTGATTAGATATCAAGGGTAGAGAGATTCTTACTAAACTGACTTGATAGGTTTCCTGCAATGAGGGGCTTGATCACACATAAACAAGAAAAGAGGAGCTTGATTAGATTCCAAAGGTGAGGGGATTCTCGATATATTGCCCTAGCAGAATTCTTCACTAAATCTGGGCTCAGCCAAGGTCAAGACCTAATTGAGAAGAAGACTCAGAGGAACCTGACTAAAGTTTGGTTAAGGAGAAAATCTTTGCCAAGACTTCTGACTGTCTTACAAGCAGGTAGACCTATTAAGGGCTCAACATGTAAGTAGATAGAATAGGTGGTTATCCATGTAATGATAGTCAAGGGATGCTAGTAAATTCCTTGCCAAAAATATCTCCTCTTTCCAGATGACTATATGGTACTTCCAAGGGAAAGGAGAATAAAGGGGACAAGGATAGGGACACCTGAGTGGCTCAGTGGTTGAGCTGCTGCCTTCAGCTTACACCCTGAGTGAGCCGAGTCCTGTAACGGGCTTCCTGCAGGTAGTCTGCTTCTGTCTCTGCGTCTTTTACTATGTCTCTCATGGATAAATAAATAAGAAAAATCTTTTAAAAAGGCAGGGGAGACAAGGATATAGAAAGGGGAAATGAGAAGGTATCACAGATAAAACTTTCTCTTGGTCAGTAGGCCTAGAGACAAGCCTGGTCATCTGCTATGATGAATCATCTTCATTGACATTTTGTAACAGCTCCCTCTTCTAGGGCCTTGTGTTCTTTCTTCTAATCACCATGCAGCTAAGAAGTCTCATGCAAATCAGCACAATGACATACACAGCACAGACACTTGAGTGTATTTTCCTTACAAGCCATTCTTTAAATCAGAAAAAGTAAACACAAGACAAAGAAAAAAAAGTTGACAAGGCACATGCCTTCCCTTTTTTTTTGGCACATGCCTTCTTCCTTGGCATCTTTGTCAAAGTTAAGAACTATCAAAGAGTTCAAACTAACATCTTAGAGCTGTGACATTAAGGCAGAATTCGAGAACAGATTTAAATACCTAATGATACCTTTCAGCTTGAAATATACCTCCTTCCTTTAAGGTATAAGCATTTCTATCTAATTACCCATCTTTTGAACATAAACATGGAAACTAAAAACATTAGGGTTGGAAGAGCCCTTAGAAATGATCTAGCTACCCAAACCTTTTAATATTCAGATGAAAACATTTGGCTTAGTAGGGGTCTAAATTCTTCCATGTGGGAAATGACAATTTTTCAAGCCTATTTGGGTTATTTTAGAGAAATCCAGCTGCTGAGCAGCTGTAATGTGAGCTCAGATTAATCTATTTAGGCATGTGGAAGATGGCACTTATATGACATGACTTCCCCACCCCCATGCTATCTTCAATCTTCACTGTTCTGTAAACAAACCATGACCTTTGATGCCTCCATGATCTTGCTCATGCTGTGACCTAGTTCTGGAGAGGTTATCTCACCATTCAGACTCATTCTTTAAAACAAAGTTGAAATGTCATCTCCTTTATATATCTTACCTGGACCTGTCCCTCCATCTCACCACTATTTCCAGGCAGAAAACATGGTGTCCTCTATTTTATCGCTTATCATATAATGTTTTTCTTTAAATGCCTGTCTTTTCCTCAAGACCAGGGACCTTATCTTATTAAATTTTATACCATCCTCACCTAGCACAGTGTCTGGTACAAAGAGCTTAAGAATTTGTGGAATTCAATTGATTTGTTGCTTGCTTGATTGGTGTTCAGATAAATTGGCTGCATGGTTGGTAGACTGGCTCGTTGACTGATTGGTAGGTTTTTCTAGACATAAGTAGATGATTCTCCAGTTCTTTCCAGGAGATATAACCAAGAAAGGCCATTCATTCATTGCTAATGAATGATAGAAAACATAATTGTGAGGTCTCATTGAGTAAGTCGGATCAGGATTCAAATTCTGATGTAATTCCCCATGTACTCTTAAACAAACTGCAGCCTTGGCTGAGTAGCTGGAAGTCACAGAATTACCAGGACTATCAATACAGTTTGTCATTTTATTGAGGATCCAAAGTCTGGCTATTGTTTGTAAATACTGTTTAGGAACTGTCTCAATGTGACAATGGACTTAAGCACATAAATTATGTTTCATGGTATCCTTTAGTCCCTGGAAGCCTGGCAAAATAGTGTTACATTTCGAAGCACAGCTCCATTTGCACCACCAGCAGGTGGTTACCCCTGGATTTTTTGACTGCCCAAAACTTTTTTTACTAAAATATATACTTAACCACAATCAGAACCCAAACTGTGTAGCTGGTATTTTCACTCAGTTCCATGATGAGAAAGTCACACAGATTCCACTGGTCAATAGTTTATTGAATAAAAACAAAAGGTTTTATATTGCTGCTTTTTACTATAAGACAAAGTCCCTATATAGGCTGAAAACAACTTTAGAATACTTTCAGCTATGGGGCCTTCACTGTCTCCTTGTATACAAAAGGGAGATTCAGGTTTTCAATTACAGCCAGTGCTCCAGGCTCCCATACCATTACACAAGTAGTTAGTCTTAATACCTATCCTGTCAGAATGATTCTTTACCAACTTCATTTAACTTCCCCCACCAGTTCCTCACCTACCCCAAATCTGAAGCCGATTTAGGGATGCTTCTCAGTACTTTTCAGCTATGAATAAAAGTGTCGCAACCAAGTAAGTGTCACATGCACAAAGCCTTGCTTCATAGATGTTTATGGAGAAGGAGGTAATGATTTTTTGTGTTCCTATTTACAACATGTAATGTAAATGGAAAGACCTAGCCATTCCTTGGTTTTTCTTTCATTGTCAGGACCAGAGAAGCAGACAGTAATATGCTTCTGTGCTTTTTCTAAGATTGGTCTCTACATTTACCACTCAAGAGGTTCATTTCCCCTTTCCCTGCCACAAAAAAAAGGGGGATTTCCTCATAGAGGAAACACAAAACTGGAGCAGCAAACGTGAGACCTTAAATAACTCTTCCTCCCCAGCACTTCTCAAAGCTTAAAGTGAGAACAAATCATCTGCTGAGCTTGTTAAAATGCAGATGTTGATTCAATAGATCTAGAAGGGGGCCTGAGATTCTGATTTTAACAAGCTCCCAGGTAAGGTCCATGTGGCTGGTCTGCAGATCACACTTGGAGTAGCAAGTCTACCCTCTCCCCCAAATACCATAATCTCTCCTACAAAGAAGTCCATCTTTGTCACCACACATGGACATGGCCTTTGCCACCTCATTTATTTACTTTTTTTTTGCTATACATTGGCAGACTATTTCTTGTATTCAATTCCACATATCAATTTATATATTGTTGCTTCTTATTAGTGTTTCCTGTTCCTTTTTATTATATTATTTTTAGTTAAGGACAGGAAATACCTATAACCCAAAGAAATTAGTTGTCCCCTTTGAATCTGTAGAATCTCATCCAGTCCCAAAATGCAACTGCCCACAAACAGCAGGGACAATCCAAAACTCTGCCCAAGAGAAAAGTATTCTTAATCTCCCAGGCACTCAAAGAACTATAGAGAACTTTCCTGTCTTATCTCTGGGATCACACAACTCCTAGATAAGAATGTCAAAATCTGTATAAGCCTCCCAACTAGTACACAGTGAGCAGATTTCTAGTCCAGTTCCTAGCTCAAGGGTTTTCTGTCTCCTTAATATATCAAAAATGTTCCCCTAAATTTCAGTATTTTGAAACCCAAAGGCATTGCCTTTCATACCTAGATGCATCACCAACACCTTTCCTCCTGTGCTCTGAGGTTTGAGAACATTTGCAAGACTTAGGAGAAAGTGAAAAATTTCAGCCAAGAAGCCCCTGAGACTAACCCCTCCTCATCCATTTCATTCTCTGAAAAACCTAGGGCTTTGCGAACATTTTTATAACGACTCCTTTGAGGAAGGCATGGTAGAGGTTCCTGCCCTAGGTTATTGGATTCACTCTTAGGGGGACCTGTCTCTAGAATTTACTGAATGAAACTCCTACTTTCTTCAGAACAGGGCTTCAAAAGGCCTTTCAAAGAATGACGTCTTTCCCAACTCCTTTATCTCACCATGAAAGAGTCTACAAATCAGAGATGGATATATGCTCATTATTACTCTCCATATTATGAAAAAAAAAAAGCCAATAACCTAGCTTGACAACTAGGGCTCGCAGACTTTGAGATCAGTGAAAACCTAAACTGTTGTGGTGCAGTCACCCACCAGTAGCAGGAACTTTGGAAAAGAGCTTACCTCACTGAGGTCTCACTGTCCTCATTAAATGTTGTGAAGATTAGATGCATGTGAAAGAATTACTGAGCCCAGAACCTGGCAAAGGGTAAGTGGTCCCTACGATTAGCTAGTATCCTCTCTATGTCTCTGTTTCTGTTTCTGAAAACAAGGATGGTAGGTAGTTCTGCTAAATAAGGTAAGATACGTAGCCTCTATGTCACAGTGTTATGGAGATGAAATACCTTGATAGATGTATGTCAATATAATGCATTAGAACATTGCCTGGTAAATAATAAGTGCTATATAAGTGTTAACTTTATTATTCCATTTTAAATATTATTAATGATGATAATAACAACAGAGCCCCTTGAGAACATGGGATTATATCTGACTGCATTAAGCTCCAGCTTTCCATTAAAGAGTCTCTTTAGTATTTGACCCAGTACATCTAGCTAGTTCTGTCTATAGGGAAGTATTTGTCCTAGTGCAGTGGCTCCCAACCCTTCTGCTTCAGAATCACCTGTAAGATTGTAAAAGAAAAATAAAGCTGTCAGAGTCCCCCAGCAGACCTACTGAATCAGAATCTTTAGGGTGGGTCTAAAGCATTCTTATTTGCAATAAGAGCCATCGGTGATTCTGATGCACACCACATTTTGAGGGACATTGCCTTAGACAATCTCTTGTGGCCTTTCAAAACTTGGAGACCATTATCCCATAATAATGGAATAATAAAAGCATCCAGAGGGGCCTCTATGTGAAACAGTGGGTTGAGCGTTGGACTCTTGGTTTTGGCTCAGATCATGATCTCAGGTCTTGAGATCAGCCCACATTGGGCTCTGCACTCAGCACTTGAGTCTGCTAAAGTTTCTCCCTCTCCCCCTGCCCCTTTCCTCACTCACTTGCCCTCTCTCTAAAATAAATAAATAACTCTTTTTTAAAAAGGCATCCAGAGTCACACTAATGAACAGGCAAAATCGTTCCTGATATGAGTTAGGGACACACTGGAAAGAGGTAATCAAGGTTTAGGAAAATCTAAGCTACAATGAAAGATGAAAAGATCTGTAATTATTTTAACTTGAAGCAGGAAAGCCTAGGAGGGAACTTAATCTTAAATTAGAGAATGGGGATCCCTGGGTGGCGCAGTGGTTTAGCGCCTGCCTTTGGCCCAGGGCGCGATCCTGGAGACCCGGGATCGAATCCCACATCGGGCCCGGTGCATGGAGCCTGCTTCTCCCTCTGCCTGTGTCTCTGCCTCTCTCTCTCTCTCTCTCTCTCTGTGTGTGTGTGTGTGACTATCATAAAAAAAATAAAATAAAATTTAAAAAAAAATAAATTAGAGAATGAAGGAGGACTACATAGAAGTGATAATGGTATCTATTCTGGATGGAACAAGACAAACAAACCAACAAAGACTGTATAGACATGCTACAAAAGTCAATCAGCAGATACTTAGCCAATGAGTTAAAGGATCTGCAAAATAGTTATATATATTGGCTAATATTTATACACCATTTGTCATATACACACTATTCTAAGCACTTTAAATGTTGACTGTTTAATGCTCTTAGCAATCCAATGATGCATGTACTACCATTATCATCATCATCATCCCTACTGTTACAGATGAGGAAACTAAAGCACATAGAAGTTAAGCTACTTATCAAATATCACACAGTTAAGAAATATTGGAGCAGGATCCCTGGGTGGTGCAGCGGTTTGGCGCCTGCCTTTGGCCCAGGGCACGATCCTGGAGACCCGGGATCAAATCCCACGTCAGGCTCCCGGTGCATGGAGCCTGCTTCTCCCTCTGCCTATGTCTCTGCCTCTCTCCCTCTCTCTGTGTGTGTGTGACTATCATAAATAAATAAAAATTAAAAAAAAAAGAAATATTGGAGCTAAATAAATAAATAAATAAATATTTAAAAAATAAAATAAAATAAATACTGAAGCTAAAATCTGAACCCAGACAGTGTCATGATAGAGACCTGTTCTTAACCACTATTTTATACTGCATCTCATCCTACTAGATTTAGGCAAAAGAAAAGAAAAATAAAATGTCTCCAGGTTTCCTCCAAACCTTCAATACTGTTGTCTGTCTATATTTCTATCATGTCAATACTACTCAGAAGTTGCTTAGAATCAGAAATGTAGAATTATATGCTACTTTATTTATAGGATGTTGACAAACCCTTGTCTATGTCTTGATTTCTATATGTGTAAAATGGGGTCAACATTTTTTAGCATTTAGCTAAATATTCATAATGATGTATAAGGTTGGTTGGCATGTACAACCCAAAATATTTATAAAGGATTACATATGAGCACGAATACACTTTAAATCCTCATTTCTCCCTAGAAAGGTGCATTTCCACATCATAATGAAACTGTTTTTGCTGCCTTCACTTTTTGCATTAACTGTGGCAAATATTACTATATGCACTATCTGTTTGATGTATATGGATTGCAAACTGTAAATTAATCATGGAAGTTCTTCTGGCATTATCAGAAGCTGTCACAGTGAAGATTAAGTGGTTTGTAATGATGATTGCTCAGTAAATTGATTGATAGCAAAGTAACTCATCAACCTGGTCTATTATTAATACAGCACACACTTTATAAAATCATGATTGCTGATAAAAGAACAATAAAAACCACTCTGGTGACAGAAGAGTGCATTGAAAGTACTTGGACTGATAACTGTATCATGTTCTTGCCTTGCTCTTTCAGAATTTGAAAGCATTTAGACAGTAATTGGTAGGATAGGGAAAATAAAGCTGTTTGGAGAGGATTTTCTTCTTAAGAAATCTGTCAAAAAGCTCTTGGTGTTCCAATGTCAACCAGTGTGCTCCGGGGAAAAGAAGAGGTGAATTGCTAAAGTACCTGTATCAGACTGGGGTATGCATTCTCAGGATGGGCTCATAAATGTAGAAATGGAGAGAGATCCCAGTAGAGGTTATGATTCCCTCTCTTCTTTCCTGCTATTTGTTGTGAAACAGATCAAGGTTGCCAAAGTGCAAGCTTTTATTTTGTTGCCCTGGACCTCTGCATTAAAGTATACTTTAATTAATCAGAATGGTCAGAAAGGGACTTTTTTTTTGGTTAACTGAATCCTTGAGAATGCTGACAATATTTTGTTGTCAAGCATGTAAATAGTTTTTATAGACGTAGTAAACCACAACTGTATGCCATAAACCATTGGATCCTCAATTTTTAAAAAAATATTTGTATTTATTTATTCATGAGAGACACAGAGAGAGAAGCAGAGACATAGGCAGAGGAAGAAGAAGGCTCCCTGTGGGGACCCTGATGTGGGACTCGATCCCAGGATCCCGGGATCATGACATGACTCAAAGGCAGATGCTTAATCACTGAGCCACCCAGGTGCTCTGGATCCTCAATTTTTGAAGTGAAAATGAAATATATATTAGTAAAACTACACTAGATATAAATTCATTTTAATTTGATGCTTTGTAAGATAAAACAAAATCTTTTCTTATCTCTGGTAGACTGTTGTCTTTTCCTTATCCAGTGCTATAAAAGTAGGTAGAAAAGAAGTAGGAAGAGAAAAGAAACCCCTTGTACTGATTCCAGGAAAATCCCACAAAGTCTCTTGCTTACAAAGGCCCCTGGAAGCTGCATTTCCAATACCTGGCTGGACATCTCCCACCTCCATGTTCCAGCAATACCTCCCACCAGTACCTCCCAGGTCAAAAACCTTCCCTCCCAAACCTGTTCCTCCTACTGTGTTCCCTCTTTGGGTTAATGAAAGGCAGATAGTCTAATTGGATAGTATGGGAAGAGGGGCAATTGAATAAAGGTGGTGTAATAATGGTCTGAAATAGCCACAGAAAACCAACAGAATGGCAGCCACTGCTTGAGACCCATTATAGGCTGGGGGCATGGGAGCATGGGTTCCACTTGAGAGGGTTGAAAAAAAAAAAACTACCCTCAGAAATGCACTCTTCAATCAAGGCAAGGCAAGAGATGGTCAGAGAAAGTAATTATAAGGAAGCTGCTTAACAATGAAATGGGAGTTCCCAAAGGCAAAGAGGAAGGGCTGAGAAGAGGGAAAGGAAGGAAAAGGTGGTCAAGGGTGGGACTGCTGAAGAAAATTGCTGACAGAAGAGGTTTGGGCTCCAAGGGCTCCAAAAGGGGGTTGTGACTCCTAGATTTTGAGGTCCCAGAGAGCAAGATTATGGCTCATCTCCCAGAGTCTACGCAATTACCCAATTGTAGGCATCCCGTGGTGAACTGGTTAATGTTGAGCAAGTGACTCCCCATGAGAGACAAAAAAAAAGTCCTGATGTGTAGTGTTTGCTGATCTCACGGCATAAATATTCTTACCATGGCTGACTTCAGATTACTAACACTATGTCACTGAAGGCAGAGTTGGGAAGAGGTACGTGCAATCAGCTCTTGCTGGCTCCAGCACAACACTGGCATTCATTAAACATTTCTTCAATTCACAGAATGACTTTAAATCTGGAACTATTGGACAGGCAAGAGGAATGAATGTCATTTCCTCTAATTAATGATTGTTCATTTGTAAGATTAATCATGTTCGTCAAACAAAAGCAGATCCTGGTTCTAGTTATGATGCATGATAACTGAACTCAGAAAGAATAAATGTGATCATTGTCTCCCTCTATTCTCTTCCCTTTCTCATACATTTTCTCTTCCTTCAAGTAGAGAATGGCAGGACCCTACAGGGTGCAGTGCCTTGTTCATGTACCCTTTGTGTCTTCATCCCTAGCCACTGATGGATGCAGCATACACGCCATCCTCGATTTTACCTTCAAATAGATTGGAATTTAATCTTGCAGTTTTTCCTAACTTGGGTTCTCTAGGTTAAAATGGCTCTTTCACAAGGTTGTGCAGCTACGTGTTATGACAGCTTTTGTATTCTACTTCAGTGTAGCAGATACTGCAGATCAGGTGTTGTTAGAAGTCAAGACCAGAAGGGTAGCAAAGGAATGACACTGGGCCAGTGCCAGCCATCAAAAAGAGGCTGGGAACCCAGGCTTCTGGAAGCATAAAGCCAAGCATAAGGCTTATACACCAAGAGATCAAGAAACATCCAGAAGGAAGATTGAAGCTGAACAAGAAGTCGAAGGCCTTCTGAAAGAGAGAGAGAGAGAGAGAGAGACTTAATATATTTCCTGCCCAAGATTGGGATCTTGAGGCAGAGTAGGCCCTGCAACCTGAGGCAGGAGATGAAGCCAGATCAGTGCAACACCACTAAGGAAGGAATGCTTTCCTATCTGATTACAAACACTACAAAAAAGGTAATAAAATATCTGCAAACCCCATATCTGAAAAAGTTAACCACTTTAGTACTTGAGGCCCCTGAACCCTTAGCCCCGTCTCTACCAACAGTGACATTTTATATAACTGTACTACAATATCAAGATCAAGAAACTGACATCAGTACAACCCTGTGAACTAGACTACAGACCTCAAAGAGAATACATAAAAAATTCTCAAAATTCAAGAGTACAAAGAAAACAATCTAATTAGAAATTGTGCAAAAGACAAACCGACATTTCACCAAAGAGAAGCTATGAATGGCAGATAAGCACATGAAAAGATGTTCAAGATTAGCCAGCAGGGTGGGGGCACCTGGGTGGCGCAGTGGTTGAGCATCTGTCTGCCTTTGGCTCAGGGCATGATCCTGGGGTCCTGGGACTGAGTCCTGCATTGGGCTCCCCGCAGGGAGCCTGCTTCTCCCTCTGCCTATATCTCTGCCTCTCTCTGTGTGTTTCTCATGAATAAATAAATAAAATCTTTTTAAAAAAATGATTAGCCAGCAAGGAAATAGACATTAAAACTATAATGAGATATCACTACTTACCTATCAGAATGGCTAAAATAAAAATAGTGACAATACCAAATGCTGGAGAGGATATGGAGCCTGGACCACTCATACCTTGCTGACGGGAATACAAAATGATACCGCAACTCTAGAAAAGAGTATGGCAATGTCTTATAAAACTATATATCCATTTACCATAAAACCCAGCAATTGCACTCTTGGGTGTTTATCTCCGAGAAATGAAAATTTAGGTCCACTCAAAAATGTATACATATATGTTCATGTAGCTTTATTCATAGTAGTTGAAAACTGGAAGCAACAAAAAGGTCTCTGATACAAACTCTGATAATATACCCGTAATGGAATATTACTCAGCAATAAAAAGGAGTGAAATAGTGATACATACATTAACTTGAATAGATCTCAAGTGCATCATTCTGAGGGGGGAAAAAGCCAATTTAAAAAGGTTACATACTGTATGATTGCATTTATATAACATTTTTGAAATGACAGAACCATAAAGTTGGAGAAGAGATTAATGATTGCCAGGGGACCGGGACTGGGGCAGATGAGCGTGACTATAAAGGAGTAGCACGAGGGAGTTCCTTTGTGGTGACAGAACAGTTCTGTATCCTGACTGTGATGGTGATTACACACATCTATATATGGATTGAATGGCCTAGAGGTAAACACACACACACACACACACACACACACACACGAATGGGTAAATATAAAAATTGGTGAAATCTGAATAAAATCTGTAGTCTAGTTAATACTATTCTATGTCAATTTCTTGGCTTTGATATTGAACTACAGTTACATAAGATGTCACCATTGGGAGACTGGGTGAAGAGCTCAAGGGACTCTACTAGTTACTACTTTCCAACTTTCTATGAATCTATAATCATCAGACTACAGACTATATATTCTTTTCAAAATAAAGAATTGGAGAAACGCTGCCTAGAAGACATAGCACAGCAGGCAAGTTTGTGTACTGTTATGAAGGGTAAATTGTTGTAATAATTGGGCCATAGATATTAAGATGCCTACAATTATTCCTGCTCCTTAATCCTGTAAGACTCTATCTTTGGGAGTTAATCAAATATTTATTCAAAATGCATGTACAAGAATGTTCACAGCACAATACCAATAAGATAGAAACTATTTAACAATGGAGTTATGGCTAAGTAAATGAACCTCATCCATAGGGTAGATTTTCATGCCGCTTAAAAATCATGATTTTAAAGAATATTTAGTACGTGTGGAAATGCAAGGTAATAATTGAGATGCACAATGATATGTATACTGTAGTGCTGATTTTAAAAATTAATGAATAAAATTCTAGAAAAGTATCAAATTCACAGATGCTAATTATAGATGGCTGGATTTTATGTAATTTTTACTTCTTTACACTTTACTAAAATTTCCACATATTATACAATGAACATTCATTACTTTGTAAGAAAAAAAAGTATGTGTGTTTATATATATGCAGTAAAGTATGATCTAGCTTAGTACTTCTCACACTTCCACGTGCTCTTGCTAAAATGCAGATTCTGATTTAGCAAGCAGGTCTGGAGAAGGGCCTGAGATTCTGCATTTCTAACAACCTCCCACACTATGCCTATATTGTTGGTCAACTTTGGAGGAGCAGGGATGTAGCTGAGCTAAGCCCAAAATTATTACCAAATAGTTCTTTGGGATAGAAAACAAACATCGTTCCATTTCAAATAATTTTTATTATGATACACTACAGAAATTTTACATCATAAAGGCCCTGTCACAAACCTCTACCCACACCAGATTCTGATGCATCAGCTCCCACAAACATCAAAGCAAAGCTTAGAAAAATACTCATTCTCAGATCTGACCAAAAAAAAGCTAGGGATGTTTCAACCAACCAAACACTCATTCAATAAATTGTGCCAGGAAAGTGTCATCCTGGTAGGAGAGCTATACCATCATTCTAAAACAAATTCCACAGGGATTAAAGAGACAAAGGTAGAAAAAATTACTTTAAAAAATGTGTGTGTGCACATATACACACATATGCTAATATGTATATATATACATACACACACATATGCTAAAATATATAAAATATGGATGGATATTTTCTGGCTGAACGAAAAAGAGTTCCCATGGATAAATGCAGTAAAAGAATAATAACTAACACTGAACACTTATCATGTGCCAGGTACCATGCTAATTTTCTTTATAAATAGCAAAGATTTTTTCAAGTTTTCAAATTTATTTGAGTATAGTTGACACACAATGTTATATTAGTTTCCAGTGTACAACTTAGTGATTTGACAAGTTTATACATTATGCTATGTTCACAAATGCAGCTACCATCTGTCCTATTACATCACTATTACAGTATCATTGAGGGGTGGGGTGGGGGACAAAAAAACTCCAATATCATTGACTGTATTCCTTATGCTCTTTTTGTTCCCATGACTTACTCATTTCATAACTGGAGGTCTGTATCTCCCTCTCCCCTTCACCCATTTTGCTCAACTTCCCACCCCTCCTCTTCCTCCCTGGCAACCATCAGTTTGTCTTCTGTGTTTATAAATCTGATTCTGCTTTTTGTCATTTTATTCCTTTTTTTTTATTCCATTTATGAATAGAATCATATTGTATTTGTCTTTCTTAATCTCACCTATTTTGTTTGGCATAATACCCTGTAGGTCCATCCACGTTGTCTCAAATAGCACAATCCCACCATTTTGTATGGCTGTGCATTTTCCTTACACATTCCTTTATCAATGGACAATTAGGTTGCTTCCATGTCTTGGCTAGTCTAAATAATGCTGCAATAAACATAAGGGTGCATTTATCTTTTCTACTTAGTGTATTCATTTTCCCTGGGCAGATACCCAATAGTGGAATTATTGGATCGAGGAAACTCCATACTGTTTTCTACTTCACCAATTTACATTCCCACCAATAGTGCATGAGAGTTCCCTTTTCTCCACATCCTCACCAACCCTTGTTTTTTCTTCTCTTCTTGATTTTAACCATTCTGACAGGTGTGAGATGATAATCTCATTGTGATTTTGATTTGCATTTCCTTGATGGTGAGTAATGTTGAGCATATTTTCATGAGTCTGCTGACTATATGAATGTCTTCTTGGGCAAAATGTCTCTTCAGGTCATCTGCCCATTTTTGAATCAGACTGTTTGGGGTTTTTTTGGTGTTGAGTTGTATAAATTCTTTATATATTTTGGATATTAATACCTTATCAGAAATATCATTTACGATGTGCCTGGCTGGCTCAGTTGATAGAACATGTGACTCTTGATCTCAGGGTCATGAGTTCAAGGCCCACATAGGGCATAGAGATTACATTAAAAAAAAAAAAAGAAAGGAAGAAACATCATTTGCAAATATCTTCTCCCATTTGGTAGGTTGTCTTTTAGTTTTGTTGGCTGTTTCCTTTACTGTGCAAAAGCTTTTTATTTTGTAGTCCCAATAGTTTATTTTTGCTTTTGTTTCCCTTGCCTTAGGAGATGTATCTAGAAAAATGTTGCTATGGCTAATGTCAGAGAAATTACTGCCTTTGCTCTCTTCTAGGATTTTTATGGTTTCAGGTCTTACATTTAGATCTTTAATCCATTTTCAGTTTATTTTTGTGTAAGAAAGTGGTCCAGGTTCATTCTTTTACACATAGCTGTCAGTTTTCACAGCACCATTATTGAAAAAACTATCTTTTCCTCATTGCATATTCTTCCTATCTTTGTCATAGATTAATTGACCATATAAATGTGGGTTTATTTCTGGGTTCTCTATTCTTTTCCTTTGATTCGTGTGCCTATTTTTGCACCAGTACTGTACTATCTTGATTACTACAGCTTTGTGTTATATCTTAAAATCCAGAATTGTGATACCACCAATTTTGTTCTTCTTTCTCAGGATTTCTTTGGTTATTCGGAGTTTCCTGTGGTTCCATATAAATTTTAGTATTATTTGTTCAAGTTTTGTGAAAAATGCTGTTGGTGTTTTGATAGGGATTACATTGAATCTATAGATTGCTTTGAGCCATATGGACATTTTGACAATATTAATTCTTCCTTTCCATGAGCATGGAATGTCTTTCCCTTCATTTGTTTTATCTTCAATTTCTTTCATCAGTGTTTCATAGTTTTTAGAGTACAGGGTTTTCACCTCTTTGGTTAAGTTTATTCCTAGATATTTCATCCTTTTTGGTGCAGTTGTAAATGGTATTGTTTTTTTTAATTTCTCTTTCTGTGATTCTTTTTTAGTGCATAGAAATACTACCACTTTATGGGTATCAATTTTGTATCCTGTCATTTTACTGAATTCCTTCATTACTTCTAGTAGTTTTTTTTTTTTTTTTTGGTGGAGTCTTTAGGACTTTCTATGTATAATATCATGTCATCTACAAATAATGGCAGTTTTACTTCTTCTTTACCATAATGGGTGCCTCTTAATTTTTTTACTTGTCTGATTATGGTGGCTAGGACTTCGAGTAGCATTTTGAATGAAAGTGATGGGAGTGGGCATCCTTGTCTTGTTTCTGAGGTTAGAGGGAAGGTTCTCAGATTTTCACCATCAAGGATGATGTTAGCTGTGGGTTTTTCATATATGGCCTTTATTATGTTGAGATACGTTCCCTGTAACTGCATTTTGTTGAAAGTTTTTATCATGAATGGATGTCACATCCTGTCAAATGCTTTTTTTGTATCTATTGAGATGACCACATGATTTTTATCCTTTATTTCATTGATGCAGTATATGACATTGATTGATTTGCAAATATTGAACCATCCTTGCATCCTAAGGATAAATCCCACATGATCATTGTGAATAATCTTTTTAATGTATTGTTATATGCCTATTTGCTAATATTTTGTGGAGGATTTTAGCATCCATGTTCATCATGGATACTGCCCTATAGTTTTCTTCTTTTGTGGTGCTTTTGTCTGGTTTTGGTATCAGGGTAATGCAGCTTCATAAAAAGTATTTGAGAGCTTTCCTTCCTCTTCTTTTTTGGGATAGTTTGAGTAGAATAGGTATTAACTCTTCTTTAAATGTCTGATAGAAGTCACTTGCAAATCTGTCTAATGCTGGACTTTTATTTGAGGGAGGTTTTTTTATTATAAATTCAATTTCATTGCTTGAAATCAATCTGTTTAGACTTTTTATTTCTCTCTGGTTCAGTTTTGGAAGATTGTATGTTTCTAGAAATTTATCTGTCTCTTCTCTTGTCCCATTTGTTGGCATACTGTTTTTCATAGTATTCTCTTATATCCTTTGTATTTCTGTGGTATCAGTTGTTACTTCTTCTCTCTCATTTCTGATTTTATTTATTTGGGTTCTTTCTCTTTTTTTTCTTGATGAGTCTGATTCAGGGTTTATCAATTTTGTTTATCTCTTCAGAGAACCAGCTCTTGGTTTCACTGATTTTTTTCTGTTTTCTTTTTTCTTTTTTCTTTCTTTCTTTTTTTTTTTTTTTTTTTTTTTAGCCTCCATGTCATTTATTTTTGCTCTGGTCATTATTATTTTCTTTCTTCTACTCACCTTGGGCTTTATTTGTTCTTCTTTTCTAGTTCATTTAGGCATAAATTAGATTTTTTTAATTTGAGGATTTTAAGGCAGAGGAAGAGAAGAGTGTACCAACAGCCTCTTGGCCCTTTTAAAACTCAGCTTCTTTTTCTGTGCCCCAGTACAATGGGGGCTGTATGGGCTTGTGGACCCTAGGCTCAGGTGGGAATGTAAACCAGGTCATTCTCCAGTTCCTCTGACCTAGAGAGATTCCCACAGCTCCTGCACTGCTTGGCAGAGCCCTAGTGTTGTCTATTTTATATGCTAGTTGCTTTTTTAACTGGGGCTTTTTTCTATGCCCAAGGACAAACAAATCTATTTCCAGTCCCTTAATACTCTCCCTCCTCACTGCCATTCACAGTGTGGGAGGTGGTGATTTCCTTTGTTACTATGTCTCCATCTCTCCTGCTGTTGTCTTGTTGTCTTGTCTTTGGCTGTCTGGTAGCTGCTCAGCCAGCCCTCAGTTCTTCTTCAGGAGGAATTGTTTTATTAATAGGTGTAATTTGGTGTGTTCTATGGAAGAGGTGAGTTCAGGGTCTTCCTACATCACCATCTTGAACCGGAACCACTATGCTAACCTTTCATATGCGTTATTCTCATTTAGTCTTT